>NC_136907.1:61009964-61202464 GCF_949606895.1 Notothenia rossii
TAGCATAATAGGAGACCTTTAAGTATTAATTCTTAACCCACACCTACATTATTCCACACGGATGATTAGGTGCTAGATCTCCTATTTCAGAACATTACCAATCTTCTTCCTTTCTCCGTGTTTTTACAGACCCACAGCCACTATGTTGGAGTCAGTGGTGGGCTCAGAGGTGTGTGTGTCAGTCCTCCCGGAGGTGTGTGTGCCCGGCTGGTCGGTGTGTGAGTGGCTGCAGTCCATCGGGCTGGAGAGGTACAGAGACACTCTGGCAGCAGCCGGATACACCAGCCTCGACAGCCTCCTGGCTCTCTCACACCAGTAAGTGCCCCTTCATGGGGAAATGGACTTTGGCATTTACTCATCACATTTCTAACTGCAAAAACCACAAGCTGCACATTCAGAAGGAGTTGCACAAACATATTTATTTGCGCACTTAATAGTAAGGCAACGCACGTTTATTTATATAGCACCTTTCAACACAAGGCAATTCAAAGTGCTTTACAAAAATAAAAGACATTAAGAAATAATATGACATTTAAAAACAGTCAGTCATATAAACATAAAACATGAACAACACAGGTATAAAAACATGAATAATCCTTTCTATTGAAGTCTCCACAAGACATTTTTACATTTCCCAGAAACCTTTTTTTTTTTTAGAGTCCCTGAATCTGGATTTTAAACCTATTGTTTTTAGATTGCTTGAACCTAATATATTTAAACCTAGTAAGATATATACTGTTATTTTTCACACAGCTGTGGTCATGTCATTTCTACCTGGCACTTTTAATAGTGCAGTGGTCAAATAAACGTGTTTTTAAAATGTGTAATTCAAACACCTCTAAGAAAATATTGAAATAAGTAGCCATCAATGTTAAAATGTCAGTTTAAAAGACACAGCCCCCGATTAACAACGTCAGAAAAAGCGATATGCTGACACATTTACAATTTGTCAAGATGTCAGTAAAGGCCTCACAGTACTTTCACTGTATAATTAAATAAAAAAGCTGATATACTCTAATGTCCCTGTTTAAGAGTAATTTGAGCAGGGTGTTTTTTATCAAACAGAAACATACGTCTTTTATTAAATATAAGCTTTTGCCTTGTTTTATCTATTTCAGAAGACCCAAAAAAGAAATGAATCCATCTAAATGGTATTCTCTTCAGCCTATTCATAGAACTCTGTCGTCATCCAAAATATATCAATACACATAAAAGAATGATCCAATGGGTGGATGAATGGGTGGTGAATGTGGACATATATATTTAATATGAAACAGCTTCCTCGCCACTGAGCTGTGGTTTCTTGTTCACATTGCTTTTTTTCTCATGTGTTTTTAATAGTACTGAATGACAAAGGCACAAACTATATTAGGCTTTGGCTACACAGACAACTTGATAATAAGGTTTTAGCTTAATTGTTAGACCGGGTTGGTTATTTATTGTTAGCTTGGTGGTTAAAGCGTTGTTCATGTGTGTCTTGAGTAGACAATGAAGCCCAAACAGCTCTTAATGCATGTGTACGGGAGCAGATGTGAGTGTCTGCTAATTGTTATAAAAAACGGTCTTATCCTTTGAATACTGCATGTGGTGGCTTTGTGTTTGAACATTATCTTTGTCTCTTCACCCACAGGGAGATGGACAGACTCGGAATAATCACACCGTCACACCAGGACATAATAATTGCTAGTGTGCAGCAAGACATGTTGTCGCAAATGCAGCACATGCAACACACAATGGTTCCAGTCTGAGCGGGGGAACGGATACAAACGTGTTTTTGAGAAGAATTTCATTTACCTCATCCATGCACTTTAGAGGGACTTTTCACCAGTGGGAATTGGAGTTAAGTCCGATGTGAAGAGAGGGAGAGAAAAGCAGCACTTTGGTGAACTTCCATCCCGTGGAGTTTTTTAAACACCATGATCTGGACGTGGCCACAGATAGCGCTAAGCTACTGAGAGCTCAGACTGAAGCCTCATCCTCTTATCCAGTTCTATTTTTCATTATTTTTACTATCTGTTTCGTGAAGGCTGACTTGTTAAGGCTGTGCATAAGCAGAATGGCTTCCAACTTCTTCTTTTTTTCGCTGCTTTGGGCTTGACTTGAATAAAATGTGTTTTGTGTTTGCTCGTATGTCTGCGCGTGTGTGTGTGTGTGTGTGGTGTGTGTAGCGTGAATGTACACATAATGGAATCTCCCCTGCCAAGACGTCAGCTATCTTTGAATATTCTCAATATGCAAAGTTTCCCCAGAGAGAGAGATTTGGAGGAGCCGGACAGAATGTATTATTATGAGCTCTTTCTGGTATCATACTGGAAGATCGTACAAATGTATGATTTGCTTTTTTTTTTAATTGTTCTGTTTTTATTTTTATTTTATTGTATGAATTTCCGTTGAATTAGACATTTAGAGTAGAATGTCATCCTTCAGTGTCAATTGTACATGTCTCTTATTTGATGCTAATAATTAGCTACATGAAGCATTTTGTTTATTTATGGTCTTTTTTATAGTTTTGTACATTGTAAAATAGAAACACAAAGGAAATATTGTAATGATTGCCATATTGCATTGCAATAAATTCCAAAACCATCCATTTATGTAGGATATTTGTTCAACTTCGACCACTTTTTGTTTATCATTTCTGAGTTTGGCAGAAGACAGTGTCCTCTGTGGAAGTTGAGTTAGTCAGAGGTGCCTACAAGGAAAACAACTTGATAAGAACACCCAGCTGAAATACTTCTGGTGTCTTCACACAGTGTTGCGTTTGTGAAAGAGAGGACAGAGAGAAGGGGGGGGGGAAGAAAGAGTGGCAGAGGGAGACTGAGAAGAGAAAGAGGGCTTGGATTAAAATGAGAGAAAATGAAGAGTGGGCTGTCACCATGAGCGTCTGTGTGGCATCGTGTTTATTTGTAGTCTAAATTAGGCTGAGTTTGCAATGCACACTTGTCGAATCAGCAAACATCTGCCTACCACTAAACTACCACACATACTATACACACACACACACACACACACACACACACACACACACACACACACACACACACACACAAACACACCGGGGAGTTGATTGGAGGAACCCTTTGATAGATAAAGGAAGGGAAGATATGATCTGGATTCTGGCAAAAATGTCAGTGTTTTTTTTCCAGCCTAATGAGTTTCCTTCCAACACACACACACACACACACACACACACACACACACACACACACACACACACACACACACACACACACACACACACACACACACACACACACACACAACAAGTGAACACATTGACACACACATCAGTACCAGCCCGCCTCACTCCCAATACATCCAAATTACACTCAGCAAACAAAATGCTGATGGTGGTTAATGAGGCAGATGCCTCCGAGTACGAGACAGAAAGAGGGAGACGCACAGAGGGAGAGAGCGGGGCTCGGGGCAAAGAAACAGGCAGCTTCTGTCAAATAATGAGGCACAGACAACACATTTAGCAGGTAGCCTTTTGTGATGATGCATCACACGCCGAGCGCTACTCCAAAAAGGGATAAAATGACATCTGGTCTTGTAGGTAATAACTGCTTCCACAGGGTAGATGAACTCACTCTCAGAGTGTGGCTCAATTGATGACAATGTTGGTCGGTCAACCACTTCAGTTCCAGATAGAAATATCTCAACAACTGTTCAATGTATTCAAACAAAATTTCCACACAAACATTCATAGTCCCCAGAGGATGACTCCTAATAACTTTAGCGATCCCCTTTTTCATCCAGTACCACCATGAGTCTGATATTTGTGGCTCTGCGTGAAATATCTTGACAACTATTGGATGGATTTTAATCAAATTTGGCACAAACTTGAGGAGGAATTAATGAATGATATCAACTTTGGTGACCATCTGACTTTTCCTCTTGAGCAATCATCAAGTCGAAATATAGTCTATTACTTTGGTTTATGACCAAATAGGCCTACCTGCAAAACTGATAACATTCAAGTCAAACTGATTTGTTAAGTAACGAATACTAGCATGCTAATACACTAAATGACGGTGATTAACAAACAATACACATTAAAAAACATCAACATTTTCATTCCAACTGGCTATTATTCATACGTCAGCATTTAGCTCAACACATTGCTTTGATGTAGTGCAGCCTCATAGAACTGCTAGCATGGCCGCAGACGTTTGAAAAGCTTTCCGATATGCATTCGCCCGCCACAGAGCACGCCCTATAGGTGATAAAAAGGACACCGTTTAGAGGCTGAATCCACATTGACTGATGATAGAGTGAGCAGTAGTAATTTTAACCCTAAAAGACATGCTTGTTATATTGAGAAGGGGCTCATCAAATTGAATCTTTCTGTCTCCGCGTCTCAGTGGGAGGCGATTGTGGGTTTTTGTCCCTAGATTAGGGCGGGTATAGAGTTGGCTAATCCTGCTCTCTCCTCCATGTGGGAGTGGCAGTGGGGGGCCTTTGCTGGGCGGCCAGCCGTAATCTAATGGGTGTGAGATTGGCTTTATACACGGGCACGCTCACTCACACACAGCCGGAGACACACAACACAAAGTCTAGATTTGTTTCAGGATTAAAATCCCCACCTCAATGACTGACATAATGCCACGGGCATTCCCACGGTAACCCTCATGAAGTTGTCTGTATGTGTGCGACCAGTTTGTGTGTGTAGATGTGTTTTTCGAAGATGTTGATGAGAAATACTTGGAGAAAGGAGGCAGAAAGGGCCCATGAAAATGAGAAGAGACACACACACACACACACACACACACACACACACACACACACACACACACACACACACACACACACACTCAGCCCCACTAGAGGAGCATCTGCCCAGGTTGGCAGGCCATGTCCCTCTCATTATGCTGGCCAGTCACTCGTGTCCTGGCTCTCTCTCCCCTGCTGCTGCTGCTGCTGGACAGGTAGCATCTGACACACATTAGCCTTCTATTAATGACTTCTGCTGCAGCCATTATCACACACTTAGGGAAAAACATCCCCAGGGTGCCATTTTTTGCAGTGACATGCATATATCCCCAAAATCATCCAATTTTCCAAAAGTTCTGCAAGCAAAGCAATGCTGCGTCTTCAGGATCGCGCTCCTACGCTTGGATTGTTCTCTTGTTTCATCTCTTGTTTGCATTTGCGTGTGACCTCACAGTAAGTCCAGGATGTCCGTGAAACTTGCTCTCAGAGGTGAATCCTGAGGAATGTGGGGCGTGTCTGGTGGACCTCCCACATCAGATTCATTGTTTACCCATGATCCCAAAAGGGAATACCACTGTGATTAACATTAATCCTACAAGTCTGTGCACAAACAAAACAAATGCCATGGGTCTCCAACATCAGCAGCAGGTGTTGCAGACCTTTCCTCACAATCTAGTTCAGTGTTTGACATTGTGTCTGTCCAGTTTCGGGTTGAGCAGGTCCATAGAATGATATTGCCTACAAAAAGGCATGGTGTGTTGACATTTCTTTCCTCCTTTCAAATCCTGCTGTGGTCACAGCATCAGAATGACAGAGGATCACAGAGGGTCAAACATTCACTATTCACTGCCCTAAAAATGTGTGATTGCTTAGGAATTGGTTGAAAGGCTGCGCCAGAAAGTGTGTGCAGTCAAGATGTCCTTAAAGATGTACATTTGAATCGTACCAAACATATGAGTAAGTTCATGCTAAATCTTAAAGAGCACAAAGAATACGATGAATACAGAAAAATAGCTCTCAGCAGGAATAAAGAGTAGCATAATAAGCCAATAACAGGCATTGATAAATCAATGAAAGTTAGTAGGGAAGAAGATAATTAACTCATCTAAGGGAAACTGAGTTCCTTCGACATGACCATCGAACCATCTCTACTGAAGCAGACAGAAAGAGGGAGCAGACATAATCATGTGAAAGTGGCAGCAAGAGCGAATTGTGGAAGACAGAATTATTCTTATGTCTTTATCAGAGAATATCACTGACATAGAGACATTGCTAGAAATACTATAACTGGTGTTTGGACTGAAACTCGATCCACACTGTGTATGCATGCATGTGCTTCTGTATGTTTAGTGCATTCATCCCTGTCATCCAATTTCCATTTTTCTTCAGCAAACCTCCAGAGCTCTGCAAGCCTCAAGGTTTGATAAACCTCTATAAAAGCACCATTGCTGCATTTATTTACCATTCCAGCTTCAAGAGTGTCAGGTCTGTGAAAGCCCCACAAGCGAGGGAGACTGATTGAAAAGAGATGGGTTGAGGTGAAAGACGGTGGCACACCAGCAGCCAAAGTTTTGTCCTTCATCAGCCCTCCATACCTCTACCCCTCCATCTCATTAAGGATGGATAGATGATCAATAGGAGCGAAGCAGTAGAGGGGGATTAGGATTAGAAATCGATGGCTTTGTTTTCTTCAGCCTGCCAAAGATAAACACTGCCTTAAGACACTGACGACGCAACACAGAGACCTTTATGGCTTTCCATGTGCGTGTGAGAGGGCACGGTGATCACTGTGTGTGTGCAGACAGACATCTGTTTGCAGATTCTCACGCTGAGTTAAAAAGAGACACTTCGATCCCTTCATGAGATTGGGAAAGGGGGGGGGGTGGGCTCTGATCCTGTTAAGT
The DNA here is from genome assembly GCF_949606895.1 of Notothenia rossii. Taxonomy (NCBI): domain Eukaryota; kingdom Metazoa; phylum Chordata; class Actinopteri; order Perciformes; family Nototheniidae; genus Notothenia; species Notothenia rossii. Next base: position 61,016,582 of record NC_136907.1, read on the forward strand.
AGAAGAGCCTCGGTTGCATTTCACAGCAACCGAGGCTCTGTTGGAGATGTTGCAGACTCTCTGCTCTGTGTTCTGCTTGAAATGCACATGTTGTCTTGTGCGTGGGAGAAGCAGGTTATTTATCACCGATCAGAGGTCGACTGCTTGTTCACACCAAGTCGCGGTTCTCCTATTGAAAAAAAAGGGAGATGATTGATGGAGGGATAGCATACGCTCGCTGCAAAGATAAGTGATGCTCCTAAAATCCTGAGTGGGCTGGAAGGAGCGAGGCAAGGCATTCTGGGTAGGTGAGGCTTCACCTCCCACACAGAGATTCAAAAAGATACCCCCTGCTTTGATCTCTCTCTGCTCTCTCTCCCTCTCTCTCTCTCTCCTCTTCCCCGTCTCTTCTTTTCTCACACACACACACACACACACACACACACACACACACACACACACACACACACACACACACACACACACACACACACACACACACACACACACACACACACACACACACACACACACACACACACACACACACACACACACTCAGCCTGTTTGTTGTGGCTTTCGGCCCCTCTCTCCTTTGAAGGAACAAAGGCATTTGTTTATGTGTCCTGCAGATGAAAGCGGAGTTTTGCGACGTGTAGTTTCATACAGATGCTGCCGCTCCATGGTTTACCTTAAGAAATGTTTTTTAAATGAGAACTTTAAAAATGTATATATATCTAATATGTTTTCTTCTACAATTCTTCTTTATGATAGGCTTTTTTCTTTGCTTTTATATGATAATGACAATGTTCAAAGTCACAGGTGTCTGAGGCCTATTCCAGCTTGCACTTGGCAGAAAGCAGGGGGAGGAGCAGTCATAAAAAAGACGTTCATATCTGTTCAATCTGAGATGAAGGTTTGGGAGGAAACCAGAGCAGCCTCAAGTGGACGCTGCGAGAACATGCACACATGGACTCTGCCGATCTAATGCCACAATAGTGCTTAGAGAATAAAGCTGATGATGATGAAGATTAACATCATCTTTGTTATTTCAAACAGATCTAATGAAATCCACTTTCTCAGCCTGTGGTCTTGGAATAAAAGGCTAAATAATTTCCTATTAACAGCAGGGCACTGAGATTTGGCAAATGTTACTCAAAATATGAGTTGATAGAGTCTTTTTGGGGACTATTTTCAGCAGTAGCCAATTGGTTCAATCATTGCATTTTTGCATTGTGTTCCGCCCCTTTTGCTTTTGACACTTTTTACCTACATTCAATTCAAAATGTGTCAATAATCTTTTGACCACAAATAAAATGCTTTAGATTCCAAAATCTTGTCCCATTTCTACAGATTCTGGATTCATACCTGTTATAGGGATCAGTTTGTGACAAACAAAAAGAAACATGGGATTGGTTAAAGACAAGAAATGGTTTAGAATATGATTAGCCATATCCTTTAATGTTTTTTTTACCGCAATCACTTGCACTTGGAATGTTGAACCCTCCTGTCTGAATGTCAGGCCTGGGGAACTGAGGAGGAGCAAAAGGGATATTTGTGTTTTTCAAAGGCAGAAGGACAAAAAGAGGAGAGGCACAATTTCCTTCCAGGACAATTGGCCAGGTGGCTGCTGATCCTTGTCCATCCCACATTCCATCACGGCCCGACATGGCTGACTTGTCCCCCTGAGTGACATTCCCAACTAGGGCTTACACATAAAGCACACACATGCAAACAGCAGTGCATGTGTACACGCAGAGGAGAGGAATATGGTCAACACACACTGCACTTGCTGTAATGTATACTTGGGTGGACAACCTCATGGTATTGGTATGACTTACTTGAACTTCATTGTTCTAATTTCCCTTCTGTTTTACTTGTACTGTGTGTGTGTGTGTGTGTGTGTGTGTGTGTGTGTGTGTGTGTGTGTGTGTGTGTGTGTGTGTGTGTGTGTATACAGTGGGGCAAACAAGTATTTAGTCAGCCACCAATTGTGCAAGTTCTCCCATTTAAAAAGATGAGAGAGGCCTGTAATTTTCATCCTAGGTATACCTCAACTATGAGAGACAAAATGAGGAAAAAAAATCCAGAAAATCACATTGTCTGATTTTTAAAGAATTTATTTGCAAATTATGGTGGAAAATAAAGCTGAAGTACCCCCCAGGATTGCCAAAGCACCCCCTAAGCACCCCCAAGAAATATATATTTTTTTCGATTTTTCAATATTTTTTTTAAATTAAATTAAATTAGAACAATTATTGATTACATCAATGCAAATGTGAAACAAACAAATGTTTGACCAAAAACATAAAGCCAACACAGGTGATTAGGCCAATGGCCAGCACCCATTAGATTTTTGACCTACCCATAGGCTAAATTACTTTGTGACACTTTAGTGACTTCCTGTTAGCTGGAGCGCCAAATTATTTGCTAACAGCAAAGTGACAAATGGATCGTTTTTTAGTCCTTAAACGTCCATGTGTGGACACTCAATCAAAACCAACTGAAAGCGAGAGGGATTCTGCACATAATAGGCCTCGTGAGTACAAGTAGCTTACTTCTGGCTCTCTGTGTTTCATTCAAGCTCTGCTCTGTGTGTGTGTGGCACGAGCCATTTTGTGTGCGTGCGCGAGCACTGGTGGGTCTTTACCGGAGATCGTTGTGGTTAGCAACTGGTGCTAGCTAGCCAAGCTAACGGATATAAGGAGCTTTTTCAACAACAAAGTGGAGGGAGAACTCTCTCCTGTCAGACTGAGAGTCTCAAATAACCTCAGCTCAGGTGAAGTAAAGAACTCTCAGTGTTTAGATCAGACCTGGGCACTGTACGGCCCCTGGACAACATACGGCCCTTTGGTTGACTCTGACCGGCCCGTGTAAGGTTAATTGGAAATTACAAAATAAACATATTTTCTAATTTTACCTCATGCATGGACTAAAGCTGCAATGCTTTTATTTTGAAGTTGTTTTTTATTCACGTACATAATGACGCAATACGTCAAATCAAGACGTGCGCGTTATTGGATAATTGTCACAAGACGACTTTAGCGCTCGAAAATGTCAGCTGATGCTAAAAAAAGAAAGGTAGATGCCGAATGTAGGGTTTTCAACAAAAATTGGACTGCTAAGTATTTATTTACTGAAGTCGGAGGTAAAGCCGTGTGTTTAGTTTGCGGGGAACAGATCGCCGTGTTCAAGGACTACAATTTGAGTCGGCATTACGAGACGAAACACGCGGAGAAATACAAAAACTTGACTGATGCTGAAAGGGCGCGCACATCGAACGCTTTGCTAGCTAAGCTGCAAAAGCGTTAAGGCTTTTTTACCAAGCTTCACACATTCAAGGATGCAGCAACCAAGACCAGCTTCGTGATATCCCACAAAATAGCTAAACACAGTAAGCCATTCTCAGAGGGGGAGTTTGTCAAAGAGTGCTTAGTGGACTCTGCAGCACTAATATGCCCTGAAAAAAAAGAAGCCTTTGAGCAAGTTCCGCTGTCCAGGCGAACCGTGACGAGAAGGATGGAGGACATTGCGGGGAATCTGGAGCTTCAGCTGCAACATGAAGTGGCAAGTTTTGACTTTATCTCCTTGGCTTTGGACGAGAGCTGTGATGTCCACAGCGCAGTTACTCGTATTTGTCCGTGGGATAACGCCGGACTTCAAGATTACGGAGGAGCTGGCAGCAATGCGGCCGATGAAAGGGACGACGACAGGGAGCGATCTGTTCACGGAGGTAAATGCGTGCATGGACACGCTGGGACTGAAATGGGACAGACTGGCAGGTGTCACAACAGACGGTTGTCCAAATCTTACAGGTAAAAATGTTGGACTTTTGAAACGTATGCAAGATAAAGTGACTGAAATCGACGCAGATCAGAAATTGGTATTTTTGCATTGTATTATACACCAACATGTGTTGTGCAAGTCAGTGCTAAAAATTCACCATGTTATTGATGTTGTTACTAAAATAGTAAACTTAATCAGGGCACGGGCATTGAATCACAGACAGTTTGTTGCACTTTTGGAGGAGCATGAGACTGAGCATAGTGACATCGGCTACCACACAGCTGTCAGATGGCTCAGCCTGGGCAAAGTGCTAAAAAGAGTTTGGGACCTGAAAGCAGAGATTCAAGAGTTTTGTGAGAAGAAAGGCAAAGACATCCCAGAGCTCTCAGACGAGGACTGGATGGCAGATTTTGCGTTTGCTGTTGATGTGACTGCACTGATGAATGAACTGAACACCAAACTGCAAGGCAAGGGCCTTTTTGTTCATGAAATGCACAGCCTGGTGAAGGCTTTCATGAGAAAGATGCAGTTTCTTTCAAGCCAACTGGAGAGCAACACTCTCACTCACATGCAAACCCTGAAAGAAGTCACACCATCAGCTGATCACCTCCGCAGGTACTTATCCATGTTAGGAGCATTGCATGGTGAGTTTTCAAGGCGATTTGAAGATCTCCGAACAATCGAGGATGAAATGCTCATGATTTCCTCTCCCTTTACCTGCAGTATGGATAATGCACCCAGTGATGTTCAGCTGGAACTCATTGACCTGCAGTCTGATGCAGTACTGGCAGAGCGCTTTAAGTCAGGATCTCTGCTGGATTTCTACTCTTCTCTCGAGGAGGAGAACTTTCCAAACATGAGGAGACATGCTCAGAAGATGTTGGTTCTCTTTGGCTCTACCTACATATGTGAACAAACATTTTCAAAGATGAAGTTTATGAAATCCAGGTATAGATCCTCTCTCACTGATGATCATCTGTCAGCTGTGCTTCGCATCTCCACCTCAGACATTCGACCTGACTTCGATGCACTCGTTAAAGCCCAGCATAGACTAGATTTCTCTCACTGAACAAGAAAAAAGAACTTAAAAACACCAAATGAGGTGGTTAGACTACAAATGTAGGCATGTAAAGGAACCAACTAGCAGTGAACTGGGACACTTTCTGTGGAAGCCTTTTCTCAAAATCACAGTTCAGTGATGTTCAGTGACAGTTCAATATGATGTATCTTGCTGAATGTTTGGAGCACAAAGACAATGTTGTGATGTCTTAAGAATGCGAAGAACCTTTACACAACTTTCCAACAGTATATGAAACTCAAAATGTGTTTTGCAGTGAATGCGACTGAAAATGTTCACTAATATGAGTCAGAAATGGTGAAAAACGTTCACATTTTGTTTACCATTGTTTTGGGAAATTTGATTGAATAAATTACATTTTTTGTAAGGCAACCTCACTTTTTCATTGCTCAACTATAACATATACTCTTACCAGCTTGTCAAAACAATGCTATTTACTGCTTTTTATAAAGAAATACAATTAATATTATGCAGAATTGAGTTCAGCCTTTTGGCCCGGCCCTCCACAATATTTGTTGTTTCTCATGTGGCCACATGGAAAAAATAATTGCCCACCCCTGGTTTAGATAGTTAACTTTAGTCTAGTTATCTCAGTGGGTCTCAAACGTTTTGTTTTAAAAGGGGAGTGATTTGTAAAATATCTATAAAGAAATAGTCAATCTGTTTACAGTTCTGTTTCATATGTATGTTGAGAGATTGTATCCATAGATCTCTTCATTTTGCTCTCAAAGTGCACCAGATTGATGCTTTTAACTTCAATATTTAAAAAAAAATCTTCGGGAGCATTTTAAAATGCAAGATGGGGGGCGGGGGGGGGGCTAGTGGATCGCCGGAGCTGTTGGATTAACATTAACATGCTTATATTGTAGTTCTAAGTGCAATGCCTTGCGGCCTGTAGCACCATCCTTGATGGAGCATATGTGTGGGCAGGAAAGGAGTGAGCAGAGAGTAGAGTAGTTGTCGATTTTTGTTCTGTTTTCTGTGACTATCTGCCTCACCCTGTCAGACTTTCAGTTGCGCGCGCTACTAAAGAGAAGTGTTACCATGGAAACCAAACAATGGTTCAGCTGTATTAAAGTCCGAGTGGAAACAGTTGTGTGTAAATCTGATTTTGTGAGAAATCGGGAGAAATGCGGGAGAAATATGACCCCGGGAGGAAACCGGGAGAGGGCAATGAAATCGGGAGTCTCCCGCGAAAATCGGGAGGGTTGACAAGTATGAGTTGCAGTAGAAAATTCAACTGTAGCGCTGGTGCATTAATGGGAAACCCTTAAAGTTTGAGCACCCTCTATGAAACCTCAAGCTACCCCATAGCATCCCCTAGAGAAAATCTCTGGCGCCGCCACTGCTCTCACAGACCTGTAACTTCTTCTTTAAGAGCCTCCTCTGTCCTCCACTTGTTAACTGTATTAATGGCACCTGTTTGAACTCGTTATCAGTATAAAAGACACCTGTCCACAACCTCAAACAGTCACACTCCAAACTCCACTATGGCCAAGACCAAAGACTTGTCAAAGGACACCAGAAACAAAATTGTAGACCTGCACCAGGCTGGGAAGACTGAATCTGCAATAGGTAAGCAGCTTGGTGTGAAGAAATCAACTGTGGGAGCAATTATTAGAAAATGGAAGACATACAAGACCAGTGATAATCTCCCTCGATCTGGGGCTCCACGCAAATTTCACCCCGTGGGGTCAAAATGATCACAAGAATGGTGAGCAAAAATCTCAGAACCACACGGGGGGACCTAGTCAATGACCTGCAGAGAGCTGGGACCAAAGTAACAAAGGCTACCATCAGTAACACACTACGCCGCCAGGGAGTCAAATCCTGCAGTGCCAGACGTGTCCCCCTGCTTAAGCCAGTACATGTCTAGGCCCGTCTGAAGTTAGCTAGAGAGCATTTAGATGATTCAGAAGAGGATTGGGAGAATGTCATGTGGTCAGATGAAACCAAAATAGAAATTTTTGGTAAAAACTCAACTAGACGTGTTTGGAGGAGAAATAATGCTGAGTTGCATCCAAAGAACACCATACCTACTGTGAAACATGGGGGTGGAAACATCTTGCTTTTGGGCTGTTCTTCTGCAAAGGAACTAGGACGACTGATCCGTGTAAAGGAAAGAATGAATGGGGCCATGTATCGTGAGATATTGAGTGACAACCTCCTTCCATCAGCAAGGGCATTGAAGATGAAACGTGGCTGGGTCTTTCAGCATGACAATGATCCCAAACACACCGCCCGGGCAACGAAGGAGTGGCTTCGTAAGAAGCATTTCAAGGTCCTGGAGTAGCCTAGCCAGTCTCCAGATCTCAACCCCATAGAAAATCTTTGGAGGGAGTTGAAATCTGTGTTGCCCAGCGACAGCCCCAAAACATCACTGCTCTAGAGGAGATCTGCATGGAGGATTGGGCCAAAATACCAGCAACAGTGTGTGAAAACCTTGTGAAGACTTACAGAAAACGTTTGACCTCTGTCATTGCTAACAAAGGGTATATAACAAAGTATTGAGATGAACTTTTATTATTGACCAAATACTTATTTTCCACCATAATTTGCAAATAAATTCTTTAAAAATCAGCCAATGTGATTTTCTGGATTCTTTTTTCTCATTTTGTCTCTCATAGTTGAGGTATACCTAGGATGAAAATTACAGGCCTCTCATCTTTTTAAGTGGGAGAACTTGCACAATTGGTGGCTGACTAAATACTTTTTTCCCCCACTGTATATAGAGAGTCCATACTACCACAGATAGCCGGCTCAGATCCCAAAGGGCTGTTTCAGTGAAAGCCATATTGATCCTCGTCTGTTTTATTCCAATGTATTTTTAGCAGCAAAGCCTATGCAGATAAATAAAATGCCAGCCGCTTAAGCAATCACGATTTCTCATCATTATGTCTGTATAAATGTCAGTGTAATGTGGAGGTTGAGAAATATGAGCTTTCCTACATGGTCAATCAGGAACACGTCACAAAGTATTGTGGCCAAAAAACAGCTGATATTTTGAAATGTGTCTTTGGGCGTATTGATCATGGTTCGTACACATTTTCCATACTTGTTTCCATACAAATCCCATACATTTCAGGACTTGTATTCTTCTTTATTCAGACCAAACCATGCTTTACTTATAGCTAGATGTTAATTAAGTAAATAAATGGGGCGAAGCCTGCGAGCTAGTTCAGGCAGTCAACTCGAGCACTTATGCTGCATTCATACATAACGCCCCTTGCCACTCTACAACCAACCAAACAGAGTCTCCTTGATATGCCGCTCTATTTATCCTGCCAGATCTCTCTCTATGCATTGCTTGCTGCTGCTATTGCTGCAAGCCACCCCAGCTTGCACCTGTAGGCTCGGGGGGTTAGTTATTTAATCATCACTCATCGTGCTATGTATATCTGTGGAGTGATGAGACCCGAGCCTAGACGCCAAACTCAACTATATGCTGCTTCTAATAAAACATGTGAGTTTTCTGACTGAAATGTTTTTAATCAAACTCTAAACATGTGTTACTTGGACTATGTATGCTATTTTGTTGCCAAATTGTTCAAGCTGTAATGCTTGAACAGTACAACACATTTCAGTGTGTCAACTTGATTAAACGATTCATATTTGTTATACATTCTGAACTTTTTCATTTTTAATACAGTATTCAAAGTATTCAACAGTCATGAAACACACATATTTTTCCATAGTCTTCTTTTTTGTCTTTTAGTAATCAAGGAAATTACCAAAATGTAACCTTTCTGCACATTTCCTTTCTGTGTAAGAACCCTTTTTAAAGAGTATTGCATTTTCAAGAAGCACAAAACTAGGAATTCAATACAGGCTGTTTTTGTCTGAGACATATGGTGCCATCTAGTGGACCAATAACACACATTACATTTCAGAGCAAAATATTTTCTCATTTTCAGCTGTTTTTTTGAGTCTGTACAATACACAAAAATATAGAAATCAAACAAAATCGAATTACATCTTTTTTACACAATATCGTTTTTTTATTATTCTTTTACAGTGATCAGCTACAAACACTGATGCCTACACAGGCAGGTACACTTCAGACTTAACAACACAGCAATATGTTACAGCAGTGCTCGTCCAGAATCAGAAGTTTCATTTTGGTCAATCTTGAATCTTAATGTACGGAAGAGGGGAGGTACTGACTGTGGCAACAATAGATTTATTTTATGACCAAACTGTATATAAATCTGAGGTTATTTCAGTTCTTTTGCACTATTTCCTTTTTCTTACACAGCCAACATGCATATAGCTGGTTCCGACATTCATGGCCATAACAACAAATGGAAGTTACAACTTTTAACACTTTTTGACAAATAGGCAGGACAAAGAACTCCCAATCACACATCAATATGCATGCAAACACATGCATACATACAGAGACATAAGGGCACATACAGACTCTCTAATACATGTGCTTCAGCACACACAAAGTTTATCTACAATTTATAAAATATAATTTGATACATTTTCTTTTCTTGTGGTATTTCTTGAACAATGGATTTCAAATCCTTAAAAAGGTGTAAATGCAAACTTTGAATATTTTTAAAGTTGTTTTTGAATAATTACATGAGCCCGAAATATAAAAAAAACTTTATGAAAATGAGTTTGTCAATAAGGCATTTTGAGCACAACCATTAATTGTCAGATCAGAGTTTCTTAAGTGGACCAACACACACCGCTGGACGAACAGAACCCTGTACACACAGCACGCAAAACATTTACTGTGTTTAAGTGTTGCAACAATGACTGATGACAAAAAAACATAAAACGATTTCAGCCACGTGTATATTGATAAAGTGCTCAAATAAAATGTATATACAGCTTTGACATGACCCTAGTGAAAAATAAATGCATGAATATACTCTGATGCATCAGTCGAAGGGAGAAATCAATAACTAGTATGCCCATTTTGCATAGCTAGAGCTGGCACAGTGCCGCGTGACTCACAGACGCTATAAGCGTCCACAGCAGGAAGCAGAGCAACACCTGATTAACAGCCAGCTCTCACAGCGGCACTCAGCTGATTGTGACGCAACCGTATTTCTCTGCTTGATGACAGCTAGATTGTCCAGGAGTTATATTGTTTTATTTTTTTTGCATAATATATTTATTGTTTTATGTTTGTTTAAATGTATGCAAGTGTAAGCATGATTATTATATTGTTTTTCTTTTGAATTCCCTGTTGGCATGGCTAGCTCCACATGCAGTAGGGGCGAACATCATTCATTCCCATAGCGTCCTGGTGGCTTTGTTATTAAAAGCTCTTCAGTATATGGAGGCTTTGGCTCCACCCATCACTGCTGTCTCAACCGAGTTACTGAAAGAACAGAGACACAGATGAAGGAACAGACCAGGAATAAGAAAAGCCCTAACAGGAAAACAAAAAATAAAAAAAGTCTCCTATTATGCTATTTTTAGGCATGTATTATGGGTCTCAGATATATAACAAATATGTAAAAAAACATGTCTATGAAGTGTTTTGCTCAAAATACCAAACAGATCATGCATTTTAGACATCCCTCATATCCCTCTATTTCAGGCCTGTTAGAGAACTGCTGATCCGGGGTCCTTTGCCTGCTCAGAATTGTACGAGATACTCAGCTAAATTCTGCCGTGATTAAATGCCATACCATGCTCCAAACCACTGCATGGATTATTTCTGAAACAGTATGGAGCTCTAATGCTTTTTCTCTCATAGGTTTACGACAAGGTGAGTTCCTTTTTTTATTTCCTGCTTTTTACACATAGCCTACTTTAATGATTTATAAAGTGTTCACAACCTAATTAATAAATGAATTACAAACTATTCGTAAACCCTTTATAAGGGTATCTTATTGTAAAGTAGTACCGTTAATGGTCACCTGTTATGCAAAATGCACTTTTTGATAGGCCTATCTTTTATACATAGGCTACATATGTGTCCTGCACTCCACGTGTCAGAAAACAAAACCCTCTCTTTTTTCCTCCGTACCCAAATCTCTAAAAATGGGGGTACAACAGAGCTGATCCAGATTTGCGTCCGATACGACGTAATGTCGGAAATGTGGACCCACAGCACTATCAGAAAGTTGCTATCAAAAACAATGCCCGACGTGTTTTGGACGTAATATGGTCTTTGTTTACATTAGCAAGAATCGCTAACACTCAGAGCTAACGTGTACTGGAGATAAGCTTTTATAAGACATGAGATAAACGGGGCAACTGTGACTGGTTGCTTGCCAAATAGTGAGCCAACATTTATCTGTACTGCTAAGCCTTATATTGGCTACTTAGCTTACTTCGTCTTCTTCATCAGCCAGCATCCTTGGTATCTGTTGTTCACCAAGTTGATTCTCGCCAAGTAGCCAATATAAGGCTTAGTCATCTTGCCAAATAGTGAGCCTGTGTTCATGGTGAAAACTACGTTATAACTGGTTTATAAATGGTTCTTAATGATTAATAAAGTGTTTACAACCTAATTCATAACCTAATAATAAACGCTTTATGAATCCTTTATAACGGTAGTCTTATTGTAAAGTGGTACCCCATCAACTAATCTCTTTTCCTGGGGTTAATGGTATATAATGAATGAGCTGCACACTTACTGTCTCACTCTCCCCTTCTGAGTCCTTCCTGGACTCAGAGCCGTAGTGCAGAGGAGAGTACACCCAGCCCCGGTCCTCCTGAGTCTGCTGCTATCCATTACAGCCAGCAGAGGGCAGCAGAGAGGAGACAAGACAGAGACAATTAGCAGGAAGCTGGAGAAAGATATATTTATAAAGACATTCGGTGCCATTTTGCGTGTTTGGGTAACCAAGATGCACACTTTTGCTCTGGGTCATTCTGCGTCTCTTTTGAACTTTGCTGAGGAAAATCGAAAGGGTCTCAATTATCAGGATGATCTGATCTGGATCTTCTGGCTAATATTCGAGCAAAGTCACTTTAAAAAACACCAAATCATATTTTTTCAATCAGCATCTGATTTGCCAAACATTCTAGCAAAGCAGTGAAAAGACTTATCATCATGTCAGGACCTCCTACTATCTCAGTGCTACAGGGAAGGAGTGTGAGGAATCACTTAAATTATATTGTCAATTCAAGCTAATTTACTGCAGGTCTTGCAAGATCTTCAAACATATCCTTTAACATTACATAAAGAGATGCATGCTCCATTTAAATGCAGAAGATGGCCCTTCAGAAGCCGAAGTTATTAAAATTCAACGTCCTTTTTGCAGATTCAACACTAAATAAGTCATGTGAAATGCACTGTTGCTTTACTTTAAAGTCCTTCTAAAGATCCATAGGTAGCTGTGCTTGTGTCCCAATGGAAGCAGCAATGCAATGGAACAAATTACTCTAACTACTTTGGTGGTGACTTACATTGTAACTTGAGCTAGAGTTTAGCTTACGACGGCCAAGAACTGGAGAGTACACCCAATATCTGCCATCTGCATACTGATGGGTGGATGGATGGACACAAACGCAGATGAAAACACAAGAGTGTGCACAGGAAAATAAAGGGAAGTGAATGAATGATATCACACAACAGGAGAGAAAGATGAGAGATGAAAGAAGGACTTATGATCAAGTAAAGAAAGTTGGAAAATAGTGAACACTATAATGTCAGAAAGGAAAGATCGAGCATTATGGAGAGCTGTTCATGACTCTGAATGCAGATGGACAGATATCAATACATCATGCTGTACGGTAAAGACAACCCCAGTGTTTTGCTGATACATTCAAAAGCATGAACTATGACAGCCTCGTGCTTAGAGAAATACGATTATTTTGACAGTGTAAACAACTCCATAGTACGTGCACAGGGCAACACACACAGCCCCCCCCCCCTCACCATCATAATTCTATCACGCTGTTTTGACTGAGCCACTGCGAGAGACCCAGCACATCGTAGAAAAACAGGAGAAGGAAAATGATCTTAACTCTCCGGAAGAGGGCAGACAAAACAAAACGGAAAGGGTTTTCTCCAGTGTGATGACCGGTTAATAAAATATGTACTGATGAAATGCTATAGCCAGTTAATTATGTATTCCATCATGCACAGTGAGCCTCTTCAAAATAGCTGTATGTCTTATTTTGTCTGTTTTCAAGACTGATGGCAGTTCCAGCACTTTTTTTTTGTTTTAGTTTTAAAATAAAAAAAACGCACATGAAAAGGGGGACTTACAAAGTAGATGTCGGACACTTGCAACTCCCCGTCCAATGAGTTGTGGCTGCTGGACACAGACAGCTGATTGGACGGTGTACGCAGCGGCGCCTGCTGAGGCACCTGGGGGCTCGGAGGGTGGGAGGGGAGCGGGTGAGGGGGGGTCGAGGGGAGCGGGTGGGGGGGGGTCGAGGGGAGTAGGTGAGGGGGGCTCTCTGTGGGGGAGTGGGAGGATGCGGGGCAGATGGGAGTAAAGGCTGAGCCGGGGGGGGGGGCGGAGGTGTTTGGTACCGAGGCGAGGAGAGTGGATTGCATCGTCGGATGAGAAGTTGGAGAAGAGAGGGAGGAAGGCTGCGCGGCGGCGGAGGGAGAGGTGAGCGGTTTGGTGGACGGACAGATGGAGGAAGAGAGGGTGGAGGATGACTGCTCCTCTGACTGAGCAGCGGAGGAGGAGGGTGACACACAGGGAGGAGGAAGGGTGGAGGATGGTGTAATAGAGGGAGTGGTGGAGGGAGTAATGGCGTGGAGCTGAGGATCAGGTGACACACTGGGCGAGGACTTTTCCGTCATCTGTGTCAGCTCTGTGGTCTTTGGGATTTTACTGTATGAAGACAAGAAACTGTGTTAAGAGAATCCTCAGCAGGGAGCTATGGACATTGTAGTAATATCACGTTGCTGTACAGCGGAGGAAATAAGAATTTGATCCCTTGCAGATTTTATTAGTTGGCCCCCTTACAAAGAAATGAACAGTCTATCATTTTAATGGTAGGTTTATTTTAACAGTGCGAGAAAGAATATCAAAAGGAAAATCCAGACATTGACATTTATATAAAAGATACAAATTGATTTGCATTTAACTGTGGGAAATAAGTATCTGATCCCCTTACAAAATCGGCAAGGGATCAAATACTTATCTCCTCCTCCACTGTATATATTGTGTACCTGAGCTCCACCTCCACTGTGATGGTGTCCTGCTTTTCTTCATGAACCTCGACTACTTCTCTTTGCACCCTGGGAGTACACAGGTAGATACATGGTTATGGTAAAATCTTCAAATAGATCATTGTTTTTCAGGTCATCACACAACTGTTTTGCGACTACTTTCTCAAGGCTTTCTGAGAGGAATGGAAGATTAGAAATAGTTTGCTAAAACCTCTGGATCGAAGTTGTGCTTTTTAAGAAGAGGTTTTATCACAGCTACTTTAAAGGATTGTGGTACATAGCCTGATAATAAAGACCTATTCATTATATAATAAAAACGTATTTTAACAGCTTAGTTGGAATCGGGTCTAAGATACATGTTGATGGCTTAGAAGAAAGAATAATTTAATTCAGTTGTTCAAAAGTTTTATTGTAGAAAATAGGATCTTACTTTCAATAGGCTCTGTAATTATTCAACGGAGGATGTATTTACATTTGTGCAAAAATTACAAAACTAAATGAGTATGCTGACAAACTCAAAGCTGAAGTGCAATTCAAGTATAGATTCCTGTCCAAAAATAATTACAACTTCTTAAAGGAAGAAGGTTTTTAAATTACCTATAATGTACAATTAAACACAGACAGGCTATTTAAATGCAGCCAAATGGTGCGTTACTCCAAGGAGACAAGAAAGGAAGAATTAAAACGCCTTTCCTTAGCATTTAGAGAATACCAGCTTTTATCATAGCTGCCACTCAGATAATTACGGATCATTTTACTCAGAAGAAAACCAAACAATTAGACAGTACCTAGGATGTACGGTGTATCAGAATATAAAGACACACAGTAAACCATGTTCAAATACGATTTTTACTTAAGATAAATCCTTGCATATTCATGAAATGGTTCTCACCTTGCCACACTTGGGGAATGCAGTTGTCTCCTGGAGCGTGGGTGCTCTGGTGTGTCGAAGGGGGTTGTGGGTAAGGAGTTGTTAGAGGAGAGCGTGGTGGCGATGGAGGCTGTGGTAGCATCTTCAAAGGAAGGGGGGGTGCAGGGGGGCTCTCTCCCTGATGTGCATAATAACAAAGGAATAAAAATAGACATCATTTAATATATGCGAGAGAGGAAAATATACTACAAAAACAATACAGAGTGTAATTGCTCTAACAAGGTTAGACAACATTACATTAAATATATGCGTGTGCTTGTACAGTAGAGTTAATTACATCTTCATTTCAGTACAATCCTATTGTACTGTTGTACATTGTACTGCACTAACACTGTATTTGATATCAGGAATTTTATATTCAGTTGGACATGTGTTCTTCAATCAAATGTACTATTGATTTGTTCAAAGTTTCACTTTCTTTGAATATTGCAACTATACTGCTCCTTCACTTAATTTCTCCACATGGATCAATAAAGAAACAAAACAATTGAAACTAATGGTGTGCCAAGTTCAGAAAGACTTACTAATACTGAATTACTGACACTCACAAGTTCACACTTTATTTTCTACCACAGTATTTTACTCTCGCAGCATTAGCATGTTCAATGAAGCATTTCCTCACTAGCTTTGATGAGATCAGATAAATGAGGCCTCCATAAACACTCATCAAGGCACTTCCACATAGTCAAATAGTCTATATACTAGGTTTCAGTCTTTGGTATTAAGCATCCTATTTTTACTTGGAATAAAAAGTCTTTAATAAACCTGTGTGCAGCATGTCAGGTCTGAAGCACTCATTTGTGCACCAGTCAATCCTAACAGTGGCTAAATCCTGGATCAAATGGACACTAAAAGGTCTTTGAGAATGTTTTCTCTCAGTGATAGTGATGTTATGTTAAATGTCTTTTTTTCACGTATTGTGTCTTGATATGTGTCCATGTTAATGTTACAAATGGAGCTGCTGTGATGCAAGTCAAATGTCAGACTTGATCTGACCATTAATGTATTATCGTATCGTATCATTGTGGACTATTAATATAAGTGAAACTACCGTTGTCCTCCAGCATGGGGAAGCTGCGCGCCCCTCGCAGGTTTTCCAAGTTGTCCAGGTTTTCCTGCCTCTCATCGGTCAGTGAGGGACGCTGCCCGGTTGAACCTGTTCCCCCGCTGGACTTGGACATGGAGAAAGCCCCTCGTCCTCTCTTAGAGGGAGACGATCGCAATGCTGTGAATGCAGTGGATAGGATACATGTACTTTCATTGGTATCATTCTCATCCAACATAACACACTACATGGCTCATGCACGTTTAAAAACTCACAGCTGCTCTTCTTGAAGACGATGGTGCTGCAGAATCTGTAGAACCTCTCAGCATAGAAGCTAGGTCTGTGAACTGACACTGTGTCCTGTGAAAAACAGATGGAACTTTAATGATGTCGCACTTTTAATACATAACGCCATTAAAGGTGACAGAAAAAAGGGACAAAAAGATCCAAAAATAAAAAATGTGCACTGTTGTGAAAAGCTTCTCACCCCGTCATGGATGAGGGACTTCCAAGAGTGCTCCAGTTTCTTGATCACTCTGTCAGAAAAGACAATTGAATTATTTAGTTAGACTCATTCCCTGACTTACTGCAGTTACCTGGCAACCCTGAATCAGAGGCTACAGTGCCACTTGAAATGTTTATGTGAATTTTAGGAGCTGTTTTAAGGGACTGGATTACTCACACTTGGACTAGCTTTTATGAAAGTCCTATTTTAGTGTTTGATTAAAAACGGTTTGACAAGTCTGGGATTGCTTTTCCTTGTGATCTCTCTCCATCTTTATATATTCCTCGCAGACACATAAATAAACCTGCCAACCTAGAGGTAATCATTTCCTGAAGCCAGATAATTTTTTTGTCATTTAAGAATAGTTTGATGAAAAACAGATTGAAATGACACATCAACATATATAATAAAATACAACAATACAAATACAAATGAAAAATAAGTGCAAGAAGTCTATATACATGTAAATAGAATATGATATATACAAGAACAGAATGTGAAGTTAAACAATTTACATTAAGACAAAGTTAAATACGGTTTATTGTGGTGATAACTATTTAGATAAATAAGTCAAATGCAAGATGACAAACAGATGAATGTTTATCGAGGCACTTAACAGGGCTCAGGTGTTTAGCAGTTTTATGGCCTGTGGGATAAAACTGTCCCAGAGTCTAGTGGTTTTACTCCGGCCATGTCTCTGCCCTAACTGATTGCAGTTGGATATATTGCTTTTCTAAAGGTTTTGTAGTTGTGTTGCCTACCTGTAGGACTGCAGGATGTCAATGATTCCGATGAACAGCAGGAGCCGCTCTCCTTTACTACCCACAGCTGGAATACCACCCATACTACAGACAGAGAGGAGAAGATTATTATAATTTCCAAATGTAATATCATGATAAGGGCAAACATTATTGAATGGTGGCTTACGTGTCATCATGGTCCAGTGTGTCCCTGCATGTGGAGCCCCCCTGGATGGACTCCATGGCGGTGGAGTACAGAGCCTTCTGAGCCGCCCGCTTCTTCTCGTCCCCTCC
Organism: Notothenia rossii; assembly: GCF_949606895.1. Lineage (NCBI taxonomy): Eukaryota > Metazoa > Chordata > Actinopteri > Perciformes > Nototheniidae > Notothenia > Notothenia rossii. The sequence goes on from NC_136907.1 coordinate 61,034,046, forward strand.
CCCTGTGGGCGAGCCCTGAGATTCACGCTCTCGCTCTGCTTGTGTCTTGTTGTGGATCCCAAGCAGTAAACTGTAGTCCATAATCTTGAAACTTTCCAGAACCTGATAAAAAAAACACATTATATATTTTATATTTTATATTGTTGCATCGATTCAGTTGTCTTGTGTCTTATCTGTCAGAGAGAAACCATTATGTATTTTATTTGTTTATTCATCCTTGTGTCTATTAACCTGATAAAGATGTTATATTTTGCTGCATGTACAGGTCTGTAAAGTTCTTAACAAATAATCTGAGGGGAATTTCTTGTTGTGTATTTTTAACTTGTGATGTGTCATTTTGTAAAGCACTTTGAGCTGCATGTGCTGTATGAAAAGTGCTATTTAAATAAAGCGTTATTATTGTTATTATTATATTTGATATTTCAATAGTTTTTAGCATTTACCAAGGTAATTGATGACCTTTGTTAAATACATTGGTTTCCAACATAGCAAAAATTCCAGACTCAGCTTAATTCCAAATATGTTTGGTTGTGCTGCTTATATTAAATTAAAAGAAATGCACGGTGTTAATCTACTTTTAAAACACTTCCACATCCTTCCTCTTCTCTTATTTCTCACCAGACAGTCTCTCTGCAGAGTTTTGACCAGAGCACTGTATGTTTCATGGTCCATGGTGAGGCCTTCAGGAACGTCCTTCAGAAAGTCCAGGTCTTTGAAAGTGGGTTTTGACTTCTCTCTTTCCTTCTTGGATGCTCGCCTCTTGTATGTGGAGCCTTTCAAATCAAACTTGAGGTGCATGCGTACAGAGCGCGGTAAAATATTGTTCATGACAACAACCCGGATGTTCTTGCCCCCACACTGGACGCAGTAGAGGCCAAAAAACTTTGGCAGCAAAGTCCGGGGGTTCTGGTTCAAGTTCTGAAGAGGGAATTCAGAGGAAAAGGGACAGGGGAAACTAAATGAATAAGGCATGTTGTGTGTTTCAACCCCAGTACCATGCAAATGCAAGACAGTCGTTTCCGTTTATTTTATCTCCAATGATTGCATGCTTAAACCGTTAAGGAGTGCTAAGCCGAGGTCTCTGTCAGGTACAACCTCTTAGCTTACATCTTTTACAAAGTCACCTTCTGACGCTGTCGTATGGGGGTAGGATAAAGAGGATAAAGATGACTAGTCTCAGGTTTGCTCCTAAACATACACAGTGTACACAAACAGCCAAACACATATAAACACAATTACAAAACCATTGGCAAGGTTTCAATTTCCCAGTATCTTTTTTGCTAGTTGAATTTGTTATACTAAATATTAGCATACAAGTTTCAGTAGGCCAAGTGTTTAGTGATACAAATAAGTCAATACTACAAACTGAATAGTACAACACAACGCAATATGTAAATATAACACATATGTTAAAATGATTGATTTACAATTTGGATAAGGGTATTCAGTTGGCTCTGATGGAGGAAGGGGTTGGTCTGACTTACCATATAGTAACCAGGAAGTAGTTTCTGTAGAAACTCTGCCTCTTTGTGTTGAACAGTTTTGATGATGAACTCGTCATCGCGGGTCACGTAGAATATGGAGCCACTCGCTCCGGGGTTGGTCAACTCGATCAGTGGCTCATTACATATAGAATACTAGATAACAGACAGACAAAGAGGAACAAATGCATATTAAATACAAACATAAATGAAAACATCGAAGCCTGACAATCTTACCCACAATGTGCTTCAACATACAAAAGCCATGAAAGCAGACCTGATTCATTATGAAGCTTACAGCCCGTTTGAAAGAACAGATGGTCAACCTGATAAGGGTCTTTTTTTAGAGTATTCATACCACCAGAGTTTGTCATTTCATACTCTCTTTAAAGCATCATGGGTACTGCATGTTTAGTAGTTTTAATGTTGGACCCAATAGAGCTTTTAAAATAGCAAACCAAAAGCTACAGTGACTCACTTCTGGCTGCTCCTGAATACCTTGAATACAATCAGTTATTATGTTAAGGATAGAATTGAGAGGGATGAAACCCTCTTTAATGGTCACACATGCAGAGCACACAGCACACACAGTGAAATTAGCAGGAGGTGAACTGGGACCTCTCCAAGTAGCAGTCCACACTCCATATTGTAGGTCTGGTCGGGGACTTGAACCGGAGACCCTACAGCTCCCAGTCCATGCCTCTACTGACTTAGCCACTGCCGTGAGGGAATTGAGGGAAACCCCTTTTAAAATGTATATGTAGCTGCAATAGCATAAATGGTTTTACATTTACGCTGACCACCTTACAATCATTTGGAGCAATTAAGACTATAATAGTAAAAAACATTATCAACACAAAGTAAGAAATGAATTGGACAAAGCTATAACATTTTTAAAGCTTGGGCAACAGAATGTAATTATGCTGATACTCCACTCCTCCAACACACGCAGACTCTGACTGCAGCTACTACATGGAGTTTAAAAAAAGAAGCTTTAGTCTGTTAATCTTCCTCTGGCACAGGTAGAACGTGAGCTTAGGCGTGCAGCCCATGTGTGTTTGTGTGTGTATACTGTGTGTGTGCATCCTCATTTGCTAAACACTGTACTTGAAGGCATGTGCCACTTTATTTTGTTATTTTGTGTGTGGGTGTAGACACGTATTGGTTTTTTGTGAGTGGTAGCACCCTGCTTTCCTTATTCCGCTCAACATCAATAAAATGATTTCGGAGGGAACTTCATATAAGTCTATATTAGGTCAGCTATAATGCTATTTTTATTACGACTTTGCTACATACAATTGAGAATTAAACAGTGTATTTGACTCCAGTATAATGTACATATTTGTCTTATATATTTAAATGCACATTGTAATATTTTTGTTAATAGACAATGGAATTAAAAAAGATGGCATGGAAATTGGAAATATATAATAGCCACCAACACTTTCAGTTTGGCTCTAGTCCTACTATAGGGTACTATCATTATTATTATTATGAACAGCGGTGTATTTAATTAATATGATCATTATTTAAGTAAATAAAGGCTAAAAAGTAACATTCACTTCACTACTGATGCTCTATGGGAGGGATTTCGCGTGCACAACACTTAAAGGTGGGGTATGTAATTTTGGAGAAACCAGCTCGAGTAAGCTAGAATTTGAAAGTAAACAACCGGAAAAAATCTGCCTCTTCCTTCAGACTTCCTAGAGCCCCTCCTCTAACACACACAAACTTGCACATGACCAATGAGGGCACGAGATAAGTTTGTGGACAGATGGAAGGCTGACAGGCAAGTAGGCCATCCAGTTATTTTAGCCGGGCCGGCTCAAATGATTGGTCATGCTTTTTACAGCGCTACGGCTTCCTCAGATGACATTTTTTTATGTATTTATTGTCAAAGCATTTCATATATTCATTGCTACCGGCATGTTAAGAGCATTTCATGGAATATAACAAAAAGTGTTTATGAAATAAAGTACATACCCCACCTTTAAGACATTAACATACTTCCGATGCATTAGAGAAAATAAATATCTCACCAGGTAGTCATCTGGCCGGATCCCGAACAGCTCTCGGAAGTAGCGGAAGGCCACAGGGGCGTAGTTCTTAAACCTGAAGTCTGGGTAGTGGTGAGCAGGAGTGAGGTTACTGCCTTCTCTGTATGAAGCAGGATGAAACCAAATTGGAAGAGTGAAAGAAGATAAAAGGTTATATTGAATACTTGCCACACACATGCACACAAACACACCTCTGCTCATTCTATCGCACCTGGGGAAGAAGATGCTTTCCACCACATAAAAGTCCTGCATCAGCACATCTCTCTCAGGCTTGGAGCTGAGGTTGCCTACAGTGTATCCGATACCCAGCTGGATGGACCCTTGCAAGGCGGAGGAGGTAGTCTGGGGGCGGAGAACAGAGAAAAGAACAACAGAGTAAGATGTGGGTGGAACGTGGTTGATCAAAATCGTGACGCCAAACCTACACGCAGCGAAAAGATTAAAACAAATACTGATGAAGAGAGAAAGCCTACCTTCTTGTATGTTGTTTCTCCAGAAGCATCTACCCTCCTGTGGCCTATCTTTTTCTCATGGCCTGGGCCAACTCCAAATGGGGATGGCATCTGTCACAAAGAAAGGAAATGGAAATGTGACACTATATACAGGTAGTTCATTTATTGTATATTGTCCATTCGGAGGTGTGGAATTGAACCATGCAGCAAAACAATACACAAGAAAGAAAAAAAGCAAGAGGTGAGACAGACAGGTGCATATTGTGTAGAAGCCTCTCACCTCTGATATCTGAGCCTTCTTGGCTGAATCTGTGGACAGAGACAAAGAGAAGGAATAACTGGTTGAGTGTGTCTCATTGGTCCATTATTTATCGTGATTGCGTGAAAGCATTGTAATGGCATGGGAACTTTGGCATCAGACTCACACTGGGTTTGGTGATTGTTAGCCAGACACATCTAGGCCATCATAAGAACTTAATGACTTACACAACAATCAGAACAATTAACTCAAGGCATACATCCACCCCTAACATGTTTTTTATTTACTTGAAATTGATTCAACCCATACCTTAGACTGTTCTCTTTAAAGGAATACCCTCCAACATCAAGACAAACAGTAAAAAATTGTAGGTAAATACCCTAATACATTTAGAATATGCAATAAACTACATTGAATTTATCTATACTGTACTGTATATGATCATCCAAATATCTTCAAGTGCCCAGTAAAGTGAACATTTGAACATATATAATTCCATGACGCAGGAAAACATTTTGTGAGTTTATTTTACCCACATCCCCCAGCTAATTTTCTCTTATTGTTTATTTAATTGAAAAAAATCCACGATACAATTTTGTACCAGCTACGGCTTAAAGCTAGTTTTGAATCCTTCATACAAAATGTCTCCATAATGAATCTGTGGTCAACTCACCAGCAGAGAAGTGCAGTGCCTGCAGGTTACAAATGGTTCTCTAATCCAGAAATACATGCAGCTATATTCCTGGCCAAACCAAAACCTGATATCTAGCAGTCAGAACGCAGCAGAGTGCACTCACTGTTTGCTATTCCTGGGCCTGTGAGATTTGCAACAAGAAGTTAAAAACTCAATTGGATTGACTTCTTCTCTAATCTGTGCACTGCCATTGGCCAAGGTCTCCAGATCATGACGCTAGCCTATCACGCATTAGAATTAAGAAGAATCTTTCCCTCTGACATGACTGTATGTGTGACATAATAAGAGAAACAAAGTGGCAGGAAGGAAGGGATTGAATGGGAAAAGAGACAGTTCACAATTGTAGTATCACAGTGCTACAGAGTACTTGGTTTAACAGTATTGTGCTTAGGTTCATGTCATGTGAGGGTGAAGATTAAGGAAGTGCAGCTGACAGAGAAAGGATAATGAATCTTTAAGCCATGTTGAAGTACTGCACAAACACTGAGGCACAGTTTGTCATCACTAAGGTTCAGGGTTCAAGGTTCTTTATTGTCAAACTAACATACAGTAATTATGTCATTGAAAATCTTAGGTCACAGGCTTCTCCAACAATGCAACACAATAATAAAGATAAGCAGACAATATTAAAACATACTATATTAAAGTAATACAGAAAGAAAAATAGTTTTTAAAAAAGTGAGAAAAAAAAGTGGAATAGTGCAATACGAGTTTATATACAAGTTATTGGAATGATATATTAGATAAATAATTACTAAGTAGCAGATGAATGTTATGGATGTTGTTACAACAGTTCAGGTGTTTAACAGTCTTATTGCCTGTGGGATGAAACTGTCTCTGAATCTGGTGTTTTTTGTCAGGATGCTGCGGTAACGCCTGCCAGACAGCAGCAGACTGAACAGTTTGTGGCTGGGGTGATGGTGGTCTTTTATAATCCGGAGGGATTTCTTCCTGAGCCGCTGGGAGTATAGGTCCTCCATGGCTTGACAGGACACAATCGTAGATAATATACAGTATAATACATAATAAAATAATATCTTGTTGCTGCTGGGTCAGTACATGTCTTACAATAACAGCTGCATCAGTACTAAGGCAGGTTTCCAAATCACCTTTTCATTTGACTATTACTATGTATTCCATGCAGCTATCTTGTAACTTATGTTCAAATATGCATGTCCCAAATGCATGAAGTATACGCACATTTGGGGCATACTTTGTCATAACATTGCATTTTGAACTTTGAACTAGTTGCTTATATCCACTGTACATATTAATATGGGTCAAAATAGCCACAAAATAAACATGCTGGCTTGCAAACTGCCAAATGAGAACAGATGCAGTAGGACATGCTGGTATTTTTGGCAAACCACATGTAATTGACTATTGGAACAAACTAAATGTATTTTCTGACCTACTAAATAGTATAAGTATGGGTATGGTGGCTGTGGCTCAGTGGGAAGTATGATGTACTTCAAATTAGGGGGTAGCAAGTTCGAGTCCCACTGCAGACAGCATGTCACCTCAAATTGCTCCTGTGGGGATTGTCCACAGTACTGAATGTATGTAGGCCTAAGTCGCTTTGGATAAAAGCGTCTAACAAATGACATGTAATGTAATGTATGGAAAACATAGCAATCGTCTAAAAATGTTTAACAATTTCAATGCTAACATGCTGATTGCTAACCATGTGCAACGTCATATTTTAGCACGTTAGCATGCTACTGTTAATTAGAGCTAAAGACAAAGAGCAGCTGAGGCTGATGGGAGGGTCCTTAGTTTTGCAGGTTATTCTTTCATTGGATAAATAAAACATTTGAGATAATGATGGTGCTGGATGAAATATCGAGGGAGAAATTACAATACATTTGTAATTACAATTTATCTTCTAGGCACTGTAAATGTTTTACTACATTTCATTTGTTTTTGGGCATGGAACTTTAAAAGAGGTTGCAGAAAAAGTGGACAAGAGTCAAGACAATAAAAAAATATCAGCGTGCAACTTTACCTACAAAAGAAAGTGGCTCTCCATATTTTACTGATTTAATTATTTATCTTATTTTCATGCAGCTGGTTAAAACACCTGTAACCTGCAGATTAACGCTGAAAAAAAGCCTGTCAGGCAGAACAATGAGAAGGAGTATCCAGGGACAGGCGCTCACACAAAGAGTCTCTGCGGGATTAGGGTCAGGCCAGAGTAATGTGCCACTCAGCCGCAAGCAACAAACAGGACAAGCACATTGTAGCATCTTCGATTACTATGTGAGACACAGGCTTCCTTTAGGACTGTGTTTTTAGAACGACCATGTGTTAAAACAGAATTCCTGTAATGAAACATTTGTGTCAGGGAAGTATGCCTAAGGCCTCTCTCTCTGTGTGTGTGTGTGTGTGTGTGTGTGTGTGTGTGTGTGTGTGTGTGTGTGTGTGTGTGTGTGTGTGTGTGTGTCATTGTAAAGAGGATTAGATATCTCCCTTATCAGCTGTGGCGGCCAGTTGCTTTAACATTAATGTGATATTCAACACAGCAGTAGATTTCTCTGCCCAGAGGCTCTCTGCACACAAGTATAATCTGGTGGATTTAATAAAAAAAATCACGTGTGCACAAACATCCAATGTTATACATGAGGCACATGCAAAGACAACTTGTTGGACCTGCTAAACTGATGAGGATCACATCTGCTTTCCTTCATTAACATTTGCAAAAAATACTAAAATAGAATAAAACTGTAATGCATGTTGTGTCGTATTTGCAGCCATTACATGCACAGTGATGCTTCAAATTGATACCCACAAGGGATTAGTGTGTGGTTTATGTTATAATTCCATATCAGATTAAAGCACTCTTCAGATGTAGGAAGAGGAAGTGAGGGATGGACTGAATTATGAAGACAGACAGAGGTTGAGTAGAGCAATATGACATTGTGTGCATGTGTCATAAAAAGCTATCTCCTGCTAATGCTGCACTAATGACTATTGTGCATGTGTGTATGAATAGCTCAATACTCATTCAGGTAAAATCTCAGATGGTCTTCTTCAGGTTTAGCAGTTGGGTTTACATATTTCTAATGAGCACGTTGTGTTTGTGCCAGGCTGCAGTGAGCCACTGACACTATAGGGGCCATTTGCATCAGAACAGCAGTGACTTGAATCTTGACACTGTTATCCAAGGAAGCACTTTATTATTCAAGTACATAGCTTATGTTGCTCTAAATAAAATGTCAGTGATCTGTTTTTGTAACACAAATATATGTTTCTCTATTATGTTAAGCCGATGCCTAGCTACATCAAGATATGATTAAATTGTGGGATGCTACTACCCAGTTATGACCAACTTCTGTCACGGGTAGCTGGGTTTGAATAGGACCCCCGGGATGACTGCATTATTTAATCGACAATAAAAGACTCCTAATGGATGAACATTCATACCGGTGTCCCCCAGGTCAAGCTGCAGACAGAGGCCAGCGGTCGCTTCCTCACTCGTCCTCCCGTCATCCCCGGTTTCCGCAGTCATCCCGTCCATCTCCCGGACGGTTCCTGGCAACGACCCTCAGCCGTATCCTTCCTCAACGAGAACAAGATGAGGCGGTTTGCGCTTCGAAGTAATGTAGATATCCTATCATTCCACCTTCTTCGATATGTACCGCTATAATTACATAACTCTACGCGTGTGTATCTGTCGCTGTGTATAGACGAATAGCATTCAGAACCAGCGGTGCTGATCATCGCCACTGTGCGTCATTCTCACGCTGATACGCTGCTACAGCATCATTTTACTAAGCTGCCAAAACTAACCATCATTGTGGAGGTATAATCATCTAACGTCGACTATTGTGATGCTTATGGGAAAAATACGACATGTAATTCATTGTAATTGTTATTGGACAGTCTCCAGAAGTGTTTGGAATCTTATTTCCGCTTCGAGATAATAACATGACTAAAACAGTCATGAAAACATTAAAAACTCCACCGCGTGATGTTGGTATTGGGTTGGACATTTTACATATATTCAGTCCGGGTTTCCTATTTAGTTTCACAAACTGTCAGCAGTAAGAGGACGTTAGTAGGTTAATATCCAAGCCCTCGCTCTTAATCTTAACCACAGGCTTTAATTTAGGGACCGTCAATAAATACATTCAAATTACACAAAACAAAAAGTAGTTTTCAATCCCTTTGTGCTAACATGCCACTTCGCCCTTAGTTAAAAAAAAACAATGTATTCGTCCTTTTTGATTGCTAATGTTATTATTTACACAATTGATTAAACTAAATATTTTGAATAGAAATCTTTCCTTTTTTTCAATAGCTCCTGTACTATGTGTGTCACCCAGTGATATTGCTACACTGGAGACGCTATACACCCCTACTTTTATTGGATTTTAGGGATTCTACCATTTATTTCTATGAAAATTAAGTATTTTTTTATATTTTCCACAGTACATTGCTGCAATGATTTGGAGAAAATAAATGGTTACATTACTTGGAAACTATTTAAAAAATGCAGAACTTTCATAACAATATTCATACAATGAGGTGTGTCATGCATGTCCAATGTAGCAATGCAATCCTGCAATTAGAGTAATAATGTCACATAACATGGATGCTACTTTAAAAATAATTGAGACCTTTCTATTAAAGCCTGCAGATTTGTCCATAAAGATATTTAAATAAAATGGAAGAAGCTCAAATCCTATCAAAAGAAAGGTGTCCTACTTATCCAGTGTAGTTATAGAATGCATTGATTTGGAGTAATAAGGGCACATCATTTGGAAATAACACATTCTCCCAATTATAAATATATATATATTTATCCAAAAAAGGTAGAATAAAGTCCAATAAGGAAGAGATGTGTCCTATTTGTCCAGTGTAGTTATACAATTCTGCATTGATGATATACTACTGCAATTTGTTCTTCAAATTGGAGTTATCAGATCACTTCACATCAAAGCTGTTGAAGAGAACCAAGAACATTAAATGTAAACAAAATTAAGATCTTCACATGAAATAGAAGGTGAAGAAAATTTTTTATCTACTTGTCCATTGTAGTAATACGATGCTGCATTGATTTGGAGTCACATGATATGAAAGCTATTCATAGTTATATAATAAACATACCATTGACAAAGCCAGTAGGTTAGCAGGTAAGCATTCATTTTTCAATTGAGAAATGAATGTCCTGGACAGCATTTATTTCCCAGCTTCATCACATAATTAGTCATGAGTTACAGATACAATAATGAGCCCTTCGGCAAGTTAAGTGAAAATAATATCAGTAGCTTTCCAGAGAGTTAATAAAAACACTATATATGGCGTCTGTTGTCCTGACATAAAACTGACATTGACATACAGGCATACTTGTAACTTAACATTGACAAAGGACTAGTTGGTGTTTGCATTGGGAAATGGCTGAATATTGAGCAAGATGTGAAGGGTCTCTACTTTGCAAAGCTAGTGAATGTTTCTTTCATATGGTCCTCTGGGTCTGGTGGGCGTGTGTTCTGGGGGTTAGTTGCACGTTTTGTTCATCAGGCCTGCCCTCCCCAATGTTGGGTTTACAGACAGGCCGTCACTGGTCCAGACACACACACACACCAATACCCCAAAGACCATGGGAGAGGTCAGGAGTCAAACAAACAAAGAGGAGACAGTAGTATTACAGGTACATTGGCAGGTCCTTCTCCACCACCTGCAAAGAGAAATAAGTAGACCTTTACTATAACCAAGAGGGCAAATGGGGAATGGCCCCTTGGAAATATATACATTGTTCACTTCAAATGCAAAATAACATTCCCTTTTTCCATCCTTTTTACAGTCTTCTTCAAGCATATACGTAAGATCTAAAAATACAAATGACTATCAATCAAATGAATGGCAAATGCAAGAAATTGGTCCCACTGTTACACTTTGCATTAGATTAAACCGTGTTTTATTTGGAGCTATAAATAACTTTATTCAAGTTCTTTAAAAAAAGAAGAAAATTGAATAACCTTAAATTCAAATGATTATATGGTTCCTTTGGAAATATATTAAAACTACATTAAAATACAAATGTTTTGAAAAGCAGTGACTGCCACTTACGCTGGGATCATCTGTCGGCCCGTATCTCTTCACCACTTGTCCTTCTTTGTTTATCAGAAACTGTTAAGGGATAAGATATCAAAGGATAAGCACGTGTATTTTTAATGTAGTTGAGGATCAATGAAGATGCATTTTAAAAATAAATAGTTAGAACTGCATTAACAAATTACCTTTGTGAAATTCCATTTGATGTTACTGTGAAGCAAGAGAGAAAAAGTATTACAACACCGTTATAGCCCCAATGGAACAATTCCTCAGTCAAATTCGGTTAAAATGGATTACAAGAGTGACCAGTTTCAAGGGACGATAGTTCTTAATTTAATTCAGATAACTTCTCAAGCCACTCCTGCAGCATGTTCTACTTTGCTGCTGTCCCGATACCATTTATATGCTCAGTAAGTTATATGTATTTTCCCAGTATATGGTGAAATGCACTGCTTTATGCTCAGTCAGCAAGCAGGTGCATGTGTAGATTTTCTGCCAAATCACCACTTTTTAAGCTTACATGGATGGAATATAGATTATAAGGCTACGTTATTTATAACACAAATGATATAAATATTGTAGCAAGTGAGTAGTTAAATTCCCTTTTTAATACTGGCTCACAGTTAGTCTTTTAATGAGATGACCATGATAGAACAATCTCTTCGATGCTGTGAAAAACTCTTTACAACCCCAGCCAGAGCAAATGAGAAACAAAGAAGAAGTAGTGCAATGAAGAAATAAGGGTGCATGTGAAAAGAGAATAACTTTATTCTTACAATGAAACAATTACAAATGATATCAAATGTATCTAAATATCACTTGTATCTCCATACATCTCCAATTTTTAGAGATAAAATGTGGCCACACTTCTAAGACATTTCACTTATGGGTCATAGCTCTAAAGCAAACAGAAAGATAAGACAATAACTCACTTTCCCAGGGTTCCCTTGCCTTTGGGCTGTGCCTTCATCCACTTCCAAAGAGGGTGAGCCTTGTCTCCATTCACCTCAATCTTACTGAAGAGGTCAAACTCGGCATTGTAACCTTTGGCAAACTCTTTAATATCTGCGTCAGTCCCTGGCTCCTGGATTGAACAAAAAGAAAATGTGTTAGTAAAGTTTACATATAAGTTATAAATATGAAGCCCTTTTTCAAATGTTTTTTTAATTACCTGTCCTCCAAACTGGTTGCAGGGGAAGCCCATGATGCGTAAACCTTTCTCAGCGAAGCGGACGTGCATTTCCGCTAGCTGAGTGTAGTTTACCTTGGTCTTTCCTCATTTAGAGGCAACATTTACAACGATGCAAACGTATCCTCTGACAGAAGAAAAAAACAAAATAACATAAAGTTTGAAATTAGAAAAGTTTTCCGCAAACTACTGCTATAGTTAGATCATTTATTGATCCCAATTTAGGATGTTATTTATTTATTTTGTTCCTTGACAAGAAATGTTCCACACCATACTGCTGTGAATTTAAACTCTATTAAAGTAATCAATTCCTTTCCTTTATTAAACCACAAGAACACATAAAATGATGTGTTTATTTCACCTGTATTTTTCAAGAGACTCCTCATTGCCATCAATATCATTGGCAGAGAATTCGTAGATGGACTTGGCAGACTGCCAATCTCCCACCTGAGCGCACTGCATGGAGGGGAAGAATAGAGATTATATAAGGTTAGAGTGTATGATTAAGCAAGACATCTTATAGTAGGGTTGTTCGGGGCTAAAGTCCATTGAAGTAAACCAAAGGGCAAAACTAAGGACTCAGGACTAAGAAATCATCAAGATGACTCACAAATTCTGAAAGACAAGTCAAGCTAATGCAAGTCAAGAAAAGACTGTTCCGTCTGTGCTGCATTGGATCCAGTGATTGCCTTGATTGCAGTGATTTAGGGCACCTGGGTCTGGTGTCTGCTTCTATCTAGGGGCTCTCTGCTTTCTCCTGCAGGCGACCGGCTCTGAGGAGTAAACCCAGTGTCTATCTTGACGTGTTTGTGCAAAATAAACACCTTTTTATACCCGTTAATGTGTTGTGTCTCCTTTTTGTTGTGGCCTTCTGAGCCAGGTCGCAACACGCTCTAATAAAAAATGTAATGCATTATTATTATTAAGAGACCTTCATCTATGTCTAGCAACATACCCAACATAGCATATTAGAAATATTAAAGGATCTACTAATGTTATCAGAGGTGAAAAACTACTCAGATCTTGTACTTAAGTAAAAGAACTAGAGTGTATGGAATACTTTGTTGCAATTAGAAGTCCTGCAATCAAAATGTTACTCAAGTAAAAGTACAAAAGTCTAAGTACTCATGCAGATCGGACCGTTTGAGAAAAATATGTAGGCTATCATATGTTTTGATTATAATTATCGATGTATTAAAGTGTTATCAAAGCTGGTAAAGGTGCAGCTAGTTGAAATTACTTTGTATACGGCAGGGTAGCTTGTGAATTTACTCCAGCTGTAGCTAAAGTCTTATTTTAAGTGTTGTTTATATTTAATTAACCTGCAAATCTGCAAAGTAACTTAAGGTATTCAATACATGTAGGCTATTGGAGTAAAAGTACACGATTTATGTCTGAATTGTAGGGGAGTACAAGTACAAAGTAGCATTATATAGAAATACTCAAGTAAAGTCCAAGTCCCTCAAAATTGTACTTAGGTTCAGTACTTGAGTATACACTTAACACCACTGAATGTTATTTAATTAGCCATTATGCTTTTAGAGCATTGTTAAAATCGAGGGAATGAAAGCATAGCACATAATGCTTCTCCTGATCACATAAATTAAGATCAACCAAGACTGTTGCCACGATGCCACAGATTATTGGCAATTTGAACAGCATCGTTATCCTTTCACGCTTTATTTATATTTCATGCCATCAATATCATTGGCAGAGAATTTGCAGACTGCCAATCTCCCACCTGAGCGCACTGCATGGAGCGGAAGAATAGAGATTATATAAGGTTAGAGTGTATGATTAAGCAAGACATCTTATAGTAGGGTTGTTCGGGGCTAAAGTCCATTGAAGTAAACCAAAGGGCAAAACTAAGTTCAGGCCTAAGAAATCATCAAGATGACTCACAAATTCTGAGGAAAGACAAGTCAAGACAAGAAAAAGGCAAGGACGTTGCACTAATTTAGCACATTGTGACACATTTGATGTTCCGATCCTTGAACTTGTACACAGTACAGGTTAACCCACATTAAGAGACCTTCACCCATGTCTAGCAACATACCCAACATAGCATATTAGAAATATTAAAAAGGATCTAGTAATGTTATCAGAGGTGAAAAAAGTACTCAGATCTTGTACTTAAGTAAAAGAACTAGAGTGTATGGAATACGTTGTTACAATTAGAAGTCCTGCAATCAAAATGTTACTCAAGTACAAGTACAAAAGTCCAAGTACTCATGCAGATCGGACCGTTTGAAAAAAATACGTAGGTTATCATATGTTTTGATTATAATTATTGATGTATTAAAGTGTTATCAAAGCTGGTAAAGGTGCAGCTAGTTGAAATTACTTTGTATACGGCAGGGTAGCTTGTGAATTTACTCCAGCTGTAGCTAAAGTCTTATTTAAGTGTTGTTTATATTTCATTAAACTGCAAATCTGCAAAGTAACTTAAGGTATTCAATACATGTAGGCTATTGGAGTAAAAGTACACGATTTATGTCTGAATTGTAGTGGAGTACAAGTACAAAGTAGCATTATATAGAAATACTCTTCGAGATACCAAGTAAAGTCCAAGTCCCTCGGGAAAAAAAAAAAAATTGTACTTAGGTGCAGTACTTGGGTATACACTTAACACCATTGAATGTTATTTAATTAGCCATTATGCTTTTGTTAAAATTGTTAAAATCGAGGGAATGAAAGCATAGCACATAATGCTTCTGATCACATACATTAAGATCAACCAAGACTGTTGCCACAATGCCACGGATTATTGGCAATTTGAACAGCATCGTGATCCTTTCACGCTTTTTTACACCGTATTGATTGAACGCAGTACAACCAGCTAGCTGATAAAAGTGACGCTTTCATAACAGAAAAACCGAGAAATGTGGGGCGATTCAGCTGTTCCGCGTGTCTGTAGCAGTAAACCGTTAGTTACAAATTCCTTCCTTACATTAGATTGAGGCTTACTCACGACCCTAGTTTTAGTGACTGCGTCAACATCGGACCCATTTTTCCGTTACACCGCATTTAAAAATAGAATCGAAAAGTCTGACCTACGTTCAGCGTACAAGCAGAAGCGGACACATACATGTTTTTTAGACATAGCAGGAACAGAGATAGACATATTTTATTGTGATCTATACACTTACCATGCTTCTCACTACTCCTCTGCTTCCTAACAGACCTAACAACAGTGTAGATTTGTACAGCCACATTTCCGCTGCGACCTTTGTCAGGTGATCTTTTAGCACCGCCCACCGAGTGACGCACTGCCCTCCCTTTCCGGTGGACCTCCATGGGACCTTATTTCGGAAAAATTATTTATTGAAGTCAATGGAGAGAGAAAGATTATCTTTCGATCCCGTTTGAATTGTGCCACGAATTACACATATGATGTTTGTCAATTTAAAAGATAATTTTGCAAGACTAAAAAATGAAAATGTGTCGTAAAACTGTGAAGTAACAACATTTTTGTGTGAAACCCTCAATGAACTACATCTCTTAGGGGTGGGCGAAACTACAACATCTGGATTCGATCCGATACCAAGTATTTCAGGGCCAGTATCGCCGATACCGATACCTATACTTTTTTAAATGACAAGCGTTTTAAGTACTTTCATATAGGGGAGAGCTGCAACACATGATTTTTGAGCTGAAAGCATCATACATAGACTAAATCTGAATTCATTTTCATGATTAAAGTTTTTATTGACAAATAAACGTTTTACTTTTGCAAATGTAAAGTGCAAACATGAAAAATAACAATACAAAGTGGCCACAGTAGAAAAAGCAGTATGTGAAAACGGCAGAGACCACCGCTATTTGTCGCTCTTTTGCCAAATTGTGTCATCATTCATGTTCCCACCCTAATAGTTACATAAAACGTTTGGGCAAATGCAGGTCCAAAATAAATTTACTTTTAGTTGTCTTATTTGCTCTCCGCTCCTGAGGGAAGTATCTTGCTTTTTAGCTATACAACATTCTCCACTAAAGTCCTCAGCTAGTTACCAACTTTGAATATCTTTGGTTTTGGAGCTTTAAGCAAAAGGCTTGTGTGATGTTGGTGTTAATCGCTCACTGAGGAGGGACAATCTCATAGGATCACTTTGGAATTATAACACATTCGTGCCTAAACATATTTTTGCAATGGGAAAGCGTCAGTTTCTTTGAAACATTGGACTACAACAAAAAGCAGGCGTATACAAACTCATATTCATCTGTATAGATAGAATTAGAAAAATGCATTCACTGATCTGTCACAAACCAGCTAAAAGTGTGTGTGAAAAGAGATAAGCAAGGTTAATGTGACAATAAAATGTTGCTAATGCCAAACAAATGTTGATCAAACCCTAATCTGGAGATGTGGAGCCTGTATTAAGGGAGATTGTGACTGGCTTTAAGGAGCCTGGTGGAGAAAGAGAGGCTGAGAGGAAAGGACGTACAGTTACCCCTCACATGTGTTTATTCTCCCTACCCAGTAGGAAATTAAATACTCTATCATTTGTTGCTGCAAGTTCACCCTTATGGCTCAGTACATATGTGCACATAAGCACATTTAGAAGCAACATTTTTTTTATTGGTGTAAAGGTTGAGTATATTATATGCTACTGATGTGTCAAAAGTAAGTATTTATAATAATAATAGTTTTACTGTAGTTGAAATCTGACAGGGTTTGGTTTTAAAATGCAGAAAAGCTGTTGTTTAGTTCTTCTTCCAACAGAGGGCACCATCTAACTGTAGGACAGAATTATATCCTTGAACAAAACAAAGTCGAGAAAGGGCGAGATAATGATTTTAGAAAGATCTGTAATGTATGGAGTTGATTTTTATGAGAAGATAGACTATGCACATGTTGCATTGGATATGTGTTTTATGAAGGCCCTATAAAGTGAAACTAGTGTAAGGATTTGTGCTTTTTCCTTTTGCACATTCTTTTACATCCTTTCACACATGTATTAAAAACCATCAAAACCAAAGCATTTTTTTTCTTCTTTTGATTACACTTAAACTAGGCTAAGGACAAATTCATGCTCATGTCCTTGTTCTGAGGCGTTGCTTAGAAATAAACTACATTGTTCTGATGTCAGACTGATACCTCAATTAAAGTCCCCATGAACAGCATTTTGCTTCTTTAATTGGATGTAATCCTAAGGGATCACTCAAACATGTAAATCAACAGGAGATCAGTTGGTATATTTAGAAAGGCAATTTCTAATATTTAGAATGGATAAATAAATAAGTAATTGGTGCCTCCCACCTATTACTCCTGTGCGGATACAATTTAATATCTTATCTTACTTCTTGTAGTTGTTATCACTGGTGTACACAATTCATCCAGACTGTTTAAGTGTTTGATATAAAGCAACATTGTACAGGAACTAAAAAGCTATGACTGTGAATCATTTGATCAATCAGTACTCCGAGGAAATTAGAAAAGCTATAATACTTTTGTATGAAATGCCTCAAGATTAATTATCAAAGTATTTGAGCATAAAACTATTGATATACATGTGTTGGGTTTGTTCAATTTGACTTGTTATTATATATCATCGCTGAGGTTGATAAGCTGCTCTGCACTGCACTCTCTGGGTCAGCTAGGCCAGTGACTACCTTTGATAATTAAATGGAAGCTGCTTGTTAGTAGAAACAATTGGTCGTCTGTCCTCTATCACACACATTATGCATGCTGGCAGGTACAGTTAGTGTGCTCGGGTGATGTGGAGGCTATGTCTTCCAAGGAAGAGGCTTTTAATTAGGGTTTGACAAAACACAGAAACTGCCACAGGTTTCCACCTGAAACATCCAGTTCAAAGCCCCTAATTAAACACCTCACATATAGCCAATTAAAAATCATACGAAAGGGGTTCTGCTGCAAAAGAGTGAATGTGTGTGTGTGTGTGTGTGTGTGTGTGTGTGTGTGTGCGTGCGTGTGTGTGTGTGCGTGTGTGTGCGTGCGCGCGCGCGCGCGCGTGTGTGTGTGTGTGTGTGTGTGTGTGTGTGTGTGTGTGTGTGTGTGTGTGTGTGTGTGTGTGTGTGTGTGTGTGGTAGAAGGCAGACACAGTACTTCGTTGCTGTAGTAAAGTAGTGTTTTTTTACACTTACTGTAGCTGTACTTAAATAATTGTTTAGGCTGTACAAATACCCTGAAATAATATTAAAATGTATGTGCACCTGTTGCACACACACACACACACACACACACACACCCACACACACACACACACACACACACACACACACACACACACATTAATGCACACACTCACACAAGTCGTGTTTTGCTTTTATTCAAATGATGAGGCTAATAAGGTCACAAGATGACATTTCAAACTGACGCATGGCACCCTTGTGGAAAAACTGTACAACAGGTCTGATATGACTTGAAATCCCAAGGAAAAAGGTTTATTTACTTGTTTGTTTGTTTACTTTAACACAGCTGACTTGTTGTAATTTAATGAACTCACCGCACCTGTGGCAGTGCTGCCCAGCAAGCCAACAGCTGTTTCAGGTAATGTGTGCAAACCTGGTGCAAACATCACGTCATGCATGCAGGCATCCGCGTCTCTGCATTGACTTTACATGTAATCGCGCCTCCCGCAAACATCGCATCGCGTCCGATGTGAACGCAGCATTGGCAAAGCATACTTACCTTTAAATCTTTTTATAATAATTGCACACATAAGTTTGGGACAAAAATGAGGAGAGGAAACACGAGGGGTTGAGAGTTTACGTGTTCTTTTTTCCCTCCAGCTGGTAAAGTGTATTATTGATAAGAAAGTCTGCTTAAAGAATAGGTTACTTCTCTATTTGTTTCACTGGAAATTGCTGCACATTCATCCTGCTATAATGAACGTATGGACCTGTTCCGGATGGCAGAAAGCTTTATTGTTTATTTTCATTTTTTTGAAATCAAAGAGTTATGACGGGTCATACACCAGAGTCAGTTAACCCGGTTTAAATGATGAGAAAGTGTATTTGTGAAGAGGCCGGCTATAGGAATAGGAACACATGGAAAACACAGAAAAACATCTAGTTTAATATTCAAAAAACAACAATAAACAACAACAGTTGCCTAGGAACAACCTCTGCTAAACCTGACTCCCCCCCCCCCCCCCCCACACACACAAACACGCACATACGGAGCTATGCACACCATGGGAGATATCAGATGCTTCAAGATAAGTTAGGGTTATTTCTTACTGTTCCTTAGCAACAACTTTGCTGTTTTCTTGCCTTCCCCTATCTCCGTCAGCTCAGCTGGAGATTAATAGTCAGAGACAGAAATTAAATTGACCACAACACTTTATCAGTATTTTATATTTCAAAGCAGAATTCAAATTGGCACAAGCTGCATTGGACCACTGGCCGGGAGAAAAATATATGTTTTCTTTATTTAAGAATTACTGCTTTGTGGCATACTCTAGGCTGGAGGTGGTTATTGCCATTAACTTGTTTACTAAAGAGGAATGACTCATATAACATTACAGTTACAATCAGCACATCAACATTGAGTGCAATCTATACTATTTCAGAACAACCTGAACTTTTTTGCAAAGATCCAAAGGCTTTATGCAAAGTAGCTATAAATAAAAGAATAAAGAAATACAATAGTGCAAGTGACAAATGATTGCAAATAAGATGCATGAATAGAATATATTTAACACATACAGTAGAATAATATAAAACAGAATGTTAAAATAAATATTGTACAGAAGACTCAATTGTATTATTATATAAATATGTGCATAGGTGGAATGAACAGATGTTAATAACATATTTTACCTGCTGTGATGGCAATAACAGATGTGCTACAGGAGGAGCCTATGCCTGCTATAATATCTCAACGCCTCAAGAGACACACGGATGGTCTCATTAATATCCGGATATGCATTATTGCTCTCACATCAAAATCAAATAAGCATCATGCTGACAAAAACACTGATTTGAACACCTAACACATTATTGCATGTTTTAGAATATGAAACTTAGAGTGTAATGAAAAAGATGGCAAACTATATTTGCATTGGCAGAGATTATTTTACATTTAACCCTTAAACTCTGAGGGGCTTGGTTGGCAAGGCAACAGATTCTGCAGTCTGTTTCCCATGACTGCGTCTCAATAGTCCAGATCAGCCTCCTTATCCCTCCATCCTCATTGAGTAACGCAAGTAAGACCAGGCACGCCTTGTGTTCAAAGCTTCAGGGTTTGGCTGACAGGCAATTGGCAGCTCACTACATCCTTCCCCCATAGCTCTTAAATCCAAACCGGCACTGCCTGAACTGCTTGTAACCATTTGAACCTTAAATAAATAGAAGACTATATTTTAACTTTTTGGGAAACCTCAACATGCGTTAAGAATATTGCGGTCACAAACAGAAAAATAAACTTTAGACAATATATCATGTGTTCTGTTGAAACAAGAACAGAACTCTTCAACTGTTTCAGAAAGTTTTACATCTGGTAGAGAGCAGGTATAGTTTATTAAATCCTAATAATTAGGAAGGAGCTTGTGTTGACAGCTGCAATTAGTAGTTTTTTTGAATGGGAGATACAATATTCATAAGAATACACATGAGAAAATACAAATCTTTAGGGTGAATCAGAGTTCAAAAAACTGGGATCGCATTGTGATGTCAACCAGGACTTGATCCTAGGCACAGCTGACTTCAGTATGACATGCAACAAAGCTCACAAGGCCTGAAAGAACCCATGGCAGTTACAGTATATGGCATGTGCTGTAAATCACCACCACACACACAATGCCAAATAGCAGTGACATGGTCTTTTAAATTACTAAAATAACTTGTTTGTTTTTTCACTGAAAGAGAAAATCAATAGTACTCATGTTACTGTGGACATACCACTTTGGAAGTGTTGGTAGGCGTTTTATTGAACTTTTGAGCCAGCCAGGCATGCTGTTCACTCTTTATGCTAAGCTAGGCTAATCACCTCCTTTGCTATACTCCTTCATCTATGCTTATTTTCCTGAGAGTAATTTATGAGAAGGCTTGGAGTTTAACACGGTACAGAGAGGAGGAAACCAATTGGGACATAATGGCTTGTATTGCATCCCCTCAAAGCAATATTTACTTTTTGTTATTCGTAATATTTTAGAACGCATGTTTTTCAGCATGGGCTATGTGTGACTAAAAGATTTTGTGATCTTTTAAATTGAGGACATTTCCAAGTGGAACAGTAAAGAAACTGGAGTACTTCTGGAGGAAGTCTGCTTGTGCCTGAGCGATGGTATGGCTTTCCCAGAGAACATTTCACAATAACCATATTCAATTTTAATCTGTCATGGAGTGAAAAGGACCTGACAGGACAGAAAAACGTTAAAAGTATGTGAAAAGGTTCTGCTTTAACTTATCTGTGATCCTGTGGATGTTTTTGGCAACATTTCAAGGAAGCAGTAGCTGAAAGACTATGCTCAAATGTGTTTGATTACTAACTTGGCAAAGGGGAAGGCGGCTGTTTATAGATCTCCTTATGGATCAGTCTGCTCACATTCACACAATGACATGAAAATGACTGGAACAAGCTCCAGCAGAATAGTAGCTCCGACACACCTTGTTATGGAGAATTGACTCAAAAAACAGTAGCTGCATCTATTTCATAAAAATAAATGAACATATGAATATGGCTACTCACTAAGGTTGTGTTCTCCGGAGAGATGAGGAACATGAGTTATGCCAGAGAAAAAAAACTGAATGTACTTGTTAGTATTTCTGTCACTCTTTAAAGTTGAATGATGTAATGCTGGCAATCGCAGCACGACACCTTTGCTACATGTACTTTTAAAAAAGGTGTGATGAGTGTTTTTAGAAATATCAGAAAGATACATCTGTTCACCTGCTTCACAGCAATACTCAGCAGCTGTCTTTAGAAGAGGCATTCCTCTTTAATGTCTCTCTGTTTTTCTTCTTCTAATTATGTCTACCCCTGCATCTTTCTTTTCTTCTCCCTCCCCTTTCACACTTTATCTCTTTGGGGTCTACACCCTGCTGTGTTTCCTGTCCTTCCTTCCTGCAAATTAGGTTATGTGTAATGGTTCCTCCTCCTTAACTATACAATTCATTTGCACAAGCGCACAAATGCAAACAAATAAACTGAATTAGTTTGTGTTTCACCAGCATTTCTGTAAGAATGATATATAACACTGTTGGTCATATCTGCCTTTGTTATTGCTTGCATCGACTGGCTCTGCAAAAATGACAAAGCGTTAATACGTATATGTAAGATTGTTAAAAAAAAACTGATAAATGCAATAAAGAAGCCGTTTAACTTGTTTTTGTTCTAGATAATAGTCTGGGTTCTTCGCACGAGATACTGACACATTGGATGGCAGGAAAAAGTCATCTCCTCACCTCGATTCATCCCCTTTGCAATCTTCTAAACACCTTTCCGGATATTCCTAAAGGAATTAACTTGGTAAATATCAAAAAGACCCTTGAGGCCTTTTTCAGCATATAACCTCCATTGACTTATCATTTTGTGGCTTAGAGATCCTAAAGCCCTTTTAAAGGATTCTCAATGTGACGGGAAGATAAGGACAGAAAAAAGCTAGTACCTTGATAGAAGCAGTGCGTATATTCCACACATTACAACACAGTGGTGGATAATGCATTATTATTAAGGGAGCTACTTACATAATGCATGTGGTGTGCTGTAACAAAATGTTATCCTGTTTTTTATTCAAATCCACATTTTAAATATTTTGTGTGTATGTTGGTAAAACACTTTTTTATTGGACATTTTTGAAGATTAAATTACTGCAGTACCCACGCTGTATTGCACTTGATTAAAAAAGTGTTTGTTCTTTACCACCTTTGCTGTTCAGCATCATTGTTATCACAAAGAGAGATTGAAGTTCATACAGAACAACAATTCTCTATTTCCGTAATCACAATGAGCCAATATGTCTTTTATCCTCATACATTTGTTGTGATTTGATACGAAAGACATTTCTGAGACTTGTCGTCAGCTTAGCTCAGACTGAAAGGAGGAAACTATCAAACCCATACCGTTGTGAGTAATTGACACAGTCTATGGTAATTACACACTCCTGTGGCTATGAAGCATAACCAACTAAGGCTGCATATATGCCATGCTATAAATACACCTGATTGAAGGGATAATTGTATGACAGGAAGTTTCATCACATTGAGCAATTACAAGTACATACACTGAAACAGAGCTTTCACTGTATTGTCAGACTTTGAAATGTTTGCTAATCAATACTCTTCTTTTTCAGTAATGTCCAAAGTTTACAAAAGACAAAATACTAGAAAGGATTGGAGTTTTCTGGAGGAGAAGCCCTTAGGTGAGAATGTCAGGTTTGAACAGACACAGTGGATTCTATGGATGTAAATGTGATCTCCCTCTCTTTCCCCCTCAGTTTCAGTTCAGTGGGCTGTATATGAGCATGACATTTCATCGTTGCTTTAGCAACAGAGAGAGACTCACTACCTTTTTCTTGGGGTTACATATCCCTACACCATATGTGCGTGAAGGCATATACCTGTAAATGTAATAAAGGTGTATTTGAGTAAGTATATTTGATGATAATCGCTGAGGGAGCTGTGTGGGTGGCTGTCCCATTGAAGTCCATCCTTTATTGGCTCATAACTGATCATTGGCAGAACAACAGGTTGTTTCAATCTGTATATCCAAGCTTTCTATGCTTTCAAACTGTTATAAAGTGTTAATTGTATTTGTTTATTCAGATTAAACAGAAGGACAATGGATTTCTAATGACATCCAAGTTAGTTGGCACCTGTATCCAACTATCTGGAGGCTGGTAAGTCTCCAACTGTAGTTTGTGGGAGTGTTAACGATACAAATAAACCCTTGCTAAATGTGAACTGTTATTGTCTCCTTTATTGCACCACAATGATGCCATTGTGAGCACCTTTGGTGGTCCAAGAAATTAGAAAACAGCAGTGAGTACGCTGATCTTTTATATGAAGTCTGTTCGCAAGATAGCAGGGGCCGTGCTGGTCATGAGTGTTCACGCTTGTTTTTAAGCCATAATAATTTTGCATTGGTGATTCATGTAAAAACAAACACTAATTCATTTGGAAGTAAGCCCGTACAGCAAGCCAGAAATACAATGCAGTCAAAGCCAGGCAAGTTGTGTCAACTATCTGTAGATTTCTCTTGACATAATTGTTCTCCAAAGGATTTCTTCAAGCTTACAGCATCTCATAATAAGACAGATGTCACATTTCTCACCGTTACATCACGCACACTGTAACAAGGCGAATCCTCTGTGTGCTGACGGGGCATGCCAGTGAGATGGTTTACAGGGTTTTATCACGCTTCTTCACATCAGACAAAATGGCTTCTTTCAATACTATAGCTCCCTATTGTGGGAGGACATTTTAACAATCCCCTAACCCCCTTACTTATGGCTGCTAAGCTTGCCTTCTCCCCCTCGGTTAATGGTGAGAAGGTTCACCACTCTAAATTCATAGTAGCTATGGCTGTCTCTGGCTATGTTTCTGAATGACTGTGAAATAATTCTGAAAGGAGTCTTAAATGACCATTTCATGATTCAAAGACTGCAGGGGCTAATAAGGCGCATGAGGAAGATAAAAACTGCCACAAAAAGTTAGCATCCTCGCTAATTAGGGAAATGTGTAGAAGACATGTCAATAAAAAGATAGAAGTGTTCTTGTATAGCAGTGAAGGTAGTTAATTTATAGGTATAATAAGTAAAGATGTACGAAATGGAAGTTCTTTTATTCTAACATGACCTGACTGAGATTGACTTCTAATGTAACAATAGCCAATGTGTGTCATGACTTTCCAATAGCCACCAATTATAGATTTTAGTTCCGGAGAGCAGCCCCTTTTACCTTTCACCACGTAAGAAGCAATCATTCACATTTTCATGGTGATGCAGGGCAATGAGTCATCCACATGTTGCCCTTATAAACATTTTGTTCAGGGTGTATTGACTCAAGAGAGAGACTACACAAAGGAGCCTTAAGGGTTCCTTGTTTCATTTAATCCCTCCGATTAGCAAAGTACCTTATTCCCGCTACTCCGTTCTTCTCCCCTTGGGCTTTGGGTTGAAACTGAACAACACATTCAGAGGCAGTGGGATGTATTTTCTGCAGCAGAGAGAGAATAAAAAATAGGCTATACACGCACGACAAAATATTTTCATGAGAAAAACAACAAAGAAACTGCAGCCACAGACACATTTTCCCCCAATTAAATGCTACACTGCCCCCATTTGTATTTGTCTCTTTTCCAAAGTATTTGATTTCCTAACTGAACTCTGTGTTATGTCAAAAACACTACGTAATCATACAATTAAAAATGCTTTACTTGTCTTTTTGTTGCTTAAGGAGATGGTAAGACTCCAGGAAGAGGTAATGGAGCGTATACCAGTCAATAGTTTCAAGAAGTATTGACATCTGTTGATTGTGGAACTAATCAAGCTTTTCTTGTCTGCCATGATTCATTCATTGATTTATTTGTATCTGTGATGAACTCAGGCTGTTGTGTTAGCCTCTTGTCAAAAATATAAAACGTACCATTTGGTTGTCCCTTCTTTTCTCTCAGTCTGTCGAAGAGACACTGTTCATTGCCAGCATATTGTGTAAGGATTCATCATGCTGCCGTTGACAGATTTTACTGTCAGCCACTTGTCAAAATCCACGCCGTAACAAGGGATGGAGAAAATGTTCTCGCAAAACACTCACGGACGAGAAGAAAGGCAGGCGGAGTTTAGCGAGAAGTAGCCATCTAATTGAAGGATGCAAAACAAAAGCACATATAATTTGTGACGTGGAAAAAGTACATTATCGGACAACAGAGGGACAGAGTAGGTACATATTATATTGTCCTGTAAAAACGTGCCTTGGCATGACTTCAATTATGTTGGTAACTAATTGACTAGAACACATTTTCTGTACAAAGGATTTAGTTTTGTTTATGCTCACAGTTTAAGTTTAGTTCCAACATTGAAACATGATACACATAGAACAATTTTTGCCTAAGCTGTAAAGATTTAACTGATGGATATAACTGATTCACAACCTGAGGCGCTTTGCATAGGCACTGTCCCCATTTGGCCGTGCCTGTTGCAAAATCAGATGCAACATGAGGTATGTAATATGCTACAATAAATGTAGAATGCTGCTACTTTATAAGAGTTTCTGTATTTAAGAAATAAATACTGGGATTAATGCTACATTTATATTACAAAAACATTGCACAGACATCAGAGAAGAATTTTTGTTTCCGGAAATACAAAAATGGGAAACAAACTTGCCATATTTTGCCACATGGAAAAGTGTTTGGCTCCAAATACCAGATCACCCATTCTCTAGGAGGAGATTCAGGTGATAGGGGGGAGGGGGTTACCTTGGTTGCTGATTGGCTAATGGTTACACAAGCCAAAAAATCGTTATGACATCATAAAGTGGCCAAAATCTGATCAGCTCATTTTCAGACAGGTTTTTATATAAATGGACCAGGAGAAAAAGAGATAGAATATTTTTTCCTGAAACTTTTACAATCTCTTTACACAGAGGGGACACATGTTGATGTATAAAAGACATGAAAAAGTGGATTTTGCATAATAGGTGACCTTTAACACATCTGGAACAGCCAAAGACACAAATGAGAGCAGCAGTTGCAGGTGAACGCACTGTTCTTGTGTGGCGGATGAAATATCACAGGTCTATAACAAACGACTCACAGAATGTCATTCAGAATGTGGCATATGTGATTGCTCCATATGAGGGATCTCATATAAGCTGTAGGCATATGGTATACTGTATAAACAGAGATTAGGTTTGGTGTAGGCCTATTTGGTGGTGTGTTAATTCTTGCACAGTGGAAGAGTTCAATGTATGTTTGTGAGCATGGTTAAGTCTGCTGTGACTGAAGGATGGGGATAAGAATGATTGAATTGGCAGCTGATACGTTTAAGTTGTGCTTACTTTATGTTTACTGAGGATAGTCGTGTACTGGAAATGGAACTGCATATGTTCACAACATGTACACAAAGTCCCTGGTCTAAGCTGAGTTACTTTCATAGGCTAATAAAACAACTAAATACTATGGTTGACAAACACGCCACACCGAATACTAAATACAGCTACAACATTTGGAATCTAAAACATTTTTTAACATTTGAAATGGAATATTTGCTTGTTACGTACGTGGGTTTGCCATTTGTTTCCTCCATTCAACAATATTTCTGCTTAATCGTTTTTGTGCAGTTCTTCAGCCATGCAGATAAATGTAATAAATGCTGTCAGGGTTTTTGCAAGTTACAGTTTGAGTTAGCTCTTAAATAAGCTCAAAGGCACAGAATGAGCATTTCTGACAATTTGTCAATTTGGTTCCACACGTTATGGGCAAAGAGCATTTTCATTCAAATGAGGAGAAGAAGCGGTTGGTAAAAGCTCTGCCTTCAGAGGATTTGAATGATTTGAACTGAGCTGAGAACCTCTGTTTTATGTGTTGAATGGGCTCAGAGTGGCACATCAAATTAAATGACTCCTTTTAGTGTGTTTTCATTTTTCTTGTTCCCTTATCCTGCAGGCAACTGTTTTACAGATGGTACAGGTCAACTCTTCACTTTGTACATACTTCATCTTCTCCATCCCCTCTCCATCTGGCTCCTCTTTTTTTATGTTTGTGTTGTTTACT
Source organism: Notothenia rossii (assembly GCF_949606895.1). Lineage (NCBI taxonomy): Eukaryota > Metazoa > Chordata > Actinopteri > Perciformes > Nototheniidae > Notothenia > Notothenia rossii. Next base: position 61,061,911 of record NC_136907.1, read on the forward strand.
AGTGCTGTGTACACTCATGGCTTCTGGTCTGTTGGTCTGTGTATGTGATAATCCTAAAACACATTTATCACCCCAACTCCGAGGACCAACACTGAACAACACAGTATACACTCTCTGATTAGCTGAATGTTTACCTCGGTGCCCGCCGGCTCCAAACCAGATGGGTCGGTTGTCTCCGAGCCATAAAGAGGATATCAGTTAGGCAGCAGAATGAGCATCGGGCCAACCAAAACACTGCCATTAAACTGTGTTTATTCTCTGCACTCTGAAACAAATAAAAGGTTTATGAACAAGATCCTCCACAGCAAGTGATGTCAGCAGAGAAAAAGAAGCACAGGACATGCTAATGTGCATTTAGGACAACACTACTTCTATGTATCTGCCAGTGGTGTGGATTTATGCTACACGACTTATTTATGTATCCGAAAAAAACATCTGATGACTTTAAACTTGACTTGACAAAAATCAGACCAATGTTTATGGTTATATTGTTAGAGATTGACAAATAGTTTGATGATATTTAGTCAACTACTACGTTCTATAAAGAGCATGAGTCACATTTCAGAAACAGGTCATAGTTCAGCAGAATCAACTTCCTCTGTGCAATGCTATCTGGAAAAAAGTATTTAGAGTGGAGTAATATCAAGCCGCATATACTTAACTTTTTGCTGAATGGTGTAATGGAGTAAAAAGGTGCTTGTTTTATTTTGTATTAACTTAATCTTATCCTCTTGCATCCACATGACTCACTACCATAGAGCTTTATCTGATCCTAAAAACATTTAGGAGGAAAATGTGGTAATTATGCTAAATTAAAAATGTCAGAATCATGCACTTGATTGTAATTATTAATGAATTGGTTTGATTTTAAAACTAGCGAAGGAGGGGCTTATTTAATGTTCATGTTCAAACCTGGAGAAGTTCAAATGTAAACGTATTCGATACTTAGATTTATGCAGTAATGAAGATTACACTGAACTCTTATCACTATTCAAAATATTACTTTTGATTTAAAACACATGATAAAACATTGGTCAATATCACTCTTTCCCCCCAATAAACAAATACTATGAAAAATGTATTTTATGTGTCTCATGATAATCTCGAATGGTAATGTTCTAAAACACAGATGCAAAATATTGTAGGTGCTGTAATCCCTTCGACATTTCGTATGACATTTACTTTGAGTTTTCAGTTTCTCAGAGAGGAACTCAACCCCCAACATTGGCGATGCAAGTAATGAGTACTGAAATCAATTCTTTTGTTTACAATTCCAGCAGATACTGTGCGAAAAAAAAATGTGTTAAGGGGAAATGGAGCTGCTATTTCCCTCTGATGTGGGATCAATTTCTTCCTAAAGGCCTTTAATAAAGAAACCAAAGAATATCCATGGTGAGCCAACCCGCTGTACCCTGTGTCCCGTTTATACACTACAGTACCTTAGTTCTCAATTGATAACCAAGAAAATAAAAAAGACCAACATTTATACTTTTTTCAAAGGTTTTTATGTTCCAGCAATAATGTGAGTGGTTGACGGGTACAGAGTGATTCTAGGTGAGCATATGAAATGTTAAAATAGTGAACAGTATGTCACTTTAACATGGCAGCCACAGTTGTTTATCAATGATTATTTTTAGATTTCGAACGGTTAAGAGCTCATAGCAACCACTCACAGTGTGTCGTAACTCGCAGATTTCTATTTGAATCTACCTGGGAGGAAATGTTATGAGACATGACAAATACAGAAAGTACATTCAATCAACAGAGCAGAGCGGTTAAAGGCCAAACCTAATGACATTTCATAATATCAACACACCAGTGGACAACCTGTGAATCCAGAGTGACTTTATTTCCTCTCAGATTTCTACCACAAATGAGTTGTACATCGTCAATAAGAACCACATCATAAGGCTTTGCATTCTCTGGATCAATGAACATTTATAAATCTAACGTCAGCATAGGATTCTTCTTCTGAGCACTATGAGTATCTCTCCCAAATCTTATTGCAATCTTTACATTTACCTTGTACATAGCCTGGGAAAACCCATAGCCAGCAAAAGGTTGCAGAAGGGGGGGAACACTGGTAGTAATGGCAGAGAAGACTAACGGGTTCTCCCACATTTTTTCAGGATTGGTGATAATTGGATCAGCTGGTGGTCAGCTACAGTGACGTGCATGGGTATGTGTGTCAATAAAAGTAGTTACTGTAAGAGCCAGATTAGAAGTGTGAAAGGCCTCATTAAAACCAGAATACAATTTTTTAAAAAGCCAATAACAGCTGTCAGTCACTTAACTGTATGTGCGTGGATGCGTGTGTGTGTGTGTGTGTGTGTGTGTGTGTGTGTGTGTGTGTGTGTGTGTGTGTGTGTGTGTGTGTGTGTGTGCGTGCGTGCGTGCGTGTGTGTGTGTGTGCGTGTGTGTGTGTGAGAGAGAGAGAGAGAGAGAGAGAGAGAGAGAGAGAGAGAGAGAGAGAGAGAGAGAGAGAGAGAGAGAGAGAATATAATTAAAACAATTATAAAACTGCATCATCACGTAATCATTTTCATAAGCTCAATTGCCTGGAATCGACAAGTGTATACGTTTACACTATTTTAGAACAAGGTGAGATTAATAAAGTGTGGCGCTTTCCATATTCATACCACCACTGTACCATCCTTGAAAAACACAATTTCTTGAGCTTTGACAATTTTAAGTCTTTTAAAAGTATGTGCTTTTTATATAAATGTTTACATGGACTGGCCCCCCCTCCCTCCCTTAGGGGAATTCATCCACAGAAAACACACTGGACGCTGTACTAGGTCAGAAACCAGAGGAGACTGTGAAGTCCATCGTAGACGGACCACTTTTGGACAAAATGTCCTCTCTATTAAAGGCAGATCATTGTGGAATAGCCATACGGGATTGTCCCACTCTCAATAGTTTTGAAGGTCAACTCAAAGAATGGTTGAGAAACAAACAGACGTGCAATCACCGCTAAATGCACTTTAATACAGGGGTATCTCCTCTTGCACTTTAGGTATCTCTTGTATCATCTCTTGCACTTTATATGTCGTTGCTGCTAGATTGTACTGCCATGTGGTAAATACTTGTGTGTGTTGCTCTTGCTCTTTTTGCATATAATGTATTTTGTTTTTGCTATGTTTGTAAAAGGTAATTTTCTTAACCCTCCTGTTATCCTTGGGGTCAATTCGACCCCATTCAATGTTTGACGTATCTAAAAAATGTTATGAATAATATATGAGGGAAATGACACAGTAACAGCATGTTCTTGTTCTTTATTGGGATCCCCATTAGTGCATGAGCATTGGCTCAAGTGATGTAGTGTTTACTTTTACATTTTAACAGTAGCACGCCACAATCTCAATAATTCTTCATAATATTACAAGTAATCTCAAAGATATTTGAATACTTTTTATTTTATGGTAATACAGATAAAATAGAATACTAATCTTATGTGCAGAGTCTATTCATGAATAGACTCTGCAAGTCAAATTGTGAGGATGTTTTTTGAACATAATAAAGGTGTTGTGAATCTAGAATAGCAACTTTGTCACTTAATTCTCATCCGTTTATTTTTTCAATGGTATGTCATAAGCACAACATACTCACATGTTCTTATTTTCTTATTGTTGCAGTTAATTAGTGTAGTTAGATCAGCGCAAAGGGGGTAGGCATTTCTCAATGGAATCGGTAAATAGTTGACAGGTCGAATGTCTTCATGGCCGCCCAGTGGATGAATCATAGCCCTGATGCAGAAATCTAATGGCTCATTATTAATCTTTAATTGACTTCAGTCTATTTCAGAAGAATAGCATGAATGGTTTAATTTGCACAAGTATTCTGAGCCTTTATGTGGGTCTGTGTAGAATCACCATTGACAGCAATTACAGCTAAAGGTCTTCTTGAGTATTTGTCTTCCAGGTTCACACCTGTTTTGAGTCACTCAAACTCAATTAGGTTGGCTGTGTGAATTGGTATTTACAGGTTTTTATCAAAATGTAGGTTCTATTTTAGAGATTCAGTCACCTTCTCCTGTTTTTGTGGTCACATACTTAACTTTTTGGATAAGTTTTAGGTGTTTTTTTTTTTAAACGGGAGAAAACACTTTAACCAAAAGGGAAAGAAAATGGAAAAAGTGCAACCAGCCAAGTAGGCTCTAACCGCAAGGAGAAATAAACAAATAAGCAAATATCAGAGTTGAGACCTACACAGAGGCCATACATTTGTGAATAGAAACAACAGCGTTTAAATTATCCTGTCATATGTGTGAACATACAAACAGAATATTTCAGAATTGGATTAAATAATATTAAAAAAAAGCAAAAAAATATGTAATTGGCAAGGTGTGGGGGATTATTGAGTTGAAATAATATCATAAAGGGACAGCATAAATTGGTCCAAGTAACTCCTACGAGATGGCTGTTCATACCATGACAGATCCACCTCCATGTTTAACACCTGGTAAAAGACACTGTGGGTTGTACACATTCTTCAGCTTTCACCACACAGAAAGTGGTCCAGACGGAAAATACTTTTTTATCAAAACTTATAGTTGCTCAGGGTTTATGATCCTACACAGCATTGTGCATCTCTGTTACATTGCATTTAAATGAATGGAAATAATGTTTTTGGTGTGTAATCATGATTCTTTAGTCTTCCCCCATTACCATATTATGTAATTTTGGCGCTTTTCATAAAAGATGCTGCCTAGGCTTGGCTTGTTTTGGCTTACTGAAATGAAAAATGAATAGTGACAATAGTGTTAGGTCTTCCTTCACACAAGGAATGCAGCCCTGGATGATTAATGTGAGTACAAACAACTTAAAATTATTTGTAACACTTTTACACTTTGCTTTACACTACATCTGCTTAACTATACATATATGAGGGAATTGTCCACAGTATTGAGTATGTAAGTCGCTTTGGATAAAAGCGTCTAACAAGTAACATGTAATGTAATATGAATGCGTATATGCTGAAAAATGTTGCCAAAGAGTTTAATGCAGAGAACCAAAGGGATTTTATTTTTTGAATAATAATACCATTGCAACACACATGATTTTCATAATACATATTTCAACGTATCTGCTCATTAATTTCTTGATGAATCTTCTGGTCTATTAAATATCAGAAAATACTCAAAGATATTAAAGGGGACCTATTATGCAAAATGCACTTTTTGATGTCTTTTATACATAAACTGGTGTCCCCTCTGTGTAAAGACATTCTGAAATGTTCAGGAAAAAAGCTTTGCTCATTTTTTGTCCTGATCCATTTATATAAAAACCTGTCTGAAAATGAACTGATCAGATTTTGGCCACTTTATGACATCATAACGATTTGTTGGCTTGTGTACCCATTAGCCAATCACCAACCAAGGTAACACCCGCCCACTTTATCACCTGAATCTCCTCCTAGAGCACCATTGTGTTCTTTTTAACCAAATATCTCTCAGAGGGGCGTGGGGAGTGACCCCTTATTTTCATCTAAAGTAACAGACAGAGAATCAGCACTTTTGAAACAGGGCTGAAAAGGAGGGGTTCATGGGATGGAGCCAAACACTTCAGAGACATGTTTTGTATATACGTACTGTATCTGAGACCTATAATATATTGATGTAAAACAGTATAATCAGTAGCGTGGCGTGGGGAAAAAATGAGGGGAAGCCAATAATACGTCCTTTCTTTTGGGTCGGGGGTGTGGTGGTCAATGTAATAACGTAACCAGATGAGTGATTACAGCACCCGGTATCATTTTACACACATTTGTATCATACAGACTTACACACGCCTGTTATCTGACCGACAGGTCCGCACGCACTCTCCAGCCCAAAATAAGCATTCATTCACAAACTAAATCAGGAGACCTTTAACGTTTTACGTCCGGTTCGCTCCTTTGTTCCTCGCTGTACACAGCTCCAGTTTGGCATTGGCCTGTCATCAGATTGTATTTGTTGTTGCTGCTGTAGCGGAAGTTTACTACAATTATTTTTGATTAAATACTCCAACTCTCCACCCTCCATAATTGCACTTGCTTCAGTCGCTTGCTACTTTCTAACGGCGGTGAGAGTGGTGCAGTGGCGCTATCTATCTTCTATCGATTAGATTTATGATTCGAAAATTATAAAAGTAGGGTAGACATGTGGACATTATCTGACTGAACAAAACGTGCATTTATCTAACAGGTTCGTTTTCCACTGACCTTATTTCGAGCTATTTTCCAAAACCTTGTGGAGAAATCCCATTGTTTTTTTGTCGAGGTAAACCGAGCGCTGCTTACTTCCGGGTTTCAGGACGCGTCACTGCAACACTCAGTTGATGCGATTTGATTGGATTGTGAGGCAAGGGAAGCCAGCCGCCTCTGGCTTCCCTTGGCATGGCCCTGACCAATCACAGGTTGGCAGGGGCATGACGTAAGCCTCATCTGATTGGTCAATCCCTCCATTTTTTTTCACCAAGGGAAGCCAATAGAGAGGCGAAGTCCCTCCCTTTCCGGGGGAGCTCATGGGACCCCTGAAGCGGAAAATAATACATTGAATTCAATGGAGAGAGAAAACGTATCTTTTGATCCCGTTTGAATTGTGCCACGAACTACACATATGATGTTTGTCAATTTAAAAGAACATTTTGCAAGTCAAAAAAATAAAAATGTGTCGTAAAACTGTGAAGTAACACATTTTGTTGTGTTAAGCCGCTCAGTGAACTACATGTCTCTGGTCCCGCACAATACGCGTCACCAACACAAAGATGGCCGTCACGTTGGCACATTTCACCTCATTCTTTCAGAATGAGAATAAAAGTATAAAACGAGGTGAAAATCACTACAAGTCTGGGCATGTTGAGAGCTGTACATACACGAAAGGGGAGTTAGTCGGTTCTGTAAGAGCCAGCATGCGGGACCGGTTTTACAAGGTTTCGGTGAGTAACATGAGTGCAATGTTTAACGTTAATGTCAGTCAATAAGGAGGAGAATGAAAAAGAAGATGATGAACCACAGACCCGGCATATAATGACTGCAGTGTGCAGGGCTGTGTTAATTTATGTTACTGTTATCAATAGCATTAGTTGACTGAGAAAACCGTCAAGAAAAAAAAAGTTTAGCGATGTTACGAGTCGACTAGTATAATATGCCCACGGCTGTGATTGACAACCTGGACAGCCAGTCAGAAGCTAGACTGCCAACCTAGAGAGCCAATCAGAACCTAGAACGGGTGTACTGTATACGGGTGTGTATGCTATGGATAACATTAGTGTCCACAAGAACAAGGTACACTCCCGTGTTTTGTTTTAGTTGCTCTTCAGATTGAAGCGGACAGTTTTATATCGACTATATGTGTGATCTCCTTTTTACATCTCGTTGTGTCATTTGAGTTTATTTGCTGTGTGTAGATTCAAGGATTTTGGTTATCTTGTCAATTTGTTTGGTTATCTAGGCACAGCTGTGTGTGACTCCCTCTGGTACACTGGTATGTGTTTTCCTAATGTAGAGAGCATTGATTAATTCATAAACTACACACTGAGTCTAGATCCTGACCAAATCCTTTTTTTTTGATCAAATGTTTTTCAAAAATGTAATACACATTTAAAAAAATACAATGTACAATCACAACCAATACAACACAAATTACAAAAAATACAGAAAAAACAAACAATAACAACAATCAGACAAGAGGACAAAACTATGGAAAAATAAACCCTCCCACCCCCAGATCCGGACCATCCTTGTATTGCTCATTCAATCTATTATAGCATGTTAACAAACATGGTACTTACTTTATTTGTACAGATCTACATGGGAGAGGATGGCGCGATGCAGAGCGCTGTCTGTGGTTGTGCACGGGGGATGTACAAATGCAGCCACGCTGCAGCATTGGCAATATTTGCCATGTGGCAGATCAGCTCCACAGAAGTTGAGTGCCAGTGGAGGAAGCCTGGCACTTCAAAAGTAGTCCAGCCGGTGTCTCAACTCTACCAACAGCAAGAAGAGACATACAACCCACTGGCCAGAGACATCGCCACTGAGGAAGTAGACTGGTTCAGGTCTGCACTGAGGGACGCAGCGTGGCATGGCATGGCTTTTGTCACCTGAGCCAGAGCTGCAGCCTCAACATCAGGCCATTTTCAACATGCCGGAGCTGGTGATGGAGCATGGGGGTCGTGGGCTTGAGGCAATTCTTGCCTCAATGTGACTGAGCAGAGATCAGCAAGCTGCCATCCAGACAGCCACCATAGGACAGCGGACAAATCCTCAGTGGCAGTTACACAGGCAGGGCAGGTTGACAGCCAGCAATTTTGGTGCTGTGCTGAGGTCGGGACTTTCATCCACTCCATGCAATTTAGACGGAGTCATGGCTGTCAACTGGGGAGTTGTAAACGAGGTGTGTTTGGCCAGTGTGTTTGGCCTTTTAAGTGTGACACATATGTAGTGATAAATGCTTCACTTGACCACTGTTCCTAAATAAAAAAAGTTTTCTGCATCGTCAGTCATTTTTTCCAAATAATTACCAATATTTCACAAATTCTTCATGTCAACTTATGAGCACAGCTGTATGTTGAGTGTCAGCTTTGCTTGGTTCATCTTACTGGGGGCAGCTACATGGATGTTGGTGCAGTCCACAATCATTTTGCAGTTGAAGGCAGAATGAATTTATTATTGACTCAGAATGAAGCACAACTTCATGTCATAAAATACATTGACTTTATTTGTAATTGTGTAAAAAAATAAAGCATTGATTAGCAAGCAGGACCTGCAGGAACAGAGAACGGTGATGGATGGAGCTGGGAAGAGAGAAGAATAAAGAAAACAGATCAACTTTATTATCGGATATTAAAAATTCAATTTCAAAACAAGTTGCCGCTCCTACAGTTTTCTAGTATGTAAAGATGATTTCACATGACCTATGCAAAATATCACACTCAATACATGTGTGTCTCTGGGGGGTGCATTGTGCCTTTGATGTATATAAATAATATACTATAACCAAATACTATTACGTACAGTGGAAATCAGGTTGCCAGAGCAGGTCAGTGTGCATGTTCCTCAGGGTCTTGGCAGTTACAGGTGAGGTAAAGAAAATAAAAGAGAAAAAGGTCAGTAACAACAATTTAAAGTAACAACACTGAATAATTATCTCTTTTAATAATTTTCTCTCAGTAATCACTCAACTACTGTCTTTCCAACAAACAGATTGACTCACCCTCACTGTCATCACAATGACACATGTCCAGAAGAATGTCATGCAAAGCTCCCTGCCTGCCTGCCTTCCTTCGACTCTCCCTGAACTGCTTCCTTAGCACCCGGTGGAGGGCGCAGTAGGCTACTCTTCAAATGTTTCACGAAATACTTACCATGATGACTACTCTTACTGTTTAACATTTTGGTGTACTTCATGTAATAAAATAATAACTTCATGGTAAGGCTACTAAAAATGACAAGGCTAAGTAATGTAATGCTAACTAACGTGCTCGCTACTCGTCGCTACTAGCTAGGTAGCTAACTTGACTATGTTCCATGCACAACATGCATATTACCTATGATATTACCTGATATGTCTGATCCAGCGACTGCTGGTCCTTTCATCAGACGGGAAGCGATAGAACGAGCAAGTGGTATGATCACTTTTGTGATTACAACATGGTACAAAGCACACAGGCATCTTGTAAAAGTGAATTTATTGGAGCAATCTCTTATATTTATTGGAGGTAATAAATCAGTTATGAAATCTTCTTCTTCGCTTTAATTACGAGTCTCAACCACTTGGAGCATTATCGCCTGTGACATCACATACGCGACCCAGAATGGGATTTGGGATTTGTAGTCTTTGTAGTCGCGTATCTTTCATAGTCTTATATTTCAACAGTTTTACGACAAAATTTGACTTTTTTGACATGGAAATGATTGTTTAAGATTGACAAACATCATAGGTGTAGTTCGTGGCACAATTCAAACGGGATAAAAAGATACGTTTTCTCTCTCCATTGAATTCAATGTATAATTTTTCGCTTCCGGGGTCCCATGGACCGGAAGTAGATGGGCGTGACTTCGCCTCTCTATTTCGGCTGGCCTCCTCTCGCAACAGAGAGTGCAATCTACTGTTTCACCATAACATCTAGGGGGGCGCTGTTTCACTCTTTGTAAAATACTCAATGAGAATGGGGGAGAGACGGGCCGGCAGCAACACACAACAAAGAATTTCCAAAACTAAACGAAGTGTTTTTATTTATTTATTAAAATTATAACTACAATCCGAAAAAACAGGGGAAGCCTGGCTTCCCTTGGCCTCCAGGAGAAAACGCCACTGAGTATAATAGGGGACCTTTAAGCCCTTCAAATAATCTCTTCAAAACCCAGACATTAAGTTTACTTTCACATAATAGAAAGATAAGTAAAATCATATTAGAGAAGCTGGAACAGGGAATTGTAAAGAAAAATGTAAAAAGATAAACATTTCAATTACCAAAACACTTTAATATCAGCTAATAAGTTAATTTGTTACAAGATGACTTTTCAGTGGGAGTTTAAACACCTAATTGGATGCCAATGTCCTCAGATGAACAGGGAGTCTGTTCCAGAGACTGGGTCCAACTCTACAGACGGCAGCTTCCCTGCAGGTCTCTGGTCATTTTGGGTGTAGCAAGCAGCTGATATTCTTTGGATGTGACAGCTCAACAAAGGACAAACCCTGCAGTGTATCAAAGTCAGTGGCACGTCTATGACAAGATTTATGGACAAATACTGCGATTTTAGGAAACAATCCCCAAACCAACTGGAAGCAAGTGTGGGGACTTCAAAGGCACAGCAGGCTGATTTTTTCCTTTTTCCGGAGCTATAATGATTTGATAGGCTTATTTACAGTTCAGAGTATTGCACTGCAGTAAAGGTTTTTTTTTAAACAGAGGCATTGGCTAGCAACCTAAGATAACTGATTTATTTTCCAATGTGATAAAAATGTCTTTGTCATGTGTATCACTTTACTCTGTTCACTGCCTGTACAGAATCCTCTCCTTAAGAGTAAAGACTAAAGATTTCTGCTCCACTTTAATTGGTAATGATGTGAGGGTATGAACAAAGCATATTGTCACTCCACATCATTATCAGTTTGCCACCAGGAAATCAAATGAAGGTACCTGTCTGTTTGCACCATCTACAGATAACAATACGATAGAATAGTAACGTGAACGAATAATTAAATCAGCATGACGCTCACTCTAAAAATCAATGAGGCGTGAGATATGAAAACATAATTTGAAAGCCTTTGTGGTTGATGAAACAACAGCCTTTAAATTAGTTGTTCTCCCGTGCCTGCACAGGGAATAGTTTAATGGCAAATACCATGGGGAGCCTTTCCAACCCTCTCATTGGCTCAGAAGTCAGAGACCCCGTCTTATAAAGCGCGCGTGCCTGATCTAGCAGCCTTTTACCGCTGGCAAACGATTTGGAACAAACAGAGAAATACCCTTTACGCACAGAGCACTTGGAGAGAAGCGCAGCGAGGCGGAACATTGTCGGAGAAAAATAGTTAAACATCCAACAGGTTGGTATATTTCATGTTAGAAGGACGCGGAGGAGGTTAGTGATGCTTTGTTTGATGAACAAAGTTATTCAGATTCGCCGTTGCTAATTTAATTGACGACTATCAATTATCAATTGTAATTCCAACAAGTTAAAGTGATTTAAATAACAATAAGATTGATTTGCTACAGAAGCTGACTTCGTTGAAGACTAAACATATCTTAATAACGATCGTGTAAATCGTTTAGAGGACACTTAGACGATTATTTATTTTGTATCTCGTGTTTGCGCATTGATTTCACATTGGATTAAAGTGCTTTTTGGAGATGCTCAACTTCTTCATTATCTACATTTTGAAATAATTGTTTGCACCTTAACCTTCAGTCCTCTCTTTTGCTGTAACCTGTTGCTGCATGTCTCAAAATATTGTTTACTGCAACACATTTCCATTTTGATTAGATATTTAGTAAACCTCAACACTAAGCTGCAATTCTCTTGTGTTTGTTTGTTTATTATCGTTTGATTTGCTTTTTTGCTCTTCACGCATCACTTTTCTTTCAACAGAGTTAACTGTGAGCGGAGGCGTCTGAGTGGGCATGTGGCTTCTGGAGAAGCTCCGCAGCTCTGTGGAGAGCAGTGGGACAAAATCGAAGTCCCCACACACAACACAGGCCATTCCTGTCTCTGTCTATGCCAACGTACTCACTCCAGGAAAGATCCCTGATTTCTTCATCCCCCCCAAACTTATTTGCTGCCCACCAGAGGAGTCTCTTATCCGAGAGTCTAAGAACTGCTCCACATTACGACCCTCTGTGTCTGACCATGCCATCTGTAGCCAGAGCCCCAAAGCTCGGAGAAGCAACAACCCCAGCAGCCCCGGCCTCTTTTCACGCCTGGGAGGGGACACACGCAACCTCCAGAGGTCAGCCAACCGCCACATCATCCAAATAGAGAGTGCTGATGAGCCAGGTGCCGGATCTGGGGACAGGGCCAGTGTCAACACGAATGCTGACCCTCAGTCACAGACTGCAATGTCTCTGCCGTATGTCCCCAAAGCTCAGACTTCCTATGGCTTCTCTACCCTGGTGGAGTCTCCTCACACCCGCCGCAAGGAGAGCCTGTTCCACAGCGACCCGGGCAGCCCTCTCACCTCCCCAAACTCCCAGAGGCGCACCCATGGGGGAACCCTTCTGGCCCCATCTGACTCCAACCCCTACCGCTATTTTAGCGGTGGAGAAAGCGACACCTGCTCCTCAGCAGAGTCGTCCCCCTTTACCTCCCCTCTCCTGTCCCGCTCTGCCTCTCTCCTACGCTCCATCACCCAGGAGACACAAGCCAAGGTCAGGCCCTTTAAGCATAAGTGTGTATTGGGAATGGCTGCCATGAAGCTGAAATGTGTTACACAAGTTTTTTTCCTTGCTTGATTCACCATGAGGCTACTTTATGTGTGTTTACCAGTTCCTTTTTGTCTCTCCCCCCAGGTGTCTCGTGCCAAGCGCTCTCTGGCACGCCACAGTTCTCTCTCCACTGATGAATGCAGTTCAGCAGACAATAGTCCCAACATGCAGCGCCGCCGCCTGCGCTGCCCCCCCTCTCCAGCTTTTCGTGGATGTAAAAGCCGCAGCTCAAGGGCTGCAGATTTAGACCTCCTGCAGCGCGAGCACACCATCAACCTCCACAAGGGGGGGTCACTGAGGCTGAGCACACACTATGAGCCAGAGGCATCTCGTCTGAGGGTGCGCGTGCTGACAGCCGAGGCCCTCTATGACAGGCAGACGGACCTTAAAAGCATCAACTGCTGTGTGGCACTCTACCTGAACCCTGGCAAGCAGCAAAAACAGAGAAGCACCATCATCAAGAATAGCAGGAATCCAGTTTTCAACGAGGACTTCTTTTTTGAAGAGCTGTCCCAGGCACAAGTAAAGAGCCTGGCCATAAAGATTAAGGTAGTGAACAAAGGAACCAGTCTGAGGAGAAATGTGCTTCTAGGAGAAAGGGAAGTGCTGCTCAGTGAGCTGCTGGCAGGCCTCTAGGGAGCCACTGTCAAGACTGTGGGTGAAAACAAGTAGCTCCAAATCTTAAGGGGCCATTCTTCTCTCTCTGGCTACCCTTGTATCACGCTGAACATATGTGATAAATACTGGGCAGGGTAAAAGTTACCGATGACAAGGGAGTTGAATCTTGCACACTGTGTTATACTGTACATAAAGAGACAAGCTCAAGCCCCTGTATAATACAAATGTTCCACTTTATCACTGTCCTGGTTCACTACCAAGAGTACCAGTCAATCAGCAATGTGACAAAGTGGAGAAATTGTCCTTGTTTTTTGTATTCTCTTGAAGTATTGAGTTACATAATGTGTTGCGTTCTCTCATGAGCATTGTAATGCTGTGCCTCAATATCATGTCAGCTGTGATGCAGTGATGATCTTGTTAGGGTTGGAGCTGTAGTTTTTGTAATAATGTAGTAATATTACGTGTGGGTTTTGCACGTTCCTGTAGAAGATAATAATGCCTCTGTGTAGTTGAAAGAGTTTATATTTGGAAAAAATGAATTTTGCAAGTGGGTGTTATGTTAATATGATTGTTGTTATGTGACATGCTTTTGAATGTAAGAATAAAAACACTAAACTCTCACTGATGTTGTTTTATCTTGCAGCTCTTTCTCAGTGCTTGTGTCCTATAATAATTGTGTTGGATCAAAATAAAGCCCTAGGAATCTATAATAAAGCCTCCATGCTCCCTAACCTTTCCCTTCTGTAAACAAGTACGAGGCTTCAACCTCTGAGACAGACACAGGCATGGGTGTCATATGTGAAGCTTTTAATCCTAGACCTCTGCACGCAATATTATCTATATATCTGTGCATTCAAACTCCCTGTTTAATTTTTAAAACATGTTTGCTACGCAGGCTCTCCTCCAGTGAGGTTTAAATAGTTATTAAAGATGACAATCGTTGCTAAAATGAAAACTTTCCTGTTCTATAGTCATGTGTACAGTGAGGCTATGTATTGATTTATATGTTCAATAATTTGGATGATAAATGTAAATGAATTTGGGCTGAGGGAAAACATGTACAAAACATATTGTCCACACAAATACATCTGTCAGGCAAAGATGATCCAATGAGTATTAGCCTAAGCATTAGTGGATCTTATGCCTCCTCTACTGGTGAATCATCAGAATGACACCTCACAATAACCCTAGAAGCACTACAGTGCATTCAAAGCATCTTGGCAATTTCTTATTGACTGGTGAACTAACCTGGGTGTCTCCCGTCTTCTGTCCATATGCAATAGGCGCTCTCATGACCCTGACAAAGAGAGAAAAATAGATTTAATATATCAATTGCTTGTACCACACGAAAACAAGTCACCACAACTACCCATGTGGGATGCAATCATCTCTGGGCTTCATACATTTATTTAAATTAAATGTATCTCCCAGAGTCTTGAATGCAACAAGAAAAGACATTTCGTAATTAGTTTTGCCTCTGTGGACTTTGTGAGGCAATTCAATTAAAATGAATAGTCTAATAATGTCTGAATTACACATAAAATCAGCCTATAATCATGATCAACTTTTTTCCCCCACTGTTATTAAAGTCGCTGAAAACGTATTTTCTCAATTCTTACTTGTCCTTGGTTCAAATAAAATAAAATATTTCTGTCTGTTCTGTTTTTCAGGTCACAGTTGGAAATATTGATGTTGTGTTAAATCCAATATTCTATGGGTCAAACGGTAGACAAATAAGTTAAGCAGTCAGGACAGCTCTCTGTGATATTGACAGATTTAATTGATACTTTGCTAAAGATAAACTTCAGGTGTTTCCCAGGCCATTTAGAATTTAAATCAAGTGACAATCACATCTGCTATTTGACAAGGAAATGTGTTCAGTTGATCAATATCACACATTCTTGCTTCCAGCAAAGCAATTATTTTAACCCTTCAGTAGTTTGATGCGCATGGTCTGAATTTCCACTGATAGATTATTTTTACTCTAATTAAATTAAGCAAACTTAGTTTTAGCTTGACTTTGTATTTCAGAAATCTTTTTATATTATATAAATATTACATACACATTTTACATTTTTTCAAGGAGTATGTTAGTTTTCATCTCTTGGTTTAAGATATAACTGAACATTATTGCCATCCTGATCTTTGTGATGATGTTGGCCAGCATACTGAGATGCAGAAGAAAAAGTCAATATACCCATTCAACTCAATGTTAGTCTCGGCATCATACACATCAATATTCAAGTCAATATACAAGTCAATATTCTGGCAACTGGCTTGTAATATAGATTAAGGTGATCTCCTCAAGATCAGCCATATATGTTCCCATCTCAATTCCACATAAACTTACTTTAGCCTATGTTTATTTGCTCTAAACTTCTCTCCTTTGTTATAGTGTTCTTAAGATGAGATAGTTATCAAGGTGCTATTGGAATTAAAGGGAAACTAATTACTTCCCGATAGTCGCACAAATACAACATAATCACCAAAATGCTGTGCTCTCTTTCCTACACAATTAAATTCAATCCACCATAGACAATGCTACCAAAACAATATTTACGGTCCTGTCTTAATGAGGGAGTATGGTGCAGCCACCTTGTTATTCACTGCCCTATTCTTGTGACATGACTGCAGAAGCCTCTCGGCTGTTGCAAGCAGATTATTTGCAGATGATGAGGTCTCTGTGTCAGGTGACAGTGTTGATCATTTCAGCTGTTCTTTAGCCTGACTCATGACTGAAACTGTATTAAGTATAGGGATATTTTGTAAATCTTGTTTTGGGGTAATTTGTGATAAACAATAAAATGAGCATTTGTGTGAGTTTCTGCATTTTTCATCATCATGTAACTAGAAGAAATTATATTTTGTGCAGGGAAAAAAAAATCCACAAAATGCATTTTTAAAATAAAATGTATCTGTTTATGTATCAGAAGCCTAATCACACATTATTGTATAATTGTTTGAATATCACTTGCAGGGATATCCATAGGAACCCCACTCTCTACGATCGAATGTCAATTGTTTTTATTGTGTTAGACAGTTTGTACATATTGTTGATGGGAATCAATTTACCGCCTAAATTGAGTACTTTCTGAGAGTTAGGATCAGTGAGCCGCGGATCAGCTGGCTCTCTGTCAATCTGAACAACCCGTGGAACAACCATAACAAACGAACCCATCAGCTGTTAGGTCATTGAAGTCAAATGCATCATGGGAAATGAAGTTCTGTATGAAGGAAAAAGCCTTCTGTTTTAGAAAGAGGGAATTCCATCAAAACTACGTCACCCACAATGCCTCGCAGCAACCGTAAACATAGACCTGTCAAAAAACACAAACGCCATCTTGACAGAACCCTCAAAATGGCAGAAAGATGTGAGCTAGAAACCGAGTCCAAACTAAGATTCCTGCTGTCTGTTATTTAAAACAGCACTCGCCAGTTTTTCCATAAACGAGTGGTTATGGGGTTGGTGCTCTACGCGGCAGTTTACAGCCAGTAAAATGGATATACCGACGGCGGTTTTCAACGCGGCGAAAGATGGTAAGCTGAAACTTATCCAGAAGTTGCTGAGCAACAAAACTCCTGAGGAGCTGGAGGCTTTAGCCGAGGAGAAAACCCAGGGAGGAACTCCTCTGCTGATAGCCTCTCGATACGGACACTTAGAAGTTGCAGACTACCTACTTGAACATTGTAAAGCAAATGTTGAACTCGGGGGGGCTGTCAACTTTGACGGCGAGACCATCGAGGGGGCTCCTCCGCTGTGGGCAGCCTCTGCCGCCGGTCACCTGCCTGTGGTGAAGACGCTACTGAAACACGGTGCCTCGGTGAACAACGCGACACTAACTAACTCAACGCCGCTCCGAGCTGCCTGCTTTGACGGCCACCTGGAGATCGTCCGCTACCTGGTGGAGCACAAAGCTGACATGGAGGTAGCCAACCGCCATGGTCATACCTGCCTCATGATCTCCTGTTACAAGGGCCACAAGGAGATAGCCAAGTTCCTACTGGACCGCGGTGCAGATGTCAACCGCAAGAGTGTCAAAGGGAACACCGCCCTGCACGACTGTGCGGAGTCAGGCAGTCTGGACATCATGAAGATGCTGCTAAAGTGCAATGCTCGCATGGAGAGAGATGGATATGGAATGACCCCACTCCTCGCTGCAAGTGTTACAGGTCACACCAACATTGTAGAATATCTGGCCCACCAGCCTCGCACCTCCAGAGAGGAACGAATCGATGCACTCGAACTCCTTGGGGCTACTTTTGTGGACAAAAAACGGGATCTTTTGGGGGCGATGAGGTACTGGAGAAGGGCCATGGAGCTGAGACAACCAGGGGACAAATGTGGATCCCTAGCTAAGCCCCCACCTGGCCCTCCTATCCCGGCCTATGGCTGTGCACAGGAGGTGACCACTGCAGAGGAACTGGAAGCCTTGATCACAGATCCTGACGAAATGAGAATGCAGGCTTTGTTGGTAAGAGAACGCATCCTGGGCCCATCCCACCCAGACACCTCATACTACATCCGCTACAGAGGAGCTGTGTATGCTGACTCCGGCAACTTTGAACGCTGCATCAGCCTGTGGAAATATGCTTTAGACATGCAGCAGAGCAACTTGGACCCTCTCAGTCCCATGACAGCCTCCAGCTTCCTATCCTTTGCAGAGCTTTTCTCTTTTGTACTTCAAGACCGGGCGAAAGGCACCCTGTCAACACGCGTCACTTTCCACGATCTCATGACAGTGCTGGTGAAAAGTGTGAGGGAAGTGGAGAGAGCGGTGGCCCAGAGGGACAACCCTCCAGAGGCTCCTCAGTTCACCAAAGCTCTCTCCATCATCCTGCACCTCATCTTTCTGCTTGAGAAGCTTGAGTGCACCCCGGAGCAGGAGCACCAGAAGAAGCACACAGTGTATCGCCTGCTGAAGCTGAACCCTCGAGGACGCAGCGGCTTTACTCCTCTCCACATGGCTGTAGATAAAGAGACCACCTCTGTGGGCCGCTACCCTGTGGGCCGCTTCCCCTCCCAGGCGGTGGCAGCGCTGCTCCTGGAGTGTGGCGCAGATGTTGATTCACGTGACAGTGAAAACAACACGCCTGTGCACATTGCTGCTAACAACGGTTGTCCGGAGATTATGGCACTACTTATGAAAGCCGGGGCTCACTTTGACGCTACAAATGCACAGAGGAAGACAGCCTACGAGCTGCTGGATGAGCAGAGCAGCGGGCACCCGGCCCTCTACCCACTGAGCTACGTCACCCTTCAGTGCCTGGCGGCGCGTGCAATTGAAAAGCACAGACTGCCCTACAGGGGACTCATCTCTGAGGAGATGGAGGCTTTCATTGAACTGCACTGACTGGCACTACTGTCCCCTGATGAGAAACCCCTGCACTGTTCTTCCTGTTGTCCACTATGACCTGGCAAAAACTTCCCTCTCCACACCAAGCTCCTCATCTTTGTCTCCTTTTGGCCCCTGCTTTGCTCCTGGCCCCACCAACCTTGTGTCACACCAAACCATAGCAATAGATATCTGGCTATCTGTGGTCAGTTATCACTCAATCGTAACACTTAAGGCACATGGACTTTACATTTTTGTAGTGCTATTTAAAGCTGGGTGAAACTTCAATTTGTTATAGGCTTTAATGCGTTTCCCCTATTGTTTCCCTTAAAAAAGAGACTGGTGGTGCTGGTGTGTGTTAAGTGGTGGCTGGACTGTATGAAAGATGTTTAAATTGTACTGCATTTGATCAAACCAGCCAGATAACATGCATGAAGATGAATAGTGAATACCATCTGCTATTTTTCTTTGAAATTGGAAGGTGTTTGAATTTGCAGTGCCAAATGTCAGCTATGTTCCGTTACAGACTGCAAAGTGATGGCAAAATGAAAAGTACCAAAGTTATTATCCTTATTATTTACGAGCAAAAGTAATGACATAAGGATCAGGAACTCAAGTTCGGAAAGGACAAAGAGCTTGTATTTATTGTTTAGCGAACACTCCCAGTCTCCACACATGTTTACCTATGCAGTTTGTTGATATTCCAGCCAATGTTTTTAAGCAAAGAATTCACTACATTAACAGAATTTACATGGGATTGTTATCCAGTATTTGGCTCAAACCTGGGGCGGCCTCTTTGATGAGGAAATGTTATCTTTTTAATTTATGAATGTTTTCTTAAAACTTCTGCCTATGTCTGAATGAGCACTTTTTAAACTAAAGCCCAAAGATGTGCATCCATCTCTTCCGGGTTATTTCAACATCGCCAAAGATATTCAGTTCACTCAGTCAAAGAAGCATCTTCAGAACTAGTCCATTTTGTGAAGAGAAAACAGCTTAAGCCCCTTTTTGTTTTATTCCTATGGGGTTAAAGCCACATGTTAACTTCTGAGATCATGTGTAAATTCTGGTTTGGAGTGAATTTTCCCTTTAACCTCAGATGCAGTTCACAGAAATGGAACTGGCAGTTCCTGCATCTTAGTCTTATTGTAATTGTTCTTTTGTTCATCTTGTGTTATCATGAATGTTTGGTCAGTCATTCGTCTGTGCTAAGCAACACCAAGTTGAATGCACACCGAAAGGCTCTAAATCCAAAATGGACAACTCCCATTCAGGCTTTGAACTGATGCTGCCTTTTTCTTCTCAACTGATTCGTTTAACTGATGGTAACTCGAGAACAAAAGTGAGTTGCAGATACTTGAATAAAATTCAGTATCTCAACATAATCTGTGTGCTTCCGTGATGTGTGGGTGAACTCGGTTTTGCTGTGTCTTTTATACATGTGTAATATCTTTTTGATATGGGAAATTATCATTAAGTATCTGAAAACTGAAAATCAATCTCTCTTTCTGTGCCTCAGGGTTGTCACTAGTTCTTCAGCTCGAGTGCTTTTGCTTAAAATGGCAGAATTTGCATTAAGAGCATCATTAAATATATTTGGATGGATAGAAATGGGTGCAGTAGCAGAACATAACAACCCTAGGAACCCGACAGAGCAGCCAAGTCTATAACAATATCTAATTTAGAGTTAGTCTAGAGTTCATACAAAGTGTTACATTAACAGGATGTAAAAACAATAATGGCAGCTCTTTAATTCAGATCTTTATACCAAACATGGGCGTTCCACTGCTCTGCAGACTTAAACTTGAGGGCACAGAAATAAAGCATAACAGAAACGTGATCTTTCTGAGTCCCGCACTCTGAAAGTATAAATAGACTGCAATTAACGTCACTGCTGCAGGGCAGCGGTAGAGACAGGACACTTACCCTGCTAATTTTAGGGATCTTTGCCCTAGCTTAAACTCTGGAAATGGGAATACTGTAACGCTATACAGTGAGACAGGTCACAGGGTGACTGGTAGAGATTGCACACAGACAACAGAGACAGGAAACAGGCAAAATAAGATCTTGCTTATGTTATAGTCGAGGCTTTTGGGATAATAAGCTGCAACAAAAATATATATAATGTAGTATTGTTACTGTACTGTACATGTGACTGGTGTCATGTTGTGAGTATGGGGGAAGCAGCAGCTGGTAAGGAGGGGTTCAAGTCCCTGTGACATTCTGTACATCTACCCTCCTAAATAAGATCATACATATGAGAGCTCCCCTATAGCTGACCTCTGACCTTTCTGTAAAGGGTGCAAGTGGATTGAGGTAGACATTGGATGTAAAGGAAAACGTTTCTATTAAAAGCAGGACAGGTGTTAACAGGTCAAAGACAGCTTCAATTGTTTTTGTTTGGAAACAGGAGAGAAAATACTGTATGTCCAATCCTGCATACATTATAGACAGAAACTAATTATTTGTTGTCATTTCAGTGCTTGTCTTTAGTTTCATTCAGTTAAAACATATGTTTTCAGAGCAACACAAGGAACTGTCTCACCTGATGATAGATTATTTAACCTCCTGTAAAAATGCTTCCAATCTCAAGTAAATGCAACATCACATGATAGTAACCACTAGATGTCACTAGCAACAAAGAAAGTCAAAGAGGTGCTGCAGCCTTTGTGTCTTAAAGGCCATACATACACTCAAGAACTGTAGCTCCCAATTAGCCTCCCAAGTGAGGGCAGTGAATTAACTTCCCCTGTCTCTTTCTCACACTTTCATGGTGTCAAGAGGGCCACAAAGACAGAGAGCACGAGTTGTTACCAGTGATTTTTACTAAGCTGTTAGAGAGGGCTGAATACACATTTGTAATGTCTCTGGATGAACAGAAATTCAGGCAGGCAGATTTGCTGAGCCTTTTATTACAGAGCGCTGTTTGAGGATCAGCAAATAAGTTAAAATGAAGCCTCCTTCCTCCACAGTCCCGAAGCAACATGCCAACTCCAACACCACACACAAACAACACCTTAGATGTTGGCCTTGTGGCGGCTGTGTCATGTTGTGACCTAAATAGGAGCCCATCTTAAAAAACAAAAGGCTTTGTTCCTCTATATACCATGCTTTAGAGCTAAAGAAAACGGCTTTGTGGTCTTTATAAGTTGTTTATTCATTTTTCAATTTCATCTTTATTTCGTAATAGATTCCATCCGGAAATAGGGTCGGTATTTTAACATGCTGTTCATATCATTAGGCAAAGGTCAGACACTCAATAAAAATGTGTTTCTTGGCAACTACAGTCAGTCATCCTTTGTTTGCCTGCAGCCATTTCCATTTAATGCATTCTCACTAGCTGCCAAAATAGTTATAGTTTATTGGACATTTTGCCTAAATATAATGGGACATAAGGACAACTATTGTAATTGGACCAACCCTGAAAATCTCTTTGTCATGTTTAGACACCATTCTGATCCACATTTCTTGAAAAATAATTTAAAAAAACACCTGAGAGGCTTTTTTAGGGGCAATTCATGAGGATTTATAAAAAATTGTCTATGCTTTCATTAAATGAGGTGCACGAGAATGAGGCAGTAGGCCTATAATTGACAAAAAAATGACCATGAAATTGAATCAACACATTTCTAAAACATGTTTTTAATCAAATTAAACAGCAGACCTCCTGTAATATACTGCATTGGTTTTGAGCAAACCTGATAAACGGACTACTACTGAGCACATCAAACGGTAAGGTTATCCTCTCATCTATTGTCCTCAAAAGAAGTAACCTTATCTTATCCTATACTTGAATCTACCTCCTGTGTTTTTAATATATTCCCCCAATGTCCCACCATGAGTGGTGTTCACCCTACATTTATAAGTGTCCATGCTGAAATCCAGTTTGGAGTTGTGCTCTGCAGGAGCAGATATGGGCTCTGACTTCCTGCCAGCAGCTATAATTAGACTCTATATTATGGGAATCTACGGGGTTTCAAGGTGCTTATCTTCATTTTGGCCCCCGGGGAGCACAGTGTAAAAATCAGTCACCAACACACAGGGCCGGCCTATACCTCAGCTCTACTTCTTTTGCAGCAGTCAGCATGCAGCCAGAGCTGGAGGAGCTGGGGTTGGAAATGGGGGTAAATAGGGGTGATGGGGGATACGGTTGCTATTGGAGATCTTTCCTGCATCACGTCATGTGTTGGGAGGGGGGAGGGGGGGGGAGAGCTCCGGTGTGTGTTTGAGAGAGAGAGAGATAGAGCGGGGAGGGGGAGGAGAGGACATGAGGGAAGGAGGAGGGCATTAAGGAAGAAGGCAGGGAGTATCAATGACATCAACCAGCAGTATCTGAGGCCGCTTGACCGGCAATGCTCTCCCGACAAAAAGGGCTGAGGAGCAGCCCGTGACCCGCTGCATTTTCGAGAGCTCTGTCGACAGCCAGCACGGTGAGGAGAGAAACACCGGCGATGTGTGCATGCATCCCCCACAAAGGCAGACCTTTCTGTGACTGGAGCTCCGCTGCCGACGGATTACATTCATCCTTGCTGTTTCCGAGGAAGCTTCCAGCTGCAAATCCACCCACATGAATCTACCAGACAGTAAAGAAGACGGAGCACTTCCTACCCAGGTAACCAGCATCTTTCCTCATCTGTTTAATGGTACCCCACCCAGGCGGGGTATTTACACTTGTCGAATATCCTTTTTGGAAACTATAAGGAGTTCATTGTATATGCCTGCCCTGGTGAAATTTCAACGTTAAGCCATGCTAAGGGTGACCCGGATTCTTCTTTGTTTTTGTTTTTTTCATGTCAGGATCACTGGGGAGTTTTGGGTGATATCAGACCGAGGGGTTGTGCAGAGCAGGCTGCTTGGCATCACCGCTGTGAGTTCGCGCCCCCCCTCACCCCCCTCCTTATTGTTGGCTGGGCAGCATGAGGGACCGGGGCAGACTGGCAAAGCCTTTGTTCCTCATCCACTCTCGTTTAAAGTGGCTTATTTTCTAGTTGCCCTTTTTAAAGCACTCTCCATGTATGAGTCTGGTGTTAAATCCGATTTAAGTAAAAAAAAGAAAAGACAATACAGATAAAAACATTGTGGACCAAAACCCTCATGAATAAATAAATACAGCACCTGCAGCCTATAGATTGTCAAGGGTATTTAAAAAGCGGAAGTCCTGGTATTATTGTAAAGATGTTAAGATTAGTAGAAATCCCATTATGCTAATGTAATGTCACTTTTGAGGGGGCAATCAAATGCATATTATTAATCCATAAAGGATAATATTCTAATTTAAGAGAGATTTTTCTTCTGGAAGGTGCCAGGTGGCAAAGCAAATGGATTTAATTCAACAAGACTGTTTTCTAGACAATAGAGTATCTGCTGCATCTGCTACTCCCAGGCTTTACTTAAAACAATCCCATCTGCACATATAGGCAGATTTGTTTTGTAGTCCATAGACCTTTCATATGTCTATAATTATACGCATAGGATTTGCAGTTAAATCAGCCACTCAAGCGTACAGGCTGAGTGTAATTGAATGATACATCGATTCATCCTGACACATTTTCCGAGGGCTATTGCTTGTTGGGATTTAATCATGTACACTTCAAATGCCTGTTTAGGTTTTCTGTATTTCCGCTGCGTGGCCTGTGTAAACTGGAACATCCACTGTCGTGGTGAATCTGAGGGAGGTCTTCCTCCTCACACACAGATGGGAGATTTTCCCTGGGGCACCATGCATTTGCTGGTTATTGTTCCAGACCATTTCCACATCCCTAATTATTTGAATCAGTCATTTTTACACTTGGATACCTCTTTTTAGCAGTTTACATATTTTTTCCTCTGTATTTTCACATTCCCCCTGCCTAACCACCTTCATCTGAAGACCGGGGTCGTGGATAAAGGTATTATGACAGGGAAACGTCACTATGTGGAGGTAGAATAACTCAACTGGCATATTTCCTCTGTTAGTCTCTGAGAAACACATCAAATAGGCTCTTTCCTGAGCCATGAGATGCTCGGCCCCACAGGTATTAGGCACTTTTAGGAGCAGTGGCTTATGAAATGTGTGATGCCATGTACTCTCTTAAATAGCTTTTCACAGGGTTCAACCATGGGTCTCAATGGTTTCCAGCGCCTCTTAAGCAGATACCACTGCTGAGATCCACCCAGAATTCAACATGCCAAAAGACGTGCGCTCCCAGTGGAGCAGCTTTGGTTTCACGTCAAAGGCCTTATTGAAGTCTTATTCCCTGATCCTCGCAGCAGCATTAGCCTTAACAGCTCTGCTCTTTACTTTCCTCTCTTGTGTTTCGTGTTATGCCCATCCATGGTTTTTGTCAGAATCTCTGTGTACACTCCCCATTAGCTATGTTGCACCAGTCAGCTGGAAAGAAGGAGGCTTTGATGCGGCGAGCGTAGCCACCTGTATTACAAGCAGACAGAAAGTTGTTGTTGTCTAGGCATTGATATTAATTGACCTTTTCTAAAGCCTTCCAAACAGAGAGCTACTGTCTGCTGCGCTTCTGTACTTGTTTATTCAGGAGCTGCTGAAAACAAGGCATACAGCATGCAGAAGGAACCCATTAGCACTGGGAAATACAGTTAATTATTAAAACAGTGGGTCAAAAAAAGGAGAAATACTCGTGAAGATACTGAAATATATATTTTTTGATTGCTTAAAACTTTGATCCAAATACAATTTGAACCAAAGGACTCTGGAGATTCATTATCCTTAATGAGGAAATACACCACCAGTAAATGTTTTTGGACTTTTAATGACATTTTATGTAAATAGAATGTTCAGTTTTATTGTTTTTCCAAATTTTGGTAGCTAAATGAATGATTCCGAGTATATTTAATTTATCAACGTTAAACAGGAACCAATCTATAATTTGATATGGGAAAACATACAGTCAATTTACAACAATTACACAAAAATGGTGTAAAAAAATTCTAAATGTTCTTAACATTGAATTTCAGTTTGTTTGGCAAAGATAATAATAAAGATAACAACATTTTTTAAAAGATACATTTCAGTTATGTGAAAATTATTTCAATAATATTCCAAATACCATGTTTGTAAAAGTCTACCTCTTAGCCTATTTGTACTGGTTTGTTTCCCTTAGCTCGATATAGTTCATGTATATTTCCATTGAAATATTAAACTGATAACCTTGTTGTGCAGAGATCAATCCGAGTCTGTTGTTGACACTCTCAAGTCACAGGGAGGTCATTTGCAAATGTGTGTGCGTGTGTTGATGGTGTGTCTGTGTTTCTGTGTGTGCATATGAGTGCATATGAGTGAAGGCAAAGCGATAGGTTGTGACTTGACTGATGCCCTTCTCCAGATGAATCAGAGATTCTGATGTGTCAGCAGGGATGAATAATGCACACACACCCCACCTCTTTCCTCTTCCTCTCTTCTCCACCTCATGTCTTCAGTCGTTCGCCTCTCTTTTCATCACAACTGCCACGTCTGAAGACATCTTCTCCTTCCTTCTCACCCCTCCCCCTCCTCCACCTCCTCTCCTCCCTTATGCAAAAGAGGGCATAATTTCCCCATTGCTGCTGTTACTGCCTCGCTGTTCTCCGGTCAACCCTCCTCTCTACTTCAACTCCTTCTCCTCCTGAATAAGAAACCAGTGTTGAATCCATTGTCATCTAAAGTTCTATAGAGTCCATTTTGCTGAAATGTTATGCACAATGACACAGGAACATATTTTGTGAGCTTTTCATTCTGCTAACATTTGCACTGAAAATGGCTTAATGTGTTGATGCACACAGCTCATTATCCAATCATGGGAGTGGGAAGTGCAGCCATTGACTCAGTTTGACAGTTACATCCCTGACTGACAGCAGTCATTAGAAGGGAAGGGTCTGACTGACAAGATGGCTGACAAAGCAGAAGAAAAACTGCCTAATCAGAACTTGGAGTAAGAGCGGTCAACGTTTTCTTTTGAAGTATAGACTTAGCCGCTAATAGATGTAGGCTACTAAAAAATATTTGATGCACGTTGCTTCAAGTGCTTGGCAAGTCCTCCACAATGTTCAACACTTGGAGTGAGTACTTCCTCCTTGGTGAATGCTTGGCTGGGTGGATTCATTTGGGCTTGATATTTTCAATATGTTGCAAAATAAAATATAAATGTCATTTGGATTTGCTTTATCGGTTGGGATAGAGGCATATGAATTATATTGGAGGCAGTAACATTGTATGTATGTATGTAGAGAGTCTAAAGTGTCTCTGGGAAAAGTCATAGCGATTATACCCCGTCGTGTCGTTATATGTTTTAAGGGGGTAGTGAAGCGGTAGAACACCAGTCAATAGAGTCTAGACACTGGTAGTAGCGATGGGAAGAAGGACATGTTGAAGATCCTGATGTCATGATGAATGGTCTTCTGATGAGCTCAACCTGAGCACTCTGTTTGATGGACTGGAGTTGAATGGGGTGGAGGACAATTTCGCCTGAATTGATGGCAGAGGGGAGATCCAATTTATAGTTTGGAAGCAGCAACATGGCTGATAGACATTGCAGAAAAAACGGTTTGGTTGAACTAAAACGTGAAACGTAATCTTTTGAACATTAATAAGAACAGTGAGAGAAAAATTATTGTGAAGGAATTAAGCATAAAGACTAAGCTTCAAAAGTTGTTTTGCAAAGTACAGCAGATTACGTTAGCTTAGGTTTTTATATCTCTTAGTGGGAATCTGTCTTATCTTTTAACCTTGCTATAGTTGTTGGTTAGCCCATTGGTCTATTAAATAGATTGCCATAGAGCATTTTACAGACATTCATGTCACCCTTAGCATGATTTGTAATAACTTTATGAAACCATATCAGCTTTTAGGGAAATGTTAGCATGTTATTGTGCTTAAGAAATGTA
Source organism: Notothenia rossii (assembly GCF_949606895.1). NCBI lineage: Eukaryota > Metazoa > Chordata > Actinopteri > Perciformes > Nototheniidae > Notothenia > Notothenia rossii. Next base: position 61,089,641 of record NC_136907.1, read on the forward strand.
AGCATTCACTTTTCACTCATGTTTTTTTTCTCCATATTTCATGTTGTTACAAATTATGTAAGGCTTAATAGGCCAGTGAAGAAAGTTGATCAGATTAAATTATAAAAACATGTTTGATTTAGTTAAAGCGGCTGTTTAGAACCTAAGGTATCTAAATATGTTCAATTACAGAGCTTAATGATTACAACATCATTTTAAATGATCCTATCAAATACAGCTACCTGTGCCACCTATACAAACAAAGTGTTCGTGTTGCAGTCAGCTCTATAGATGCAAGAAAAGACGAGGTTTTGGCACGCCTCCGTATGCCAGTTAGTGAAAGAACATCTTTATTGCTCCAGTGAAACAGCTCTGCTCTACTGAAAGACCTTTACCATGCAGGATGGAAAATGGACACTGTCCAGGAAACTTACAGATCTGTTCCATCATCAGATAGAAAAACGAAAGCTAGAAGATTAGACTCTTTCATTCTTGTGTGTGTGTGTGTGTGTGTGTGTGTGTGTGTGTGTGTGTGTGTGTGTGTGTGTGTGTGTGTGTGTGTGTGTGTGTGTGTGTGTGTGTGTGTGTGTGTGTGTGTGTGTGTGTGTGTGTGTGTGTGTGTGTGTGTGTGTGTGTGTGTGTGTGTGTGTGTGTGTGTGTGTGTGTGTGTGTGTGTGTGTGTGTGTGTGTGTGTGTGTGTGTGTGTGTGGTTGACATGTCTCTTGAATGCAGCCCCACATTTGTTTGTGGCAATCCATGATTGCTCTGTCTGCGCGGTGCTGAAGGATGTCAGGTTGGATGAAGTATTTGTTGGATGGAAGTGAGAGTAATGGCCAGTCATTGGTGGAAAGCATGCGTGCGCAAGTCTGTTACCGTTGACAAGCATTTAATCTCTTCACTTCCCGAGACACAATCTCCGTCTGATTTCGGCAATGAGAAGGAGGACAAATGCGTTTTTTCTACCCCATTACTCCGCTTTTCAATTCTATTCACAACTTTATCGTCCCTCAAGGAGAAATTCATTTGGCGTCACAAATCTCATCTCCATCAGGAAGCCATGCAATGGCTGGTTAGTGACAGAACTGCTAAGGCTGCTCGCCTGTGTAGCAAATAGGATTTGTTCTGCAGCACATGCAGCCTCAGAAATCAGTAATACATCTATTCAGCAGTGATTTCTTAAGGTTAATGATCATGTATGGTGTCAGTAAATCCTGAAAACAATATTCACTTTCACCATTTAAACCCCTTATCTTGAGCCTCCCAACCTCTAGTATTTCTTTAACTGTCAGAATTTCCACTTTATTTTTCATCTTAATTATATAAATGTATCCAATAAATGATCTTCCCTAATCACAGAAGTCTATGGGTTTACATAACTGCTTTTATTTTCATCTAAATTATCCTACTTTATGAAAAGATTTTCCGTCATTGCAACGTTTTTTATGGTTTTTAGTCTTTTATAATAGTACTGCTTCATTTTCTATGACTATATCTCTCTTTCGTTGCTTATGCTGGACTTAATCAGCCTTTTTCTGACTCTATTTCTCTGAGATTAAATAGGTTTTTACTAAATACTGCATACCAAACAGTAAGGTGTGTGAAACATATGTGAATGTTCTATAGAGGATTTCAGTGTTGTTGCAGAGCAGTGTTGCAGTTGTCAGATAATGAGCTCTCAGTGGACGACATATCATGTGACCAATCCAGACAGGTGATACCATGGCAGCGCAAATTCACAGGAGAGAATTGGATCATGGGCAAACATAACAGTGTGTCTCCAGAAAATTAATAAGCAGCTCCCAAAGGGGGTGGAGGTATTTTACATAAGCAAAGAATGAATAAAGTGTTGCCTCAAAATTGCAGCACCTGAGTGGGAACCAGTAAAAAGGTGGTTCAGCTAAAGCTGTTTGGTGTTGAGTCTGCTGCGTGTTGGCATTTCAAATGTCTGTTGTGTTATTGCAAAGAAAGCTATTCATATGAATCCATAAAATGATGAATCCATTTGAAGTGCATGTACTTAGCTTACATTAAAGACACCCCACTGGATGATTTTATGTGAATGATCAATCAATGTGAGGTTATTAAAACAGAAAATTGTCTTTCTCAAGGCGACTGTTATCAGTATCGAGACGAGCTTAACATCAGACCCCAAATCTGCTATACACAACCCGACATGTCTCCCAACTAATGTGTAGGTTTTGCCAAACAGCTGAAATAGGTAGGGGGGAAATGGCTGGTATGTCTCATTAATGAAGCGCAATTGAAATATGGTGATGATGACAATGACGTCCAGAAAGATGAAGGTGTTCTCCGTTGTCAGGGAGCTTAGTCCTGCTCCAGAAGAAGCTCACTAATTGGTGTGTGTGTGTGTGTGTGTGTGTGTGTGTGTGTGTGTGTGTGTGTGTGTGTGTGTGTGTGTGTGTGTGTGTGTGTGTGTGTGTGTGTGTGTGTGTGTGTGTGTGTGTGTGTGTGTGTGTGTGTGTGTGTGTGTGTGTGTGTGTGTGTGTGTGTGTGTGTGTGTGTGTGTGTGTGTGTGTGTGTGTGTGTGTGTGTGTGTGTGTGTGTGTGTGTGTGTGTGTGTGTGTGTGTGTGTGTGTGTGTGTGTGTGTGTGTGTGTGTGTGTGTGTGTGTGTGGAATTGTAATCATTCATTTCATTAAGAAATTATGATGAAGCTTTGGGCGAAGACAGCTGCATGTTAAAACAGACGTTGGGTGGGTAGGTATGTTACTTACGTAGTTCAGACAGGAACAAAACTCAACCCGTGATAATTTATTAATTATCTTGACAGTGATTTTGATTCATGTAAAGAAGCAAAAGTGTTGCTTACATTTCAATTAAGGACCGGCCCCTTAATCGCAACATTTACACAATGCTTCCCCTCTCATATGTCAGAGCTGTTTAACAATTAGGGATGTACATGCAAGTGCATAACTATGTGGACATCAGTATGGATCAGTTATCTCTTTCCTGCAAGGATAAGAGTCTGTGCCAGCCTTAGATATGCTAATTGGACAGTGAGTTGACAAGGACTCAACCATCAGCCTGCGTAATGAGCCGCTGCAGAAAAGATCGGCTGCCTCTGAAGTGCAGGCAACAGGGAGAGAGGTTTCCGAAGGAATTACAGAATATGTTTGGGTGTTTGTGAGCTCTTTGTCGTCGTTTCAGTTGAATGAACGTTGCGTAGGTGTCTGCATGTGGACATGCTGTCAGGGGAAAACCTCGGCCTGTCAGGTGAAACTGTATCTGCAAAATGTCAATTTATTTTTCATCAAAGAAAACCCAGCCATGATTTAGCTGGATGACATTGCATTTTTGGCATTACCCAAATGGGTTTAAAAGAGGTTTATGAGCCTAAGGGGGCTACAAAATTGACTCAGCTCCTGGAGGAGCAAGTAATCCTTCAACTTATTTCAAAGCGTGAAAATTGCCGTAATAGAGGCTATGAGGTTTTTACCCAACAGGGTGACGCAGAGCTCCAACTCAAACCAAAATTGGGACATGTTTTGTCAGCACATTCACACTAACTCCTTCATACCTTTATTTTCTCTCACCTAAGTTAAAAAAAAAAAACTAGAAATGCAACACACACCATTCAACTGTTATTGTGATGTACATTTGGGCCTGTTTTTACAAGCAAGACTTGAAATAGTATTTATAGCTGATACATTATATGCTGTTCTTATTCTTTAAAACATTTAGTTTAGATTTAGTCTAAATGACTTCCTTTTATTGTGGTGTGCATAGCAGTTAGTGGCTGAATGTAGCAACTCAGAAAACAGGTGGCCCTACATTAGAGATAAATTAAAGGACCATTAGTTGTTTCAATAATGGTTAGAGAATAATTAATGTAATTTAAATGAACATTATAATATATTACCACCAATATGGCTAAATGTTTTGATGTGTGATATAACAGTGTCTAATTTAAATGAAGGGTTAAGATTGACGGAAACTGATTCCTCATCGCAGCTCTAACTGTGACTTTCACTCAGCCTACAACACTTTTACAACATTGCTTCTGTTCTGATCCCCTCTGATAATCTGCCATATATGTACTTTTATTTTGTAATACATTTCCTGCTTTGTAGGAGCCAGTCCATCTGTTGCTGTGCTCATCCGAAGCCAATGCACCCATTACTGGATGCCTCTTTCTAGATGTGTTGGTTTGTTTGACCTTGGTGTGCCTTTAAGATGTGGGGGTGTATGTTTGCCGCACTATTGTTGGGCTGCAGCAGCTTTGCTATGTCCTAGACATGCAGAGATTGAGGTCAAATAGAAACTTGTTTTTTTGGCAAATTATGACAAGGGAGAAGGTTTGAGTCGTGCTTCTTTCTCCAAAAATTCCTTTGTTCCTTAATGACGAATCAAAGTGTTGTTTTGAGTTGTGATAAACAAAACTGTAAAGAAAGTTTTACTTAGTAATGTGCTATTTGTCACGCTGGTGTCATTCTACTGAGGTGCTGATGTGCAGTGGGATTGCCAGATCAAAGTATATAGTTTAGAAAATCTCTTGCATCAGCAGAAGTTAGGCATTTCAATGTATTTAAATGTTTACTGAACATGTGTTATACCCTGGTAGCTGCAGGTGTTTAGTTAATTCAAATGTGGCCTCAAGAAAAGCTCACACTCCCTGCCAGAGAGAGCCAGAGAGGACGTGGGCGGATAACATTTTTACATTCCGTTTTCTCCCAATCGCAAGAAAGCTATTTTTGTGATTCGGATATCATTATTTCATGATAATAGGAACATCATGCTGGTTTTTCTGATGATCACATAATAAAGATTAAAAGGGAACGTCCCAGACTAGAGACACAGGGGACTATAAAGAGAGATTTGAAAGCCCTCATACAGAGGAGTGCACGCTCCACAATACCTGAATACCTACATTCTCATCAAAAAAGGAAATGGAAAGTGTGGAAAAGTAACATCCTCACAACATGAATAAAAAAAAAACGTTTAAATGCAACAAAACATTATAAACAAAAAAGACTCAATGATTGTACCTTATACCAGAACCAGGAGGCCAATAGAAGGAATTCAGATTACCAACAATGATTCTTTATTATAATAATATATGTTATAAATGAAGCGTAAGATATAAGTGAAGCAGAAAGTAAGATAAGGATGTATCTGTTCCATTAGTAATTTCCTTTATGATTTAGTTTAGTAATTAAAGACGTAATGACATAAAAAGGCTTTCCTTCCGTACCCACAGGTCGGTGTGAGATTGCAATTTGCATGAGTCATATGTGATTGAAACTCCAGCGTCCCCCTATTTATAGTTTCAGACCAGTGATGAAAATAGTTGCCTCCGCTTGGGGTTGTTGATAGTGTCATTACTTCCCATGATAACATTGTTTGTATCGGTTTGGATATTTAGCGACTTTAGTCCTAATTTAAGCATCCTGCTGCATTAAGACTGATGGAGATTTAGTCGAAGCACCGAGCCTGCAGAGTCATTTATATTCAGGGCAAAGAATCGCACTATTTGAGTGACAGGTGTGTTTTCTTGTTAGAGCCGAGCCTTAGATAGTTTATTTTCACTGCTAAAAATGTAACCAGGGCGGTGCAGCTCATGCCTGCAGTAAGCCTTGCTTCATCCTGTGCTTCTGATCCTGTGTGTGTGTGTGTGTGTGTGTGTGTGTGTGTGTGTGTGTGTGTGTGTGTGTGTGTGTGTGTGTGTGTGTGTGTGTGTGTGTGTGTGTGTGTGTGTGTGTGTGTGTGTGTGTGTGTGTGTGTGTGTGTGTGTGTGTGTGTGTGTGTGTGTGTGTGTGTGTGTGTGTGTGTGTGTGTGTGTGTGTGTGTGTGTGTGTGTGTGTGTGTGTGTGTGTGTGTGTGTGTGTGTGTGTGTGTGTGTGTGTGTGTGTGTGTGTGTGTGTGTGTGTGTGTGTGTGGCTGTAAATGTGTGTGTGTGTGGCTGTAAATGTGTGTGGCTGTGTGTTTAAGAGAGTGAGAAGGGAAGTGTGAGAGCGAGTGCCAATCTCCCCATGATGCTTTGCCATCTGCCGTGTGTGTGTGTCCACATTTCGTGAGTGTTGTGTACCTCCAGGATCCAGAACTAACGTGAGGTAATGTCAGTCCTAGCCCCTCCTTGAATAATATACGGTTACTGCTCCAAACTTCTTCCTGTCCATGGCTCAAAAAGCCATGCATAATTCAAGACGAGGTTATTTTACTCTGAATGATATATATAAGTCTATGTTATGGGTTCAGAATCATTTCCAAAAGTTTGATAGAGAACAAATGACCATGAATGTTATGTTATTTTTCAAACCCTTTGGTGCACTGCACTGCACAGATATTTATTTTCCCCTTTCCATCGTGTTCCCTTAAAATATAAATAAAAAAAGTTTTCTGATGTTTTGTTTTTTTGCTGAGCTGGGTCCCTCAAGCATCACAACACACATAGGCTCTCAGCACTGGATCAGTATTAAAGCTTAAAGAAATAAAAAGAACACAAGCTTCCTATCAGGTGTACTATCTCACTGCTAGCATGGTGCCGCAGGAAACAGATCTGGTCTTTTCTATCGTAGCTCGTTGTCATGGAGACAGGCCTTGTGAGACCATCTCAACCCACTTGTGGTGTAAAGCATCATGGGTAAAGGAGGGGGGGGGGGGGGGGGGGGGGTGGGGTGTGGTGAGGTGAGAAAAACAAAACATGTCATATTCCCAGTGGAGCAGGGGCAGGTTGGATGCCACCTAAACAAACAATGTTATTTCATCAGCGTGATGGAGCACAATAACCGGTGTACATTTCACCACCTGAGCTATGGTGTCATTATCAGCCTCCCCGTAATAAATAGCACATGTATCCCCCATCAATCTATCTGTCTGGCTGACCATCTGTGTTGTCATGCTGCAAAGGTAATAAGACCAACTCCTGCTGCCTTCTCTGTGGATGCTGAGCCAGATGATGGTGGAGAGCAGGTTGTCATAACTGTGAGGGGGCTGTAGGTAGGCGTGAGTCATAAGAATATTCTCACAGGATGCTTACACCTTTTTAATTCTGCTCCTGTGACAAGCAAAGTGCATTGGCTGCTCTCTATCTTCTCGTCCAGAGAGAAGGAGCGTGGTTTGAAAGAGATAAACGCCATTAGCACAAAGCGCAGACTTGCCCAGACCGTCTGTGTCTCTGTCTTGGCTCGCTCTCTGAACATCCACAGCTGCAGGATGCTCTCTAAACCCTTTTGTTTGAACTGTGTCAATGGACCAACAACAGCTGGAGCAGGTCAGCTGGGGGGAGAGGAAGAGGATTCTGAAACAAGCAGGGGTTAGAGAGTGTATCGGAAGAGAAGCAGATGAATGAGGGGGCAGTGGAGGAGATGGCATATGAGAGAGAAGAGGTTAACGGGGGGGGGCGAGAAGGAGAGGGGATGAGAGGATGAGATGAGGTGGGACGGGAGAAGAGGAGATTTCAGGAATATGACGACTAATGCAGGAGTGAGACGTGGGTAAGATTAAGGATTAGTGGGCGACTTTAGTGGAGGTAGAGCAATGAGGGCTTTGTCAGCAGGTGAGAGACAACAGGGAGGGTGGGGGGGATAAAGTGAGAATGAGAGATATGGTTAGACTGAGGTCACATAGAAATCTAAAGGCCCCAGCTAATCCACAACACAGGACAGAGGAAGCACACACTGCAACCTAGGAGCTGTACCTAATGTCTCAGAGACCATGTGGCTCCACGCAGAGCAGTCCTCCTAGTTAGATTAACGGTGGCAAATTGAGTTTCCGTAAGAGGAGAATTTACTTAACATGCTGCCAATAGTGCTTGAATGAGCCCTGATCTGATTTTTCTTATCACATTGTTCAATTGAAAAGGGGACGCTGAAAGCTTTTCTATTCAACCTCTATTACGCAGAGCTTGATAAGAAGAGGGCAAAGCGGTGCGAAAATGAGCCCTCATCAGATAGGCGGCCATGTTTTCAAATGAGCTATTCTTAGTGTAGGAGCTGGCAGATAGTAATGTGTCTGAGCAGGTCATTAGCCCAATAAGTGTTTGGAGGAGTCTTTGAATATGGAACTCACCAGAAATGCCCCTTTGATTTAGTAAAGGCGAATCAAGGTAGGCCCCATCCCTGTTTTTCCATTTCTGCCCATGCATCGGAGGTGTCAGGCTGAAGGCGCGCTCATGGGTGCTTGCACATTTTTATGTGCATTTCACAATGTGGCCTGTCACCTGTGAATGCATTTTATTTCTCCCCTAGAGCATATATGTTATCTTGCGCTGGTACTTAAGGGAGACATGTATTTATGTGATATATGACAGGTTAACAAAGGCTCCCTTCTCATTTGGCCTCCCCACCTGGGTTCTGACACATCGGGCGGGGGGGCGGGGGTCGGGAGAGCTCGATAGGACTGTGAACTTATTGACTCTCAGACAGGGAGCTTCTACACAGCTTGTTTAAGTCTCTGTAAGCAGACAGAGCGGAATTATGTTCAGACTTCCAGATGCGTGCCTCGTCGTGTGAGTGTCTTTATGAGAGGAAAGAGAGAGGACACTGACGGAGATCTCTCAGAAGGCTCAGGATTAACAAGAGGGGCAATATCCAATAAAGCAGCAGTTTCTGATACATTTGGTGTGATTGAATTCTGCTGCATTGCTACTGACCCCTCAATCCTCTTTGTTTAAGTGTTTTCCATTACGGCAGAACAGTCCGGATGTATTATTGCATTAACACTTCTACGTGCCACCAGCGCAGTGAAATACTGAATGCTAAGAAGCTGAAGTTAAATTAAATTATTGGGTTGTCTCAGGGAGAAAAAAACAACTCTTAAAACGGTATCATTTCTGCTCATTTCACGGCTCACTAGAAAAGGAGACTTATTAATACAGAAGCAGTACGGCGAAAACTATTTCAGTCTTCTCCTTGTTCTTAGTTGTTGAGCAGTGGCTCTATTGTTCTGGTATTAGTTCAGTCAGGGCTGGCCTGCTTGAGCTGTTAATCCCAAATCAGAAGTGCTCTGGCTAAATCGAAAGACCTAATCCTGCATTAGCATGAATTTGTCTTTAATTTTCTTCATGAGGATGCTTTCTCTATATCTGTATGAAATATTGTATGTGTTTCCTTTTCCTCTAGGTGCACTGACATTTCAGATGTCGCTCTAAAAGCAGTACGATGAATCAGAGGTGGAAGAGATGCCTTTCATTCATTTCAGCTGACCTTCATGTTTTTTTTCTGTTTCAGCAGAGTGCCTACCCTTGTTGAGTGAAGCCCTACCCGTATCTACGTCATCTCCAACCAACCCACGGTGGAGCCATGCCTCTGTCCAGGACAGATGGAGCTCTTGCCCGATGCAGGAGGCCTATCCTGGGGCTCCGCTCTAGCCCCTCTCCCCTGGGTCTGCTGCTGCCTTTCATTATCCTGCTAACTGGCCCTTTGAGCAGTGTGTGTGGAGCACCAGGTATGACTGTCTATCCAACCATCCATGTTATTTTTAAATATTCTATTGATTTTTTCCATTATACATTAATCTCCAGATAACTTTTCTTGTTTAGTCTGTGAACATTTTTTTTAAATGTCCCTCCTAGGGCTCCTCGATTATGGCAAAAATCATAATCTCGATTATTTGGGTCAATAATTGATATCATGATTATTAAAAACGATTATCCATTTACTTTGAAAACTTCCATTTATCGGAGAAAAAACATGTGAACAGTATGTTTTTAACAGTTGATTACCCTGTATAATTCACCTGAAAAAACAATACAAATAAAAATTAATTTGAAAAAATAAAAATTAATAATAATAATAATAAAAACATCATCGTTTTATTTCGATTGCGTTGTTTTCGTAATCGTTGCAAGCCATAATCGCAATTGCGATTAAATACGATTAATTGAGCACCACTACTCCCTCGCAAAAATAAAAACAGAGAAGGTCCGGAAATCTTCATATTGAGACGCTGAAAACAGTATTTTCTATTTCTGCAGAAAGCATTTTTATTTAATGATTTATCAATTGATTATCAAATTAGTTAGATTGTAAGATCATTTGGTGTCTCTTTTTCTCAAGTAGAGCTGCATATTTTAAAGCAGTATATGTGAGGCATAAAGGTATGCAATCAGCTCTGGACTATGGACGTTGTTAATATGTTTTGATAAGCCGGGAGGTCTCATCAGCATGTTTCTCATCATCTCCTTGATTAAAACATTTCCACAAATGTCCTGCCTCAGTAGTCCACAAACACACACACACACACACACACACACACACACACACACACACACACACACACACACACACACACACACACACACACACACACACACACACACACACACACACACACACACACACACACACACACACACACACACACACACACACACACACACACACACACACACACACACACACACACACACACACACACACACACACACACACACACACACAGATAGATACGCCATCACTGCTCTGAAGAAAATATAACCATGGAAAGAGGATACAGGCTAAAGATGGAGATAGCACTTCACACAGTTAGGAATGGGGACTGTCTAATCTATTTTTCATTTTCTATCCATATAAGCAATTTGAGGCCATGATCCTTTGAAACATTTTAATATTCAGTGGAGAGGTAGAATAACACAACAAATAACTTAAAAGGTTGTAGTATTGACTATCTCTGCTTTTAGACTACCTATGTTTATCCCTGCAGAATAGATAGTGCTGTTAAAAGCTCCATCTCCCATATCTCCCTAGTGTACTCAATAAAAGAAAACAATCCAAAAAAAAATCTTCCATTAACAACATTTTTTCCTGCAGAGCTTGCTAATTAAAGTGCAGAAATATATAATTCCCTCAACAAAAAAAAATGCTTTGCTCATGCTCAATGTTGCTATTTCTTCTTGCAACTTTACCCTTTTGTGAATATTTGTTTACAGAATAAGAGCTTAGAGTCCTCAATTGTGAGATGTTCTTGTCTCTCTAAATCAAACGACTAAAATCAAATCTCTTCCACCTTTTTAGAAAATGAATTAATTCATTTCAGACATGATCCTTTAATTGTGGGACATTTATGCAAAACATTTCTAATATTTCCCTCATTAAAATGATCTATTACTTTAACTTTTCAACACAAACAATGTTAGAACCATGCAAATGAAGCTAGGAATAGTTCCTTTCAATTGTTTGTCGTATGGGTTCAAATTTCCATCCTTCAACGACACAGCATCCTCCAACTGTCCTCATCATCTTTGAATCACAGCATTTATTTTGTTGGACACATTTGGCTGTAAGATGCAAGCAGATTTGACAGCTAAGACACAAAAACAGGAAGGGATGCATTATTCAAAGCAGCTTAAAGGCTTGTCAGACCACAGCTGTGGTAACAGTATTGCTTCTTTAAGGCATTAGTTAATACAACATTTCAGCATGAGTTACAATAATATCCCTAAAATAACTTTTCCAAAATGACAAAGGAATCCTGTACCAAAGACTTTTTTTGTTCAAATGGCATCCTAACTACGATATTACACTATGCCTTCCTGTCCCAGCGTTATTCAGTCCGTCAGACAGATGATTGCAGGTTACAAAGGTGATTCATTGGCAGACCAGTGATAGACCTGCCCGTTCCAGTTCAACAGAGTGAAACCTACTATTAAAGAGGCAGAGCTTTTCATTAGGCCCTCACTTTCCAGACATTTCTCTAGAACCTGCCGATCATAACAGGTTTCAGTTCGGAGCAAATCCATCCAGATCTGGTGCCTTGCAGTGCTTTCCTCCTGGCTTTTAGAAGAAGCTTAAGTGGTAACATTTCCAGTGGGGTCAGGTTTGTATGAGGATTGGTGTTGAAGCGCATTTAAGAGAACACATTTCTGGACACGAAGCCACTGAAACCCATGTAGAAGCCGTTAGAAGCACACTAAATTCATTCGTAATCCTATAGCCAGGAAAAGACCGATTTCAGCCATGACATTTCCTTTAGCCTGTTGATAGTTAACATTCTCACATTGTTGGCAGGGGGAAAATGCAATTCTCAATACCCTGTTAGCCTTTTTAAGAGTCTTATAGGCAGGAAATATCCCCCTCTTGAGTTCTAAAATGTTGGGCATACATTTGTTCTGATTGACTATATGTTACCAGCTTCCTGTTGAGGATTATGGTAAGCATATAATGAAACCACTTTATTGCTGACATTCAGAGTAGGTCTTTAGAGGCACAGCACATTGTAGCAGGCGCAGGAAAAGCGTTGGCCCAGTGTTATTCCAGTTACTGTTAAGGCATTGCAGGGAAACTATAAGGTAGTCTGCGTGCCAGTTAGCCACTAAAGTGAGCAGGGGCGGAAACATCGTGCAAAAAGGCTTTTGAATGTGCTAGCGATTGCTTGATAGCGGGTTTTTGTTCCTGTTCTGTCTTCAGAGTAGAAGTGAATCAACACAGTAGGACCTCACCCACCCAGACACTGGGGGAGTGGGAGGAGGGACCCAGGTTGCTATGGTAAGGGTCATCCTGACTTCACCCTGATGGATAGCGGTGAATCTGTAGCTGAGGAGGAGTTAAGCTGGGCACCATGGCAACAGGCCACAGACGGATAGCAAGGGTGGGTGCATGAAGTTGTTTGATTTATCTGACTCAGCCACTGTGAAAAATATAGGTTCAGTACTGTTGGCTAAATATCTGACTCGGAAACTGCTGTTTTCTTACAGAAGGCAACTGCTGCGATTATTCAACCCACACCAGATTTATCATAACAGATCAAATAGTTCTCCTATCATCCCTCTCTCTAGAGCAAAGCTGGAAATTAATGAACTAAACTAATTTTGGTGAATACATTGTATTTCCTAAAATCATCAGAATCTGAAGTTTAGATGTATATGTCTTAGACTGCAGGCACAAAATGACACCTCTGATATTAATACATTAAAACCAATTATATGCTGTAAATCTGCAGCCAACACTTCGCCTACCTGTGAAACACTCATGTGTCATGACAGCCTGCTGCATGCAGTGCGAGGGTAGCCCACCCTGGAGCAGAGCGAGAGGCAATGAGAGAGATAGGGAGGGAGGGAGAGAGAGATGTTCCTCTGAAGCCCAACCCCATCTTTTATTTATGACCCACAGGAAGTCCTTCAACATGTCCTCTAGATGATACCCAGGAAGTAAGCACAACACGCAGCCATAAGAGCACAAGTCAGCCTGACTGGCCACTGGCAGTGAATTGGGGTGTGGTCAGCAGGGGGTTGTTGCCAGCTGTGGAGTCAGTTTGATGTAAGGGTAAAGGTATCAATTTTCATGCTTGTTTTTCTCTCCCTTCTCCTCTCCCTCCCTCTCTCCGACTTTCAGCTTCCCCAAAGTTCACCAAGATGCCCACAGACCAGATCGGCGTGTCAGGGGGTGTGGCATCATTTGTGTGCCAGGCCAGTGGCATTCCCAAGCCTGTTGTCTACTGGAACAAGAAGGGCAAGAAGGTCAACTCCCAGCGTATCGAGGTGGTTGTCACAATGCACAAGCTCAACTCCTACTGTAGCAGCATGATGAATACAGAGCAGTTTATTCAGTAATCAAGATGCATTGATGTGTGAATGAAAACAGCTGGAATTACTTTGCCTAGATTATGATTCAGTAGATATTTTTGTATTCATCTGCTATTGCTTTTGATATAATTGTTAGATTTCGGTTTTGAATTCTATCTTCTAAGTTTATGTGAAATAGGTTTATTGGCTTTTTTGCTTAGTTTCATGAAATCGATATCCCTATCTTTGTACAAGATTGTACAAACTGAGTATGTACCAATATACTGTATGTGTGTTGACTAGCTTAGCATAGCATTACAGACAAATGGCTATGCTTCCAATAAGCTGCTAAGCTAAGCTAACCCTTTGATCTTGCTTATAGATTACATAAATTACATTACATGTCATTTGTTAGTCACTTTTATCCAAAGCGACTTACATACTCGGTACTGTGGTCAATCCCCACCGGAGCAATTTGAGGTGAAGTGTCTTGCCCAGGGTCACAACGACATGCTGACTTCAGTGGGACTCGAACTTGCTACCCCCTGATTTGAAGTTCAGTGCACTACCCACTGAGCCACAGCCTCCTAAAGATAAAGCACAGACACAACAGTGGTGTCAGTCTTTTTAGCACATGTTTGCCTTAAGAGCTAATCAGGGCAGTTTACAAAATGATAGTTTAGTTATAAAAAAAAATAATTCAATCAATGATGATTGAAGATTATTCATTGCAAATGAGCTAAAGGGCACTTTTCAACATGGACATAAAAATATGAAGCAGATTGCATGATACTTTGCTCATATTGCTATCCCTGAGCTATATGCAATCAAGCAGGCTGTTCAACAATGCTCAATCTCATGAGAGGCCAAAAGTAAGTATCTACTTCGCTAAAGTGTATTTGCGAAGACACTGGCCGTTTCTCAATCGCGAGGATACTGGCTTGGTAGTCGCATACTTCCAAGTCACTTCCTTCAGAAACGAAGCAAGTATACTTCCAAGCCACGGCTTCGGAAAACAAAGAAGAATGGAACAGGCTAACAAGTGTGCCACTCTCTCTAACGGTTTCAACATAAACTGTACCGTAAATAAATACCTCACGATGTCTATCTAATTATGAACTTGCTTTACTTTCACGGAACACATTTTTGGTGATAACAAATGCAACAAAGTAACATATTTACCAACACAGGTTCTACGCCACTACATACTTACATTTAAATGTGTGCTGTGCTGCGTCGGTTCAGCCATTCTCCGCAAAGCATTGTGGGGATTTGAAGGACGCGAAGTCTACCCATGTGCAGTCTCGAAATTACCCCCAAACCAAGGACGTGGCTTCGGTGGAATTCCAAGTATGCTAGACATTGGAACAGTCCTTCGGCGGCACTCGATGACGTAGTATCCTTGAAATATTGGTTGGAAGCCAGTTTCCTCGCGATTGAGAAACGGCCACTGAATCTCCGGCAGCTCCAGCAACGCTACCTGTGCTTGACCTCATGAAGGGGAGGGCAAGGAAAAAAGGAAAAAAAAGAAAAATAATTTCCTTAAGGCAATCAATAGAATATTACACTATAATGATTAATATCACATTATTTTGGTAACGGGGTACTATGCTAAATTGATGATACATTATACTAAAAATTCTAGTTATTATAATAATCCATCTGTTTACTAATGCCTTCTTCCTGTGCTTCTCTGGCTGTCAGACTGTAGAGTTTGATGAGGGAGCCGGTGCTGTGCTGAGGATCCAGCCTCTCAGAGCACCCCGAGACGAGAACATCTACGAGTGTGTGGCACGCAACAGTGAAGGGGAGGTGTCTGTCACTGCAAAGCTGGCCATTATTAGAGGTGAGACACACACACACACACACACACTCACACACACACACACACACACACACACACACACACACACACACACACACACACACACACACACACACACACACACACACACACACACACACACACACACACACACACCTCTCCATTATTTTCCACTCGAGTGGCACTTTTATTTCCACGTTCACAAACCTGGTTTCATCCGTTCTCTCTGGTTCCCTGGGCTGTCAGCTGTAGATGGGACAATGGAGCCATGCCACACCCTGCCTTCACAGCAGGCTGCAGTGCACTGTTCTTTTTATAGTCCCTTTGAGTGCGACAGAGCGTGATCTGGCCACAGAGAGGGCTAGCTAGCGTGCTAGCTGACGGGCACTTCAGCATCTCTTTTTTTCTGAAATCACTGCACTTCCTGGGCAGAGTAAGGGTGTTAATCTAATGTGCTCTTGGATAAAAACGTTTCTAATGTGGTGCTATAACATGCCATGAAGTAAAGTTGCAGCATGTGGCTGCAAGCCCAGGATCTGAGCACTTGGCTTCTGACCAGCACAGCTGGAAAGGAAGCAGAAATAGAAGGATGATGGCTTGGGCTGTTACTACATGAAGGAAAATCAGGGAATTAGGCCTCAGTTTGGCACATCACCCATTACTGCAGGGGAAATTGAGGAAGGGAAATAAAGAGGGAGGAAGAGGTTGAAAAGAGGTGAGAAAAAGTACGATGGAGGACAAGGAGGTGGTGGCGAGTTCAATAACACAACAGGATGGTGTGAAACAATAGAGATGAAATGGGATGTCGGAGGAGTGGTGGTGGAGGCAGTGTAGAAGTGCATGAGATGGATGAGGATTGTGGAGTTGGCAGAGCTGTGTGGTAAGCAGAAGGCTTGTAGCCCAGGGAATAGACTCCTGTCCATCTGTTACCTCGCCGTCATCTCTCCACACACAGCCCCAATCTAAAGCACATTACCACACAAAGTACACCTCGAGGGCAAGCCTCTCAGTGTGTGTGGCCGTGTGGGCCTCCTCCTGTTTGTGTAAACTTTTCTCTTACTGAGATCTGTTTACCGTGACGTCCCCTGTTGCCTCTGTGACAATTCCTAATCAACTGAGAAATAGAATATAAGACAGTGATGGATGAAACAATATTTGACCCAAAGCAACACCCAGATTGGGAATTAGTAGCCATAATGTAATACTTTTTACATGTTGCAATACAGACCAATAGCACACAGATAGCAACAGTGTGTGGTGTGCGATATTATATAAACTAGTTTGATAAAAAAAATTAATATAAATCAAAAAGTCAACCAACAGAGTTTGACATATGGTGTTAGGTATCTTTGGTGTGAGTGGGTTTTTGTGGGCAATGTTGCAAATCAAGGAGCTGGGCTGTTTTATGATTTGTATATCGATTTAATTCACCAAATTTCACCAAAAGCTGACATTACTTTGTGGTCATTGTATATGACAGAAAAAAACGGTATCATCATTTATATTGATGCTGTGAGGATTATGTTCAGATTACCCCAGATTACAACCGAAGTGTCCTTTTAGTGATCAAAATGTGTTGCCATAGAGACACAGGCAGCACTGTCCTTGATCAATTGAGAGCTCTATAGTGTTAGCCTTCTTACAATGGGAACAAAACAACTTATCAAATGCATCAGAGATTGATTCAGAATCCAAACGTTTAGACTGCTGAATGTATCTATGTCTCTAAAAAACTTTACCTTAACACATGCCTGCTCTAGTCTACTGTTAGCGCCTTTGTCTGGTAAGGAAAAAAGGCACTATATGAATACAGTCCACTTACATTTTTCATGTTAAAAGGCTTGTGCTTTTAACTTTTCCTCAGCAAAGCACATGTTGATCTCTTGTGCTGATGATTTCAAGCATGTTCAATCCTTTAAGTGCTCCAAATGCCGGCCACCAGAAACATGTGAAGAAAAAGATTGGGACATTTCCTTCGAGAAATCCTCCCTCACACAACTCTGTACCTGAAAAAATATAACTCAATGCTTCTGCCTATTTGACAGTATGCTCCAAAAGCCCTACACTCCTGCAATTCACTATTGGCGCAGGGCTTCACTGTATGATAGATCACGTCAGCCAAAAATGCTGTTAAGTGCAGAAAAGTATTTTCAAAACACGGTTCATTGGATAAAAGGTCCACCAACCACTAAAGCAGAGAGGCAGCTTTCCATCACTGACCGAAGCCTTGAAACGTCTTTTCATCCCCTGATGTGTTTCATCTCATCATTTTATATAATGGTAGACCAACACTAATAGCAGTGTTGTACAATGTAAGGGCCCTGTGGTTGGCCACGGGATATGAGCTGCTGCTCTGTAGACTGCCTAATGGACAGAGATGTGGTAGGTTATGGTCGGGGAGAATTTTTGTGCCCTCATCATCTCCCATCACCCTTCTCATCCAATTACCTACTCTTCTTTCCCTTCCTCTTCCCCTGACTATATGTCTCTGTCTTTGACACTAGCAGCCTCCTCTTTGGCCGACAGCGATGTCCGTTTCTAATTTCATCTCTCTTGTTTTATTCATTCTTTCATTTTCTCTGCCATCCATTCTGCCTGTCCCTCACTGTCTATCCAGACTCTCTCTCTCTCCGACCCCCTTTGCATTTGTACAGGCTCTCTGCTGCTCCCCCCTCCACCCTCTCACCCTCTGAATCTGCTCCATCCCCTTTTCCACCAGAGCTGCTCTTTTCTATACACTGCAGTTGTGTTGTTTCGCCTTCAGGAGATGCGAATATCTGCAGTTCTGCATGTTTGAAAACCTCTGGTGGGCGAGAGATTCTCATCACTGCAGCTCTGTATGTGTCTGGATGCATGCACATGGATTTCTGTGTGTGTGTGTGTGTGTGTGTGTGTGTGTGTGTGTGTGTGTGTGTGTGTGTGTGTGTGTGTGTGTGTGTGTGTGTGTGTGTGTGTGTGTGTGTGTGTGTGTGTGTGTGTGTGTGTGTGTGTGTGTGTGTGTGTGTGTGTGTGTGTGTGTGTGTGTGTGTGTGTGTGTGTGTGTGTGTGTGTGTGTGTGTGTGTGTGTGTGTGTGTGTGTGTGTGTGTGTGACTGACTGGTTTGTGCAGGGTAATCCTGATTATACTCACTTCCAGTGTCCCATTTTAGGAGAAAGGGAGGCGAGGGATGGGGGAGGAAGGGGGTGAGAGAGAGAAGGGGGAGGAGAGATGTTCTGCCACCACGGCAAACACCCTTCATATGAACAACAGAGTCAGATCAGTGATTCCCCCCAGGCTGCATTGGCAGGCCGTAAACTCAAGCAGCATTTTGGTATGGAAGCAGCTGAGAGTTTCAAGTCAGCCTGCAAGAGGATTACTCTCCTTGAGTAGAGAACTGGCGCTTTCATCATATACAGTATACCCCTGCTAGTTTGTATTCCCTTCATCCTTTTCTTGCAGTATAATATCATGCATGTTTGTCTGTAATAGAGTGTTAAGCGTGGGGCCTCGTTTTGTGTGTGTAGTCTGCGGCTGATGGATATGTATGAGGAGAGTAGGGAATGGTGGGGACACGCTGGTTATTGGTGGGATTCATCGACGATGCTAAGTCCGATTCTGCATTGTGTTGTGATCTATTATCATAAAGGCGCATTAGCATTTAAAGTGCTCCCCTTCAGCCACCCTGCAGTCTATAGGAGTCAAAGCATTACAGCCTCTGGGGACTGCCGAGCTCTGGCAGATTCATCCTGAATCAGGCATCCTGAGATCGCCTTTTATTTAGGCTTCTTTCATCCACGTGGCCATTCCCCGCTGAAATGAACTGAAAGATGAAAAGGCAACCTGTTTCTTAACCAGGACAAATGATGATTTTCTGTGGCGGATCGAGTGTTTGCGCGTGGGCGTATCTGTCTTCGGCTGAATGAGAGAAATACAAAGAGAGACAGGAAAGGAAAACCTGGAATCGTGTTTGTTTGTTTGCATCATATGTGTTTGACTGTGTGTGTGTGTGTCTGAATTTCCTAGTATTTGTGTGTTTGTGTGTGCGTGCACGCGGATGCATGAATTGCATATTTGCCCAGATTCGGTTGGCTCCACCGACTAGTTTTGGGCACCAGGCCTGATCGCCCTTCTGCAAACATAACCAGGCCAAAATGAAAGCTCTCAACCTCTTGACACACACAAACACACAAACACAAAGCTCCAGGGAACAATGCTGGTTGGTCCTTGCCAATGTTCCGCCGAAAGCTGTTGACACACACAGTGTTTATACACACATGGCGCATTTTTCCATAGGCTGTCTTATCAATTTAAACAGGAGATGAGGC
This sequence comes from Notothenia rossii, assembly GCF_949606895.1. NCBI lineage: Eukaryota > Metazoa > Chordata > Actinopteri > Perciformes > Nototheniidae > Notothenia > Notothenia rossii. The sequence goes on from NC_136907.1 coordinate 61,109,207, forward strand.
ATAAGCGGTACTTTTGTGCGGCAGTGTTTGTGTTTGATAAATGATTCATTTGGGGAAAAGTGTGATCAAGGCCATGCCTGCAGTATCTATTTCAAGCTGCCGCTGACTCATCCAGTCGCCTGGCTGAATACCTGAAGCCCCCTGCTCTCCTCTCCAGTGAACTGTACTTAAATGCCCAGTGCAACTAACTGTCTGCAGGGCGATGTCTGTCTGCAGAACAGAGTGTGTGTCTGCAGCTATCTCTTAGTGAAAGTTATGACGCTAAATAGTTAAATACTCGTTGCTGTGAACATTCTATCATCTGTTATTTATTTTTAACAAAATGCTGCAAGACGCTATAAACATAGTCTCTAGGAGCGAGTCTAATCATATCAATCAGAAATCAGAAAGAAATACAACAAATGTAACAATGTAAGCTGTGTCAAGAAAACACATTACTTTTCCTCCGATTGCAAACAGCATCAGTTTAAATATTCATTGATACATATTTAGAGTTCACACACAATTTGGATACATGATGGCTGGACTGCCGACGGGAAAGGAAAGCATAAGAGGAGACGAAGCCCTTCAGGGGGATTCAACACTCCTCAGCTCTGCGTTTGGATCCTGCTCGTCCTGTTGGGGTTCATTTCCCAATGATGACCGGCTCGCTGCACATTAGGGGCGACTGTGGCTGTGAGGGAGTGTGGTTGTCTTTCAACTAGAAGGTTGTGGGTTCGATCCCAGCCCATGCAGTCAACATGTCGGTGTATCCTTGGGCAAGATACTTAACCCTGAGCTGCTCCCGATGGCATGGCCAACGGTGTGTGAATGTGTGTGAATGTTAGGTCCTAGAGTAAGGCACACTGCTCTGTATGAATGGGTGTGAATGGGTGAATGACATGTAGTATGTAAAGCGCTTTGAGGGGACTTAAAGACTGGATAAAGCGCTATATAAGTACAGTCCATTTACCATTTACCATTTTACCCCTCACATAGCTTATTCTTGCATTCTTCATTAACAGTAAAAGGACACTTAATGCGGAGTTCATGAGAGGATATGTAAAGCTCATATGCCAATAATTATTTTAAATATATTAGAAACTAAATCCAAAACGTATTTTTATTTATTTTATGTAAAGCCAGCATTGATGCAGAAAAACAGGGCTTATACTACAACACAATTATATATAAATTAAATATATAATTAAGGAAGACCCTACACTTGAATTAAAGTATGTGCACACTTCTCTTTACCTGTACAGTGTAGAAACACAGCACCATCACTCAGTCACAGTTTCTCACAAACTGTACCTTTTTAAAGAGCGGTTACATAGTCATCTGATTTCTATTCAACACTGATGTAAAGATGCTGACATAATTATAATTTTGAAAGATGGCATTATCCTCTAAGGTTGCTCTCTGAAACTCTTAGTGTAATAGCATTATTTGCTCCCATAATGTTGCAGACCTCTTGCTCTCTTCTGCAACCTGTACAAGGACATAGTTAAGTCCTACAAGTTGAAATTCACAGATAGATACTTATTAATTTACTCTGCTGTATTGTGTGCCTCATGCATCTCTTATATCATGAGTTTCAGACGTGCATTGAACTTTTAGAAATGTTCGCATCTTTACTTTATTTCTACGTTAACTCTTTAATTGCAACAACTGGAATAATGGTATTCCATCGAAACATGAACAAGGACTTTCCGGTATTTCCTGTTGAGTATTTGGATAGTTGAAGACACAGTAGCATGAAATACTTTAGGCTGCACTCAGTGAGTAGCCTCTGCAATTGTAGAGTAATTGCATGGTCCACACTGAGAGAGCTCTATGCCTTTGTACTCTACTGCCTTTTCCCTTATGCTGCTGTCTTTCTGTCACCACACCATCATGGACCTTTAACCTTCTTCTTTAGGAAGGCACTTACCACTGTGCATTACTTACCTTGACAGCTTCCTTCATGCTCAGAATGATTCTGTTGTGGTCAAGCTCTATAAACATGTTTAATAAAATCCATACTCCATACAAAAAAATTGATATTAATGTAATGATATTCCTAGCATGTATGCCTTACAGATATTGACAATTGAATGGACTGTTGTGCATGACACTGAAGCAATTCATAAATGTTTTTGAAACGACATGTATTCAAACAAGCAGCAAAATAATCAGTTTAAATCAGCCATAAATATTCAACTGGTGATTGTGCAAATTGTAGGCAATTGTACTTACCGGTACTTATTTCCATATATGTAAATGATATACTGTTTTTAAATTGCGGCTTATCGAGTCAAAGTCAGCTTTAATGTTAGTCTTCCGGTTTGTGTTTACAGACAGAGAGATCGAAATGACATTTCCAACAATCCCGAATATAAAATTATACAATATACAGATATGTATAAAATATGTATATCCTATATACACAATCAACAGACATAATACACTTTGGGTTTTTAACCCTTTAGAATGACATCAAATGATATATTTTGTAAAAGGGCATACATGGGCATGTTTTTAGACAAAGTAATTAGAACATGTATTATTTATTAATTGTAGCAAGAAATACAGGTAGCTAAAATATTTTTTAAATTATTTATACAACACATTTGTATGGCATTGGTGTATGGCAGAATCTAAGAATATATTTATCCATCCATCTCTCTTCCTGTTACCCCTACCTCTTTCTGATGTTTAATTCCAAGGTCCACCCACCCTCTGGTTGCAGCATCGATAAAGACCTCACTGGAATACAGAGCCAGACCCCACCCCCCTTACAAGCACACGCACGGCACACACACACAGCCATGCACACACACCCCAAGCCCGCTGCAGCGGCGCGCTCTAATTAACAGCCAGGGAGTCCATGTAGTAGTAGCCGACGGGGTGTTAAAAAGACCATCTGAACCCTCTCAGGAGAGGGGTGGGGTTGGGGAGGGGGCAGAGGGGAGCAGATGTAGGCCTGGCATATTCCTTGCCTCAGGGGAGCCCGCCTCCGACCCCCCCATCGATCTTCCCCTTCTTTTTCCTTTCTTTTCATGCCTGTTTCGTCAATGACCGTACCACTGGCCTCCATTCAGGTGGATCAGTAGCATTGATTCGTCCGGGGTAGTAGAGGGGGGAAAGGGGTCCCTTAATTCCAGTTGGGTCTCAGTTGGCCGATGTCAGATGGTTGCTATGAGGCCTGATCACCACCTGAGCTCTAACCAGAGACTCAGCCCCCTCACCAGACGCTCCTCTGATTGCTCTTTTGCCTTTTGTGGCATTTCCCCCCCTCCATCGTCCTCTCAGCCGCACCATCAGCAGCGGCTTGACATTCCTATCGGATGGGTCTCTCCAAAGCTGATGACTGTGGAAAGAAAGGAAGAGAGCGATAGATCGTATCTCCACTCAGCCTCTCATCCCCATCGCAGAGTGTGTGTGGAAACAGATGGTACACGTCTGTCATGTGGTTAGGTAGCGGGGGCCCGGAGGAGGAGAGGAGCCGTTGATGTGGCCATGGTCTGCGTCCTGGACTCTGTTTGGAGTCAGATTTGTCAGTGATGCACATTCAGAGCGAGGAAACGTTTAGGGTTCCTTCTTCATGCTTGACAATCAGGTGTAAGTTTGATTTATTATCCAAGCAAAATGGCATCTTGATAATTGCTTTTCTACTGTAGGAAATATTTAATTATAGTTCCAGGTATGGGGGAGGTGTATGCGCGAGAGGGATCAAGTGGTTAAAAGGGTAAGGAGAGGAGGAAGCAGCCGTGCTGATGGATGCTTGATTACGTGTCTGGCCATCTGGACTGTTGTCACCGAGAGGCTTAATCCCATTCACAGCAGAGCGTGTGTGTGTGAATGTGTCTGTGTGTATGTGAAAAAGAAAGCAACTGTTTTTCTGCATGCACACACCTCGATTTCCCTGGACATGTGTTGACCTGTCTCTGTACATTTTTTCCGCATAAATCTGTGAAAATGCTAAATAGAACATGGCCATAGAAACAAATATGTACTCTCAGGCAACACACACACACACTTATCTGCTTCGCCCCAACATAATCAGACATATCCAGACGCTATACAGACACATCCCAGATCGGCCCCTCTAATCGTGGGTACATTTTAACAATTACTGCTAACAAGTCCTTATTACCCCCAGTGCCCTGCCCCTCCTCTTGATCCCAGCTTCTAATTGCTGCTGCTGTTTCTGAGCAGCTCTCTGCATAGTTATTAGACAGGAATCATTACAACCACAGCCCCCACCATGGAAAAAAACTCACAGTTCACTGCCACTGCCACTGCCACCAAACACCTGTGTTTCTAGGTTAGGAGTGTATGTATGTGTGTGGCTTGCTGTACATATGTGTGTATGCAGCACTTAAGAAGCTCCTGCTGACTGGGCGGTATGTTTATACTGTAGAAAACAGCCTGTCACGCACTCAAATACACGCTAAAAACCTAGCTGTGCCTGGGCCGCCTACAACATCACGTAATGACTGGCTGTAGGAAGAATCCCCCAGCTTTGATGAGGAAGGATAGGGTGGATCCGCTCTCCTCCCCAGTATCTCCACTTTCAAGGGTCTGCAGTTAAAGGGGGGGGGGGGGGTGGTGGTAGAGCAGTGGCTCTCATATCACTATATCACTGTGTGTTTGTGAGCAAGGCTTAAGTTTCGCCACAGGAAGAAAGAAAGGAAGGTTTTGGACCATGACAGGGTTGACTCGGTCTCTGTGCAAGCAGATAAACTGTCCCAAAAAATCAGGGGTAAAAATATGTTTTCATTATTGTCCTAGTAGATTTGATCTGATATAAAGCATGAGCAATCCTCACATTGTCTAAGCCCATCTGTCTCAGACCATGATCCTGTCTCTGTCCCTCTTCATCACTTCCTCTCTTCAGCTCACCGCGAGGCTCTAGGTGTGGCATTGTCTGTCCGACAGTGAGTCATTCCGTCACTTTGATCTGGACTGAATTTGAACTTTTGCACTTTGAACTTTTGAACAGAAAACTCAGGGTCCTCCATTGATGCATACAAATGACTTTGGTATATCTGCAACTTTTACTTCAGCAAAGACATGAGGTTTTCAGTTGTGGTTTGAGTGAAATGAGTGAAACCACTACAGGATGGATTGCTATGGGACCTAGCACAACATTAATATTATACTCAGAGGTGGGAGAAGTACTCAGATCTTGTACTTGAGTAAAAGTAGAAGTACCTGAGTGTAGGAATACTCTGTTACAAGTAAAAGTCCTGCATTAAAAATGTTACTCAAGTAAAAGTAGAAAAGTATCAGCATCAAAATATGCTTTGAGTACCGAAAGTAAAAGATTGGCCCATTTCAGAATAATATACGTATATGATATGTTTTGATTATAATTATTGAGGCATTAAAGTGTTATCAAAGCTGGTAAAGGTGCAGCTAATTTGAATGACTTTGTATACTGCAGGGTAGCTTGTGAATTTACTCCAGGTGTAACTAAAGCTTGATTTAAGAGTTGATTATATTCACATCATTAATCCAAATCTGCAAAGTAACTTAAAGGAATTAAATAAATGTAGTGGAGTAAAGGTACACCATTTACCTGTGAACTGTAGTGGAGTACAAGTTCAACCTTGTTAGCCCTATCATCAGGTCTAGTTATTTTTCCAACTCTTATGAAGAAATACAGTATCTGCAAATATCTAGCCTCAGCCTTACTCAGTGTTTTGACTCCTCATGCTGAATATATTCTTTCCTTCTCTTCATTCTTCCAGAGGACCTGTTGCCATTCGGCTTCCCCAGTATAGACATGGGTCCCCAGCTGAAGGTGGTGGAGCGGACGCGGACGGCCACCATGCTGTGCGCTGCCAGCGGCATCCCCGACCCGGAGATCTCCTGGTTCAAAGACTTCCTGCCCGTGGACCCCTTCAGCAGCCAGGGTCGCATCAAACAGCTCCGATCAGGTGGGAGAGACTAGGAGTTATTATCAGATATTTGTATTCCAAAACCAGTAAACAGACACAGCATCGAAGGCTTAGCATCGCTATCAAGTAAAATCCCTGTTGCTCTAAATGTGATGTTAATCATTTTTTAATTCTGATTGAGGGATTACATGCTCCTCTCTGAGTGGATCTACATCCTTGGGGGATATAAACCCTTTTTCAAGCCCATTTCATAAAAGGATAAATGTGTCGCTCTTAAGCCAAGAAAAATAAAATGCTGTTTTTATTAACTTTTAATTATTTTGGAGAAAGATTAGTATACGATGATACTTTAAAGGCTCAAACCTCTTTATATTGTGAATCATAAAAGGATCACACAATTTAAAAGAAAGGCAGATCTCGTATACACGTACTACAAGTGGGTTGAAAAAGTTTACACACAATTATAAAGCTAATCCACTTTGAAACTAATGCTTAATAGAAAAATCAATCTACCCCATAACCACCATAATTCTCTTTTTCTCAAAATCAATAGATACAGATAGACATTTCTCCACATTAGGCATTTAACTGATGCTCCTCTTATCCTTAGCCTAGAATTGTGTGAAATGAGCTTAATGTCTTGAATAGATCACTTTGCCAGAGACAGTAGTAGGAAGGAGGGAGGGAAGCATTTCTGCTGCTCCAGAAAAGAGAAAAGTGTCTCCGTGCAGACAGATGGAGGGAGGAACAGAAGAATCACAACTTGTGCTAAAGACAGTTTGTTCAGCTTTGTTTATGCTCTTCTGTATAGAATAGATGATACAGTGTCTCCCGGAGTTGGCAGAATCTTATTTTCTCAGTCTTTTCCACTCAGCCATCCTCAGGGGGAATGAAATTGATGGCGAGGCGAAACCATTTTGTTGTTGCTTTATCCATATTCTCTGTGCTCCTGCGTCCTGCCAGCTCTGATATCTGCCTGCTGTCAGCCAAAATTCCTCACTGATCACTCGCGCCCTCTGTCAACCTTGTGTCTGCAAATTAACTTGCACTTTTGCAATTTTTAGTTACGGTTTCTACACGTCAAGCACAACATGGACGCAGTTTACAATGACAGCATTGCAAAATTGAACGTATCTCTTAGTAATCGGAAGAATGGGTGATTTCACATACAGTAGAAGTGGACAAAAGCACGTTTTTCATATCACTGATTCGCCGGCTCAAATGACAGCTGTATCTAGTAGATTTTTATCAGCTAGATAATTATTGCTTTCTCTTTGAGTTAGTTGGAAACCGCGCCTCCTGCTGAATCATAACTAGAAACTCATGAAACGGCTTCAAATATGCATTTCATGTTAACATATATTCTATGCAAAGCTAAATGTCCAATGCAAAGTTAAGTAAGTAAAGCGAAAAGATATGGAAGTACAGGTGCAGTATTGTTTTGCATTGCAAGGAAGAGTGATTAGCCCTATTTAAGCAGCAGAGGAAATGTTTAAGCTTTTATGTTTGTGATTTCACTTTTTATAAGCCAAATGAGTATACGGGCGGCATACATAATGCTATTACACCAGGTTTGGTCAGGCTTGCTCGGAAGCAATTGAATCCGATTATGAGAAGGATAGAGTCGCTACCCAGAAACAGTGTCATCCATGTACAGTGGGTGAGACCTGAATGGGGCATTTTACAATGAACCGGTAAATGTAGCCCATTTTCTGAGCTGAGACCAGTCTAAGCTCCCACACCCTTTCCTAGTATAATTTCTAGTAACCTACTGATGTGTAAAAATAATAATAATCACCGCTGTGATAAACAGAAAACCTAAAGTGTAATTGCATCTGTGTAAAAAGCTCTGCAGTGGTTGTGGGTGGAATGTAGTCACCAGACAGTGTTGGTGCTGCACGATGCAGGTGAGAAAATAGAAACTCTGTTTAAAACAAAACAAGAGAGAATTTTAAAGCTGCCCAGTGGAAACCTCAGGAACATGCCAGAAGGAGCAGTGTATTCATAATTGCGATAAACACTATGCAAATTATTCTCTATTCTCTGCTTATAATTTATGAGAAAGCCTCGGTGGCCTTGGGGCAACAAAATAACAACGAACCTCCCTCTCCATTCTTCTAGGAACAATAGTTTGTTTTCTTTTTATGTTTACCCTCTTAGTAGGAGCTGCAATATCATTGGTATACAGTATCTATCATGATAAGTTTCATCTCATCGCGTCCTCTGTAGGGTGTCACACTCCAGAGACATGACACTGATTCACCGCTACAGAACGTGAGGCCACCTATCACATCAATGAAACAGTAGCAAGACAAATGGCTCAGTGAGATTCACCGCAGGGTTTAATAGGATTTCAAATCACCAAAAGCATCGCAAAGCTGAACAACAAAATGTGCTGTATAATGAACCAAACACTGCAGAGAAATGACTTGGAGGGAATCAATTACACCTGAGCTAGGCACAAAACAGCACGGAGATGTGTTATGGATGAAACCCTCCTCTAAAATCTGTTTAACGGGGCACCTTCCAAGCGATGGCTCTGATTTAGTGGATGGCTGCCAGCTCGCGTTGGACTGCGGCCAGGGATTTTTTTTGGGCCACAATTACTGTTTGCTCTCTTCCTTTTTCTTTCTCTGTTGGGTCTTGGAAATATTGTTATGGCCCCTAAGGGTCAGGATGAAAAATGATATCAACAATGACTGCACTCGAAAAAAAGACGGCTTTTAGCCATTTCACAGCCCATAAGTATCCGTCACCTGTGGCGTCCTCCCACTGCAGGTAACTGTCCTATCGGCAGTTGTGAACACACACACTAATCCGTTTTCCTTAGGGTACAAAACATATGGCACAGAGAGTTAACCTTTTCACAAGATCTTTACGCCTCAACCAAGGCAGTTATCAATGTGTCCATGCCGCACCATTTTAGGTGTGCGTGAGGAGAGCCATGACAAGTTATCTGTCTGTCTCTGACATTTGGGACTGATATCTGGGAGTTTACTTAAGCACTCACAGCCTTCGCAGACCTACACTTAACAGATGGCTCGCAATATGGACCCTGGGGTAGACTGCTGGGTAATGGATGGACCTGTCTCGGCCAAAAACTGCGATGTGATCAAAGGTTGTGGCCACGGTAACGGTCATGATTAGGTCAGGTGTATCTAAAGCAAACAGGAAAGTGAAGTGAAAAGAAAGAATCTCTTTAGTTTCCTTAATAAGGTTTTACAGTGCAAATATTTGTTTTCCCTTACAAATATTTGTGTTCAGGCATCCTTCAAAATTACTGATGACTGTTTTTGTCTTTGGCAGGCTCTCTCGTCTTAAAATGAAGCCGGTGCTTCATAAAATCTCTCAGCCACTGCAGTTATTTTTGTTCCTGTTTATTTGACATCTGTGTTTGAGATATCCTGCTGACTAATAAACAAACAATGACATTTGGCAGGAAGTTAGGACACTGGCCAAATAAGCAAGTAATGGGTTTTTGGTGTAGATCCAGGATATAAAAAAAGGATGTCTTAAATTAAAATGGCTGTATGGACTAATCCGTTTACAGATCATATTCACAGTGACAGAAAATGTGGAGTTAAGTGGTTGCTGCTGAAATTGTTATACTATTTACGTGCTTACATAGTTTTATGAGATTTGTTATGAAAGTCAAATCAAATTGGCACAAATAAATCAGCAAAGAATAAATACAGGGTAGCAACTTATTATTTTCACGATTATTTGATTATCAAAAATGTGAAAAACTGTCACAGGTGCTATCCTGAAATGTCAGTCTCAAAGTTATAAAATATTCAAGTTTCATTAGTATAATATAAGCCTTAAGCACCAGAGAATGCTCACACCTGATCACTAATAGCAAGTGTATATTTGTCAATTTGTGTGAAAGAAAATCCTTTAATTGCTTTTTTTATTTTCTCTCAATCCATTAATGGACTTATTTATTAGCTTCTAAATTACTGACACCGTATGGCTAACCTTAATTATTGTGTTTAATTGTCTTTAATTTTCAATTGTGTTAAGTAAATTGTGTTATGGTAAAAAATAGCGACATTGTGTCTTAATTGTGGCGACCCATTTTAAAGTTAATTTCCCCCTGGTGGGAGACCGGTGCCCAGGTGATCTGTTTGACCTAGATGTTCTGGCAGAGCTATCAGGTTAGCAGTATCTGTTGTCATCTGATCAGCCCAGCAGACATTAAACACCGTCCACGATTTCACAGCAGCTCAATTTACTGAAGTCACATCTCATTCTGGGTCCGTCAGCAGCTAACACACTGCTCTCGCTCTTCCTCTGTTATCTTTCACTTTCCTTTTTACAGCTGTTTGTCCTGCTTTTCCTCTCCGACTGTGATTATATTTGTCCACTGCCTGTCCACGCTGTATGTATCAATGTGGTGACCTTTTGACGTGCATATATTCTGAACACCTGTCTCTTTCCATGTATGATAACAACACGGTTTGCATAAAAGAAGATTTCAATCGCCCATTTCAAATTAGTGCTGATGGTTAGCCATATGAGCCTCTTCCAGCTGTCAGATGAGTTCTTGTTTGCAGAGCTCCACCTGTCCAGCTCCATCTCTCCTCCGCTCTATCTTTCCCTCTCTTCTCCTTCTGCCTCCACCTCTTTCTGGAGAGAAGGCTCTGCTTGTAGAGCAGATAATTTATTCCTGTTTATCTCCCAACTCTGCTCCGTACCGTGGGGAAATGAGAGATGTAAAAGTGGAGGGAAAGAGGAGGACACGAGCTGCTTTTCCTTTCATAGCTGCCGAGACAGAAGCAAATGGATGACAGCTTCAGCTAGCAGGGCCTCAGCTCACAAACACAAAGAACGCATACTTGTGCCCTTTGCTGTGTTGAACAAGTCAAACTTTCCTCCTGTGAGCTTCCAAAAACATGTTCAAACTTCTGCATATACTGCTATTGTGTAAACTGTGTATCACGCACACGCACGCTCACACACACACACACACACACACACACACACACACACACACACACACACACACACACACACACACTCTCTCTCTCTGTGGAATTCTTTAGAGCTTAAATAGGCGGCAGCTTTTTTTGCCATTAGGATAACACACTGTGTACGTGAATACAGTGCTGGAGAGCAGCTAATAGGTTGATTAGCTTAAGTGTTAGATTTAGTAGTTGTACAAAAATAAAAAAAACAAGCAGCCAAATTACACCAACCAATATATTACTTATTTATTGTAATTGTTATATCTTGAGGTATTCATTGTTTCTACTGCTAACAAAAGACAATACTATTGCGACAAATTCAGTTTTTGCTGTAATCGCAGTGAAATTCCCCTTAAAATGTGGAACTTAACACAACCAGTGTACAAATCCTACTGGCATGTTAATGAATGAATAATAATGCGGTTATATAACATATGTATAATGATTTTATAGTCTTAAAGAGACCGCTATGCATTATTATTTAATGTAGCCTATATTAGATCATTATATAAACGGTTATTTTTGTGACTCAGAAAGCTGTACTTATACTTCTAATTGGGTGTTTTTACCTTGTGGTATTGCTTCTTCTACCGAAGTAAAAAATCGGAACTTCTTTGACTTCAGTGTGTGTGTGAGAAAGTCAAAAGCATACTATATCGTCTGTTCCTTTTTATACCTCCATACATCTCTTAGAAGTCAGAACCCTTTTATCTCACATGAGATCTGAGACAAAACACTGCGCTTTATGTCACTCTTAAACTAGCTGTGTGTGTGTGTGTGTGTGTGTGTGTGTGTGTGTGTGTGTGTGTGTGTGTGTGTGTGTGTGTGTGTGTGTGTGTGTGTGTGTGTGTGTGTGTGTGTGTGTGTGTGTGTGTGTGTGTGTGTGTGTGTGTGTGTGTGTGTGTGTGTGTGTGTGTGTGTGTGTGTGTGTGTGTCATCTGAGTTCTGACTTTTGTCTTTTTCCTCTCCTCCTGCAGCATTGTGTAATCCATGATTTTGTGCTTCCTCCTCAGGCTTCATGTCAAAGTCAGTTTCAGATGAGATGAAAATGCCAGAGCAAAAAGAAAAAGAAAAAAACCTGCTGGTAATTCAAAAGAAAGAAAGAAAACTAAACAGAAGTAAGAATAGCACTCTGTGACACAGAATACTACCTGAGGAGCGTTGTGTGTAATTATAGCAGGTTCAGGGAGACACTGTTTATCAGGATGGGGCCGGGGCAGGAGTACGACAATTGAGGAAGTCAAATAATTAAGTTGAGAAGTTGAGGTTGCTGCCGTTGGATAAATCTTGCAGAAAATGGAACAGACTTTCTTCATGGCAGCAGTGAGCCAGCGGTAGGAGAGAAATCATAGCTTATAAAACAAAAGGTCCTTCGGGTGTCATCTAAGTTTATAAAAAGTCATTTTGAGACTTGTATTCGGCTCCCTAACTTTTCGGAAGGAATTTTGAATGTGTTGCCATCATGCAGAAAAAAAGTAAATGGCTCTCTTAAAAATACTCCTGCTAGTTGAGAGCACAGCCAATTCAGACGCTTCCTCACAGGTAAAACAACAACGCTGACTTTATAGGAAGCGATAGAAAAAGAGCATACCCCAGGGTCAAAACATAACCGACAAACCTCAAACAAGAGAGGCTGCAGAGGAAGTCAGCAGAAATACATTGAGAAAAACTCATCCTAACATATTTTCCTTTCTTCTTTTTCTCTATCTTTGTTGATTTCTGTCTTGCAGGAGCGCTACAGATCGAGAACAGCGAGGAAACGGACCAAGGGAAGTACGAGTGTGTGGCCACCAACTCTCAGGGCGTGCGCTACTCGTCCCCGGCCAACCTTTATGTGCGAGGTAGGACCTGAACCCAGAAACGCACAAGCACACACACCCATACACAGACAGACACACACGCACATACAGAAATATTAAGGTGCACTTTGGATAATAATAATAATAAAGCCTTTTTCATGTCTATGCTTTTAAACGAGTATTACTAACCCATCCATTGTCTACAATATATGTTGACCTTGTTGTTTGCTACTTCTCACAATCACCCTTAACAAGCCCTCCTTAAACCTCGGTGCGAGCCCCCCCAGTGGGATCAAATTGAACATGGGGACACACCTTGGTTTAACTGCATGGAAACATCACTGACCTGTCTACTAAAATGGCTTCTGTACAAGAGGCAGATTAAGAGGAAGATAATGCACAAGAGATGCACAGACTTGATTGGAGATTAGGATGAAATTGGAAAATATAAATTATTCTTAAATATATTATCAATATTGGCGCCATTTTGCACCCACATGTTCCCTGTTTAACGGATAGTAGCCTCTGGACTGTGGGTGCTGGTGCATCACTGGCTTATTGCTGAAAGAACACGACCAATGAAGTTCTAGTTTCTATGTTAAACTATTTAAGAAGTGTGTATGCAACGTGTGAGCGTTGGTGAGTGTGTGTGATGCAGTGGAGCGAGTGGCTTTGCGCTGGCCGTTTTTATTCTCTCTGTGTTTCCCCGTTCTCTCTCTCCCCCCTCACGTCATTGTGTACTGCATCAACCCCCTCTCATCCCTCAGAGCTTCGAGAAGGTTGGTGTGCTCTTTCTTTTCTTTTGTTACTCCTTTGTTTCAGAAAGCTTCACTTATTGAAACAGAGAGAAACAAAAAAGAAAAAAAAACAACATTTTAAGGACACCGGAGTAGATTTGAAGTGAAATGATATTGTCTCCAAAAATGAAGCGAGTTGATTTCTCTAAAGCTGCTACGGTGATGACGTGGTCTGCCTACGCAGCAGAGTGCATTGACTGCATTGACTGCATTGTGAGGCCTTGTGTGCAGAACCCTTGGTATTGCCTTCACTCCCCGATCAATGTTTTCTGCATGGTATGATCTTGTTGTCATGGAGACCAAAGAATTGGAAGATTAAAAGGAGCCGATGTTTGCATGGAAGGAGTGAGTGAGAGAGAAAGAGAAAGGAGCACCGCTTGCATGTCTGTTGACTGACAGACTGACACAGGAGCATGGCACCGTGTGTGTTCACGCCTATTGATACGCTCGCATCGTGATATTATTGAACTTGCTGTCTTGTCTTGTCTGGCTGCTGACTGTTTATTTTTATTTATTTTGTCTAGCATCATGTGTTACATTGTGTCTCAGCTCCCATTCCATCACATCTGCTACAGTCCTGCACTTGTTGCATTGAGTGGAAATGTTGCACTCGCACTCACGCTTTGTATACAATTTGTGTTATATGTGCTGCGCAGGTTTTAAAAGAAGCATCTTAGCCAGATTCATGCCATGAACCCCATATGATGAGAGAACCGTCACATCACCTGTAGTGGAGAGTAACTAATTATATTCACTCAAGCAATGAACTGACTATATACTATTGTTGCTAGTTCTTATAAAAACACTTTATAGCTCAAACTACGCAAAAGTATATGAAGTTCTTTAAAAAAGCTTGAGTTTACCACTTACAACAATCAAATGAAATGTAAAAATTAATTGATCAATATTAATTTTGCAATTATAAAATATTTAATAGTACAATTGTCTTATTTGGCAAATTGTGACCCCTTTCTTACTTGTAGTTACATTGCAGAAAGTAAGTAAAAAGAGAAGTATAAGATGTATTTATACAAATTACTGTAGTATACGCCATTCCAAATAATGATTAAGATGTTTAGGTAACAGAGACAAATATATACAAATTAAATTAAAAAAAATGAAATAAGGATGAGTTAAGGGGAGTGTAGTCTTTTTTATTATAGTTTGTGTTCCTTTTCCATCTCACATCAAACTGTTTAGTTTCATTGCTTTTACTTTACACCAATACTACAAATCACTTTTAAACTTTTATAAATTACTTTTATACAAGATTTATTGTCAGCCCAGGAATTGTAGTTGTCACAGAGTATTTTTCATGCTGTATTTCCTCACCCTTAACTATCAATATATTACAGGTATAACAATATCCCAGCTGTAACACAGCCTGTGCCGTATCTCTGGCGGTTGCTATCTTCACCAAACACTCACGATACGGCTCTATTGACTGACATTTGAAATTAATCATACCCATTCTCATTTTTAGATATCGAGGGGATATTAATGATTCCCTCTTATTACAGTGGATAATGAAAGTGGTGTCCTTGAGACAGACTGGATGGTGTTTCGTAAATGTCAGCTCAGTGACGGTGCTGAACGGGTATAAGCAGAGCTGAGATGCAGCGGTAATCCTTATGGCTGTGCCAAGGTCTCTCTGCCTGTAGCCTCCAGACTCCCTGCAGAGGACGGGACTAATGATAGCCGCGCTAATAAAGATTGAAGCTCCTGGCTCTCACACACTGTATAGAAAATGGAGGGGAATCATGGGGCCCGGCTCGATGAACTTAAATCTAAAGGCTCTGAGAGCATGAGGAGGATTATCCCTTATTATGAGCTCCCTTTATTGTAAGGTACTCGGCTTTGTCTCCGTCGTGGATTCTTCAGTCTCTTATTTTCTAAATGACTAACCAATCATCATGAGTCTTCACCTTCACCCTGTTGTTGCTCAAATGACTAAACAATTCCATATGCTTAATTATTGTGTTTTTTAAGTTGTTTTTTGTGTTTCTTATTGATGGGTTAGAATAACTGAATGGATCAAAGTGATTGTGATGTGTCATGCTGCCTTGCAACTGCTACTTGTTGGTGTGTGTGTGTGTGTGTGTGTGTGTGTGTGTGTGTGTGTGTGTGTGTGTGTGTGTGTGTGTGTGTGTGTGTGTGTGTGTGTGTGTGTGTGTGTGTGTGTGTGTGTGTGTGTGTGTGTGTGTGTGTGTGTGTGTGTGTGTGTGTGTGTGTGTGTGTGTGTGTGTGTGTGTGTGTGTGTGTGTGTGTGTGTGTGTGTCTTCCTGCCTGTCTGCCTGTCTGTCTGTCTGCCTATCTGTCTGTCTGAACAGCATGCTCAGATGAGGAGATGCCTGCCTAATCATGTCTGTTTTCTAACAGATCTAACTGTTTTTGTCTCTTTGTCTCTTTCTTGTCTTCAACTTCTGTATCCAATTCTGGGTATCTTGCGATTATTTAAGTTTTGTTTCTTTAGCAATTTGTTGAAATCATGCAAAACATGTTAACTTCTATCCAATTGTCTCTAGATTCTTTGAGTAGGGGGGAGTGGCCCATGAAGATTCCAAGTAATGATGTTACAGAGTTAGGAGTGGAGGTTATGCAGCAAATGTACCCTTTTTTCTTTCTTTTTTTTTACATTATTTATTTTTAATTTATTATATTATATATTTTAGAATTAGTACTGGATTTTCAAGTAATAAAAAAAACAACTCTTGTTTTAGTATTCTAGGTTTTTTTTAGAGTAACTTTTTTGTACTGGAACATTTGTTGTTTTATGCTTTATTATACGTAAAAGCTTTGCAGTGTTGAGTTTAGTTTTTGGACTGTTTTCTGCTCTCTGTTTGCCTTCCCTTTCATTCTTTCTCTCGTGTAGAGATGTTTGTCCGTTACTCTCTCTGTCTCTTTCTATTTCCTGTGTTGTGACCCTGGGGTTTTTCTTCCTCTGTTCTCTAAACATCCGATCTCTCTCTGGTCTTTTTTCTCTTACTTTTGAAGCACCTTACTTTCTGAATGGGCCTGACTCTGGTATATAGCTGTTTTTAAATAGATCCATGTGTTTTCTTCTTCTCGCTCCTCTCTTCTTCCCCCTTTTTCCCTCCTTCCCCTAAAACCCTCTTCTAACCCTCTCTTTATCTCCACTTCCCTGTCTTTTTCCCTCCCTTTTCCTCCCCCTTTTTTTCTCTTCTTCCTCTGCATTCTGTCTGCACCCTGATGTGTAGGAGCGACAGACACATGTACATAAGTTTATTAACTTATAAACATGCACATACTACCTCACATATCTCTCTTTTTGCTCGCACTCGTTCTTTCCTGTTCTGCCTCTTCATGCTGTCTTGGTGTTCTTTACTAAGTGTTGCCAATGATCACTCTGTAATTGCCACAACACCCTTTTAGAACCCCTTAAACCACTCCTGTCCACATTTCCAATTCATTTGATTACACACTGTATCAGTTATGAATCCTATGTATTGTACAGTATCTTGTTGTACAATGTGGCTGTCTTTTGCTACATTGCCTGTCATTGTCTGGAAGAGAAGCAGAGCTGCCTCTTTCTTTCTGTCTCTATCTTTCTTTCTCTCTATCTGTACTTATTCTATCCCTCTGTCTGTCTCTCCTGCTCTTGTCTGGCTTTTCTCTCCTCTCAGTCTACAGTTCTTCGTTCTCTTCTTTGTGTTTCTCCACCATTTTATCCCTCTTGAGTCGCCCAGGCATGCAAGTGACCTATGAGTTCAGTCTCTCGATACATTTCTCCCTAATATATAGTCAACCAAGCTCCGGCAGATGCAGTATTGGATATAACTTGGCCCTTTAGTTGTTCTTCTTATGGGCACACAAATAGCTGGCAGGGCCTATTGATCGGCCCCCATGATGCATATACTCTTTAAAAAGAGCCCATATAATTCACAAGCACCTCGAGGCACAGAAATCTCAATGAAGTGAAGTTTTTCACTGACATTTCTGGTGAAGTTTAACTGGTTTAGTCACTGCTTGGAGGAGGATTTTTAATGGTAATACAAACATATACTGAAAAACCTGAATCAGAAAGTTTTACTTTTCTGCCTAACTAAATGACAACCAATAAGAAAACCATTTATTTTATGAGAAACTGACTATAGGTGTCATGTCCTGGTTGAATTGATACTCAAGAGTTTGTCACTATATTATTTGTTAGGCAGCTCACTGAATGGTCGAGCTCAACACTAGATTTGTGTCTTTCTGTTTGAATCATCAGTACCATAAAGTAATTGGGGCTAAACTTGAAATATCCCTTTGTAATTTTCTGTAAAAACCCTGAAGTTCATTCTCCCCCTTCCTGTTACCTCTCCTCTCTTTCCTCTCTCTTTTTATCTTTCTGGCCCTCACTTTCTCTCTCAATCTCCATCTTGCTTTCTGCCTGGCTCTCTTTTTTCTCTCTGATTCTCTCTCCCTCACTCCCCCTCCCCCCTCCTTCTTTTTCTCTGCCTTTCTTCTCCTCACTCCCTTCCCCACTTTTCTTGAACCCCAAACCCCCCCCCCCCTTCCTTTTCTACCCCGACTCTCCTCCTTTCCCAGTGCGCCGTGTGCCCCCTCGTTTCTCCATCCTCCCCTCCAACCATGAGATCATGCCAGGAGGGAGCGTCAACATCACCTGTGTGGCCGTGGGTTCGCCCATGCCCTACGTCAAGTGGATGCTGGGCACCGAGGACCTGACCACGGAGGACGAGATGCCCATCGGACGCAATGTGCTGGAGCTCAACGGAGTCCGAGAGTCTGCAAACTACACCTGTGTGGCCATGAGCAGCCTGGGTATCATCGAGGCCACCGCTCAGGTCTTAGTGAAGAGTAAGAGCCGCTCCAGTGACACAATGAATCATGTCTGCCCTCAGAGAGAGAAAGCTGCCTCAGTTTTTGTTTTGTTGTGTAAAAGAGACACTTTTTATTTGATAAACAGTATGTTTTTAAGATGTGTGCATGTCAATATCTTTTCTGCCAAGCTAATCTGCACCGTAATTTCATGAACAATTTTTCATATTAAATATAATTAAGGCAACCCTATTATTATGAGGACATTTAGTATACTATCATTGAACGAAAATACACCTACTCTCTTAAACAATTAGTTTGGTCATTGGTTGCTTTGGTCTTAAAAGATACCTCAGTTCATTTGTTCATAATACATTCGTACACATGTGTGATTTCAGTGGTGCTTTTTGCAGGATTTTTGTGGACAAACTAAGTTTTACGAATTTGATAATATCAACGAATAAGTTAGTCGACAAAACTGTTGATTGTTAGTCTACGAAGAACCAGTATAGTTGAGGATAGCGCTGTTCTCATGTCAATAGTTTATTCTCAAAAAGTTATTTCAGATTATACTAAATGTAACTTTGTCACACAGTGAGTACTTGTTCAACAAAATGCAGTCTAGTATCATAGATACATATGCATATTTGGCATTACATTTATATTTATAAAGTACAGAAAAGTAGGCTGAGATATCACTGAGATATTTACAAATAAACAGAACAATGTACAAATGGACAAAAAACAATACAGGGTTCATAGTAAGTTGTGTAATTATCTTCCTCTTGCCTCTCTCTAATCCCCAGCTTTGCCAAAGCCTCCTGGTACCCCCATAGTCACAGAGACCACCGCAACAAGTGTGACCATCACCTGGGACTCTGGGAACCCAGACCCTGTCTCCTACTACATCATCCAGTACCGAGCCAAGGGGCCGGACAGCAAGTACGAGACGGTGGACAGCATCACCACCACCCGCTACAGCATCGGGGGGCTCTACCCCAACACTGAGTATGAAATCAGAGTGTCTGCCTTCAATAGCATCGGCCAGGGCCCCTCCTCTACTCGTGTGGATGCCCGCACAGGGGAGCAAGCCCCGGCCAGCCCGCCCCGAAACGTCCAGGCACACATTATATCGCAGAACACTGTGATGGTCCGCTGGGAGGAGCCGGAGGAACCCAATGGACAGGTGGGTGGAGGACTGACCCTTTTATCATTTTGATCTGTTATCAGTAATAGAAAACAAACATTTACATTTTCCTGCCGAACAGAAAAAACGTTCTTAACTTGGTGCTACATTTCTGCAGCAAATTCACTGGTGACCAACTAAAATCCTGTCTGTTCTGGAAAAAACTGCTTTGGCTGTCCAGATATCAGATGTTACTACATGACCAAGATAATTCACAATAACAATATTATAACGATATCTAAAGTAATTAAAAAAGTAAAAGTGTGGGCAAGATACTAAACCCATAAATAGCTCCCGAAGGCACAGCTATTGGTGTGTGACTGTGTGTAAATGAGCATTAGATTAGATGATGAGCAGTTTGGCCCCTTTTTATGGCAGCGCTGACGTGTGTGTGTGTGTGTGTGTGTGTGTGTGTGTGTGTGTGTGTGTGTGTGTGTGTGTGTGTGTGTGTGTGTGTGTGTGTGTGTGTGTGTGTGTGTGTGTGTGTGTGTGTGTGTGTGTGTGTGTGTGTGTGTGTCTGTGTGTGTGTGTGTGTGTGTGTGTGTGTGTGTGTGTGTGTGTGTGTGTGTGTGTGTGTGTGTGTGTGTGTGTGTGTGTGTGTGTGTGTGTGTGTGTGTGTGTGTGTGTGTGTGTGTGTGTGTGTGGGGGCATGTAGTGTACACACACTGAGCACCAAAATAGTAAAGTCCATCTACCATTTAAGTCTATTAGAAGACATGCAACATTCAGTGAATACGATCATCAAGTTCCTCATTTTTTACATGTTTTACTCTTTATCACTACAATTTAACATTAAAATATGGTCATGCCTTTGTGCTTGTGTTTGCTGTTCTCCTGCTGCACAATGATTTGGCATTGGGGGGCTCCTACAGTGATTGATTAAAGGAAACATTCTAGTCTTTTCAAACTGAATGACCTTTACCCTCTCGTAATATGCACTGTCAACATTTCAAAATTCGCAAAGGCACACAGGAGATTAAAACGTTTAAGCCTTAATAAGATTCACCATTGGGAGCTTTTTGTCCAGTGTGCAGGTTCATGTCTTTTGCAGGGATTGTGTCTTGCCAGAGATTTCCCTTCTGTAACTCCCTCGCTACTTTCCCCACCTTCTAAAGAAAGAAAAGGTAATTGGACTGTCTGCTCTAAGTTAAGAGCAATCCCTCTTGAGACCTATTTCCTTTTCTCGTCTATAACTGTATATGGGTTCATAAAAATGCAAGACTTTTGAGGGTGGGGATTATAGATATTAAAGAGTAATACCATGAGAGGTGATGGAGGTGGAGAGTAAGGGTGTGGCATCAGGATTACATCTCAATACCAATAAACAAATCCCACTGGACGGTTAGGGGAGGTACAGCGATTATATTTGACGCTTTACTATATGAAGGCTTGTATTGGAGCTGGTGTTGTCAACTTTAGAGTGAGATTCGTTTATCAGGGTCAACTGCGCAACAGATGTGGGGAAATCACCTTGTGACAATGACCTCTGCTAAACACTGAACCAACAAATCCACAAGACCATCTGGACCTAAGTAGAAAACAGAGGTGATGACCTTAGCTGTGAGAAATTATGGCTTTGGTAGGAAAGATGGTATTATGGATCATTATGGGTGGAACATCATTTAATACAGTACGGTCACTCATAACCTTACAATACAGTGCAAATCCAGAAACTCCATCTAGAGGCCCTTCTCAATTCAATGGAATACTCTTTATTGGCATGAAGGACAATATTGCCAAAAGTGTCTGGCAATACTGAGAAGACGGAGAAAAATAATTAAGAAAATATCAGAAAAACAATAAACCTTTGCCCTGTGAGAATGTTTGTGAGAGACTGTTTAAGTGTATTCATGTTAAGGTAGGACATATTAAAAAGTAACGATAATAATAATAAAAATAGTAACAATAATAATGAAAAAATTATCTTTATTTAAGATTTATATAAGCAAAATGTAATCAATAAATTACAAATCACATACTATAGTCAATTCAAATAATAAAAAGATAAGTAGGCATACCATCTAGGTTAACTAATATAATTAGAAAGATAATAATAATATAGAAGTCAATATCATTTTGGGTTTCTTTCCTTGAATTAGATGATTTTCCTGCAATAATCCTGCATTTTCCCTGCTCATTATGTTATGTTTTTAAATTCAGGGTGTATTTGATTATTTTTGGAAATGTGTATTTCTTACACTCTGGTTTCGGGGGTTAGGGTTAGATTCTCTCCTTGCTTCCAGCAATGTCTACATCAACCTTTCTCTATTGTAAGGCTATGCTTGCGGAGTCTGTCAATAAATCATTGCTTTTCTTAATATTTACCGTGGTCAGCTATTTTGATAATGTAACGTCTCTTTTGAGGGTCGGATACCATTAGAGTTGACACTTTGTTTTAGTTGTTTAACTGTTTTTTCTATGTTTTAGGTGAAAGGCTATCGTGTGTACTACACCATGGACCCGTCCCGGCCTATGAATGAGTGGCAGATCCATAACGTCCAGGACAGCGTGATCACCACCATTCAGAACCTGGTGACCTCGGAGACGTACACCATCCAGGTCCTCGCCTTCACCTCTGTAGGAGACGGACCCTTCTCAGACCCCGTCCATGTTAAAGTTATGCCTGGAGGTGCGTGACTGTGTGTCTGTAAAACCTAATCATCGGTAGCTGTTTGTGCATGCTGGTGCATGAGTAACGGCTAACTAGTGGTCTTTAATATTCATGTGCAGGAGGTTAGTGTTTGTTTTTCAGATGTGCACCTGCAACAGAGCACAAATGACTCATTATTTGTGTGTGTGTTAACAAAGATAAGTAGCTTATTTGGGTGTATGTAAAGTTTGTGAGTCAATCCTCTGTGATTTGCTTAGCAAATTTCATCAGGAAATATGGCTTCTTCAAACAGAATACATTGTACCTGCTGGGACAGAAGTGTGGAGAATCATGAAAAGAAAACGGGGATTAATAGCCGAAAATGTCCCTCTTACCTCAGCGCTGTCCGTGTCACTGCGACAGCTGCTGTGAAGTGGCAGGTTTAATGTGTTGGGAGGGACAACAGATCATTAATGTGATGGAATTACTGTTTTAATTTCCATGTAGCCTGCTACGGCATCAGATGTCTCTTAAAAGTCTTCCATTTTCCAGCATACAAAAGGAAAGAGAATATATTTAAAAGGCAGGAAAATACATAGGTTTTAGAGATTTAAGGATCAATGGG
Source organism: Notothenia rossii (assembly GCF_949606895.1). Classification (NCBI taxonomy): domain Eukaryota; kingdom Metazoa; phylum Chordata; class Actinopteri; order Perciformes; family Nototheniidae; genus Notothenia; species Notothenia rossii. Next base: position 61,131,820 of record NC_136907.1, read on the forward strand.
TGTCCAGTATTACATTAATAACTAGTGCAACATGTTTTATTCAACTTAAAATATCTGAGGTCAGGTTAAAGTAATGCGAAAGTAAGAAAAACAACCATGCTTAGTAATACATTATATATATATATGTCAACACTATAAAACAAAACTGCACCCCCACACAGTCTCCAACAGGTTTGATCAGCTTTGACTGACGGTGACATTTCCCTTGAAACATATTTCCCATTCTTTTACTAATAGTATTGATGTCAACACCTTATTTCAGAAGAATAGCACTTATCCAAACACAGTAAGTGCTTTTCAAAACAAAGCAAGACATAAAGAAACTATAAAAAACACACAAATGAGGCAGATATTTAGTCAGGTAAAAATGTACTACTAGGATAGAAATTCTATTGACGTGTATATAGACCTTTTGCACCACTTTTTATTTTGTATTTTATTATATATGTTGCATTGTTGGAGGTCAGAAGAATTTCATTGCCATTTCTACACTGTAGCTTTGTGCATATGACAATAAAACCTTTGAATCTTGAAAAAGAAAAACACCAGGTAAAACAGAACACAATAAAAAGTGTTTTTAAATAAGAAAACCTTCCAGTAAAATCGTTTTTTTAAGAAATAACTTTAAAGATTTTTGGAGTATTATGTGAAATAAACAGTATCACTAAAACTTTGGCAGATCATAATATTATAGTATATGGTGGTAAAAGATTATAAATACACTTTTTTTTTTTTTTTTTTTTTTAAAAGGACCTTTCAGTGCAAAACCAAAGTGCACCACAAGACTTCAAAAGAATCCGATAAAGATAACCCAAACTCCTGTCTGACTCTTGTCCTGTCTCCTTCAGTCCCAGGCCAACCGGGGAAGTTTAAAGTCAATAAGGTGGCCGACACACACATTGAGCTGACCTGGGAACCTGCCTACACAAAGGAGGGCATCGTCAACTATGAACTGCTCTACAGACCTGTCAAGTTTGGCAGCTTGGTAAGACCCCTAACTCTCTTTTTATAAACCTTTCTGCAGAGCGGATTGAGAGGACAGATAAAAGAAGGAAGTTTAAAAGATTAACCCCAGCGTTCAGCGCCTCTGAGTCTGCTGGTGACAGTCTCATCTCTTTTGATAATTTATTTCTCACTCATCCCAACCTCTTGTCCTGTCCTCTGCTCCTCTTTCTTCCCTCTCATAGGAGAAGCTGACATTCGGGCCGAGGAGTTCGTACACAGTGGAGGGTCTGAAAGCCAACACAGAGTACTCCTTCTCCCTGGCCGCCATCTCAAACAAAGGCATCGGAGCTTTCACCAACGAGCTGGTGCAGAGGACATTACAAGCCAGTACGTCTCAATTTGACTGTGCCCACCTGCTTTACCTGCAGGGATGCACAGATGCCACACATGTAAATTGTATTATGTTTCAGTCATATGAAAAAATCCAATGCGAATATTTTGTCCTCTACACCAACACACACAGGTTACAATACATCAGATCCTGACCTGGTCAATTCTGGGACCCCATCTTCAAATCTCTCCATCTACCTCGTTTATCAACCCCACCTCTCATTCATCCATCTAAGTTTGACTGTGCCTTTCTTCCTCCCCTCAGCCTCTCGCTTTCTTACACAGCCAAAACATCATGACAGATGGAGATGGAGCAACAATTAATTGTTACACTCTTCCTTCTTTCACCTTCCTTTCACTTTTTCCAATCTATCAGTGTCTAATGTCTTTGAAAGGACGAAACTGTCTGCCACTTATTGGCTAGCAGCCAGAAGTGAGCCGCATTAAGGATGGTGGCTGCCTTGCTGGTGTTGTCAGGTAAGTGTCAGCCAGTCTGTATTTTATCTGAACATGGATTATTTTTTCTCTATTTTTCTCTGCACACTGATGCCTGATAAGGGTCAAATAAGTTATACTTCTTTGCCCTGACATATAGAGGCATTTCATATCTTCCAACAAGAAGAAAATGCAGAGAAAAATTGAGATACAAGAGAAAGAATACATTGAGTCGAGAAAAAAGGAAGCCCTTCAGTTCACGGTGGCTCTCGCCTCAGCGGTAAGTTTTTGTCAAGTATTAACAATCACTTACAGACACACAGATTCATACTGGGTGTTCACAATCAGTACAAATAGAGCTAAACACTTATAGCGGGTCTCTTTTCACCCCCAAAAAGAAAGAGACCTATAGTTGGTGGGGGGGGGGATTCAGGAAAGGGAAGGTGTCAGATAAGCAGACTATTTCATGCAGCAGAATTCATTTCCCTGGGAGGTTATGTGCGCTTTGTTATCGCCAAGCTTTGGTGCACATCTAGATTGTCCCCCGAGGCTAACAGAACAGTGGCTGTACGGCTGAGTGGATAGATACTTGAACCTGTCAGCTATGACTATTACACTCCCACACATACACACATGCTATACACTCCCAGACACACACAAGACTGTGCTCAGCGCTGTGTGGTTCTGTGTGCTCGCTCTATGAGTAACATTATATAGGGTGAGTGATACCCACAGTTCAGATCTATGATGATAAAGGTGTGTGATTCTTGGCTTCCTTTCTGTACTTGTTTGTAACAGTAAATATCCTAGCCTACTTCTGATTCAATTCTTGTCCGCAATTTATCATTCTTACCTGACTTTCAATATCCGTTTGAGTGCCTTTCTCTCCCAGGCTCCTGGTCTTTTTCGTTTTTCTTTTCTAAACCTGCCTCCTAAATCCTTTCAGCGCTGTGTGAGATCTGTTTTAGTTTTGTGTTTTTTCTTCCTTTTGTAAAGCCCAAAACCTTTTCCTAGTCAGCTGTGGAAAGTCTCAAACCTCAGGGATTATGCCACCATGGGGGGGCTGGTGTTGTGAATTGTGTGTATTTGTCTGTTCTCCTTTTTACTGAGCTTAACATCCTCACTTCAGAAAGAAATACTTATCTGTTTGATTCACAAACCTGAGTTCCTTTTCTTCTACTTGCTATGGCTAAAGGATCAAATATAATCATCGGGTATCGGATGCACATTTTCCTTGGGTATAATTAAGTTGTCCACTCAGGGTCGATACTGGTGTCTCTGGTTTATTTCATTAGTCTCTTAGTCTAACATTAAGCTTTTACATTATGTGGTTGCTTCCATTTTGTGCCTCACTTGTTTCCCCAGCATAACAGTTCACCTTAGTTTTTATTGTTTACATTTTTATCCTTATCTCTTGCTTTTTCAACCCCATTCTCTTGGGTATTTCCTAAACTCTTTACCCTCCTCGCCCCTTGTCCAATCAGAGCCCTCAGCAGCACCTGAGGGTGTGTCCTGCGAGAGTGCCAGCTCCAGCTCGCTGAGAGTTAGTTGGAGGCCGCCTCCAATGGAGGGTCACAATGGCGAGTTGGCAGGTTATGAGCTGAGATACCAGAGGGTTTCTGGGGCAGGAGGCGGAGTTCAGGGCCTGGAGGGGAAGGGGCTTCCTATCCCCGCCCTGCAGGGGGAGACATTGCTAGAGGGGCTGGAGAAATGGAGCTGGTACAACATTTCCATGGCAGCCTTCACTGCAGAGGGGACTGGACCCAAAAGCCTCTCTGTGATCTGCAGAACTAATGAGGACGGTAAGAGTGAGAGCCATAAATCAGACCTAAACAGTATTGAATGTGTAGTTGATTATTTACTGGCTTGACTGTTGGTCACTTAATTAATTCTGTATTTGTGTGTGCTTAGTTCCTGGTGCAGCCCCTCGTCAGGTGGACCTCCAGCCGCTCAACTCCTCAGCGATCAGAGCCACTTGGAGGTCTGTGTTGCCACGGTTACGGCAAGGCCAAATCCGTGGCTACCAAGTTCATTTTGGCCGTGCTGATAGCGGTGAATCACGAAACCTTCCCCGCATTAAAGACCTCTTATTGGACGAGTCCCAGGTGAAGTCATAACTGAATTAATTACATATTTTTAATTTATTATATAATTTAACATTCTCCCTCACACCTTTTTGTTTTCTGTCCTTTGACTCACTCCCTCTCTCATCCATCTTGGCTGCCTGCTGGGTGTGTCTCATCTGTTGGATAAGATGGAGGAGGATGACTCGACTCAATATGTGAGTGCAGACAACCCATCCGCTCTTTATTATGAATGAATGCACTATTATAGCGCAAAGCATCCAATACATTACACAGAGACAATTTGACCACTGGAGATTTGTTTAGCCAATGCATAACTGTAAAGAAAGTGAAGCAAGAGGTCTGTGTATTGTCTCATATTAAAAGTAATAAGTTAGCAGTATTTAATAGTTCTGTTATGTGTGTTCCCCCACAGGAGCTCATTTTAGAAAGTCTGAAAGCAGAGACTTTCTACTCCATCTCGGTGGCAGCGTACACCACCAAAGGGGATGGAGCGCACAGCAAAGCCAAGCTGGTGCAGACCCTGGGGATTGGTAAGCATATGCCAAGTATACAGTTCAGTGCAATTGATTGAGTAACGCACTGTACTTAAGATCCTCCATTAAGCTGTACCAGCAAGCAGTAAATAAACAGCTAAATCAATTCGAATTCTTCCACAACATTTTACATGATCTATGTTTTATATATACATTACCATTTGTTGTTGTTTGCAGTGCCAGGCCCCCCCTCCCTTTGGGTGCATCCAGGATCTGGTCCGTCAGTGGTGGTGCGGTGGGCTCCTCCAGTGGAATGCTCTGATAGCCGGGGGGCTCCGCTGGAAATCAGGGGTTACCGCCTGCAGTTTGGCCTAAAGAATACTTCCTTAGACACCACAGTGAATTTCACAAATCGCGAGAGAAACTTCACTGTCAGAAACCTCTCCCCGGAGTCCTCCTACGTCTTTCTTCTCTCTGCTAAGAGCCGAGCAGGATACGGAGACGTGGTGCAGCAGGAGATAAAAGTTCCCATGTTCCCACCCTTGGGATACCCAAAAATAACTGACTTTGTTAATGACACTTGCTGCTCCCTCCAGTTCTCCTGGTTGCCCCTTGCCCAGGAAGAGTGCAATGGTGACATCACAGAGTACACCTTATCGTACAGAGAAGCCACGGCCCCCAAACCCTCTGCCGAACCCGGCCCGTCAGCAGTACCAGCCCCAACTGCGCCCCCTTGGCTGATCACGCTGCCAGCGAGTGAATCCCGCTACACCATCCTGGGCCTCAATCACAGCACAGCCTACGTGGTACAGCTAAGAGCCCACAACAAGGCGGGGCCAGGCCCCTTCAGCCCACCTCTGGTGAGCCGAACCCTGGCCTTTGAAACAGGTAGGGCTGGCCTCAGGCCGCAGGAACACCCCTTCCTCTTCTAAGCACTGGTTCAGCTTCACATCTCCGCTCCCTTTACTGTGGATTTCACTACAAACCACTAAACTAAATGAAGTCTGGGCCAGTTCTTACAGGTTGGCCATTCACCTGTGAACCTCGGAGAGGCCGAGAACTGCAAAGTCCAGGGGAACACGACTACTCCCCCCAATCTCCTCCACTCACTCACTTATACCTTCATCACCTACCCTTCACCACCAGTGGAAGCAGGCTGAATGTTAATGGATGTTTGCTTCAAGAGCACTGCTTATCACAAACCCTCAGGTAAAAGTCAATGCAGGACTTGATACACAGCTTCTTTTTTGGAAGGTAAGTGTTCAGTCTGAATTCAGGGGGGAAACTGGTCTGGTGCTGTATCTGCAGGTAAGCTTCTTTTTTATCTGATAGACCTCCACTTCCACCTTTTCCAAAGACTTTGCTGACATGCTGAATCTGAGTCTAACAAACACAACCTTACACTCTGAGAATGTGGCATGTCACATTACTCGGTCTGAATGTTATTTCTACTTTAACTCTTACCATCCACTCTCCTCATCACCTGCCCATTCTCCTTACCATCATGCATACTTCTCCCAGTAACACATCTGACTTACATTTACATTTTTACAGGTTTGCAGTAGGAAAGCAGCGGGGGGGATGCTGGTTTAAATAAAATGCTTCATCATGTGTGACACCGTTTTTCTTGGTTCTCCTTCCTTCCCCAGATGTGCCGAGGAATTTTTCTGTCAATCTGGCCACTAAGACCAGTGTTCTGCTGACCTGGGAGTTTCCAGAGAGCAGCAACCCCTATCGCTTTACGGTATGTCGATGGCGTGTGCATGTACCTGTGTGGTGCCGTATGTCTAAGATTATGTTTTAATAAATTATAAATACCCTAATATTTTTGGATACTTTCGGTTAAAATACCTCACAATATTATAGGTTTGAACAATACCTTGAACTTGAACAATACCCGCAACTGTGGAAGTGTTTTTTTACCACTCGTTGTTTTACCTGTGGGGGGCTGGCTTTATGCAGAATTTAAGAACAATGAAAAGTAACATTGAAATAAACATGTATTATACTAAAATATGACAACCAGTACCTGCAAAACTCACACTTTAACGCATTAAATTCCCGTCTTTATGCTTAGCCAAGCCTAGACATGTGAGGTATTATTTTCTCATCCAACTCCAAGATATTCTAATAATCATATCTCCCAAAAATGTCAATCATGGTTAAGGAGGGGGAATTTGACAGTGCAAAATTGTTTTACATCCTTAAGACTTTAAAATTGAAATTGAAAATAGGTTAATTTCCAGGATAAACTGATACAAATGTACAGTCTATAAACATACAGTACATTATACAAACAGGCATATTTGCCCTTACCCATTGTTCTCACCTTCTCCCTTCCTGCAGGTGGAGTATAACAGACAGAAGATGGAGGTGGACGCTCGTCTGAAAAAGGCTGTCATCCCAAACCTTCAGCCTGACACGAGCTACGACTTTAAGATCACGGCTCCGGAGGGAAACATGGGCGGCCTTCGCCATCGCATCTCCGCCAAGACTTCCCCACCAATTACTATCCGCCGCCCTGAAATTGACCACACCCGTGACACCGAGACCACCGTCACCATAATCCTGCCGTCGCTGGAGAATCGCTCCCCCGTCAAGTAAGATAGAGTTAAAGATGTTGGTATAAAAAAGTAGGCCTTCCTAGACTTGCTGCACTCAGGTCAGATGATATCTAAAGGTGTGGGGCATGATGATAACACCACATAACCTATCCGACAAGATGTTGAAAATACAGTCTTTATAGTCAAGACATCGTGAAAGTAGTTAGACATGTTTCCTTTTGTACCAGTGCACCTGGTGTTATGTTGTTTTTCCTCCTCTGCATCCGCAGGAACGTGTATGTTGTCGTGGTTCCACTGAGGAGAGCCCGCGGCGTCATCAGACACCTCAAGAGTCCAGATGAAATGGACCTAGAGGAGGTGAGAACCACAACAATGACAGCACCCTCTGATGTATATTCCTGGTAGAAGGAAAATACCCATAAAGAAACACACACACAATAAGATTTGATGAGGATTCTGGCAGCAATTACCCTTTCTGATTCCATATCAGTGTTTAAACATTAGTCATTGGTATTTGAACGTCTAATTTTTCCTTCATTGGTATTATAACGTCTAATTTTTCCTGTTTGTGTCTTCCCCTCTCTCTGTTTCTCCTCTCGCCATCTCTCAGCTGTTAAAAGACATCAGTCAAAAGCAGAAAGATTCTCGGCAGCAGAAGCAGGTGGACCTGCGGCGGGCTTACATAACGGCCCGTTTCACACCTGCCACGCTGCCGGCCTTCTTCACCCTGGGGGACCAGCTGGACTACGGGGGCTTTGAGAACCGAGCTCTGGAGGCGGGGCAGGAGTACGTCTTCTTCATCCTGGCCGAGCTCAACTCCACAACGGGGGTACGAGAGCCACCGTGTCACTTCTCCTTTGCTTCTGCGTTTATAGCCACTCCCTCATTCCTCGCTGCCTGTGTTTTTCTGCTGCAGGCTGTCACTATACATTCTAATCAATACGGCCTCGCTGCTAAAACAATAAAATGCACGTCAGTCAAAGTGTTGTAAGCAAAAGGCAATAACCTTCACGTACTTCCATCACCTCTGCTAATAAAGAGTGAGTGTACCTACTGTGGCAGTGGAAGAGATATTGCCTTGTGCACTGCACTGGACCGTATATATGTGCATTTGAATTTAAAACAATTGTAAATGTATGACTTGAATTAGGATAGATTTTATTTTTTATTAGATGTGTTTTTATTATTAAGACTTAGCCTAGGGGAGGCTCTTTAAAAGTCCTTTAGAACTAATAAAAATGCACTTTATTCAGTTTACTGCTGTGAGTAAGATCAGGTGGATCCTTTTTTGTGTCGTTTAAAATGCAGAGACAGCGAATATTATCTCACATGCGCATTAAAACCAGTCATGCAGCAGCCTGGTCACAATGACAGGAATGTGCTCTCAATTTAATGCAATCTAGTGCAACGGCTCATTACTGAGGTACAGGGTTACGCTTTGTAAAGACTTGGAGAAAGAGCTATGGCACTGATGCTTTTCAAGGCTATTGTGTGTTTAGTTTTTGTAATTATAATTTTGTTGTGCCATGCAATCATGTTCGTTTTTCCAATGAGATAAAAAAAGAAACACTTTTCCAGTTTCTTGTTTTTCTGACTATATGCCTTTGTGTTTCTTTACAGAAAATGTACGTGGCGAGTCCCTACACAGACCCTGTGATTGCCCCAGATTCAGACCCCCAGCCCCTCGATGCAGGCGACGGTCTGATCTGGGTGGTTGGACCCGTGCTGGCTGTGGTCTTTATCATCTGCATTGTCATTGCTATCCTCCTTTACAAAAAGTGAGTGGGAAGTGATTCTCCCCGAGCCCATATTTACCCTGAATGTAATAATACTTTCAAGGGTAAAAAGAGAAATAAGTTCTATCAGGCTTCGACTTAACAGACAATGTGTTTTTAGTACTCTAAGACCAATTCATTTTTAGTTGTCTGTTGGGAGTATTTTTTACAATAATTAAAACACATTTAATATTTCAGCCTTTTCTTTTAAGATTCATTACCTTTCTATCTTCCATGCTTTGGGCTCACATTCTGTAAGCAACTCCTGCTGATATCCGGGATTGTTTAATGTTTGACTATCCTCCCACAAATGCTCAACTCTTAGCCGTATATTTATGAAATTACAATTACGAAGTTTGTTCTCCGTACGAAACAGTCTGACCCTGCTTTAGTCCTTAGATATCTGCTGCATGCCATCAAGCGTTTTGAATACTAATGGAAAATATTGATTTTCCTCTCTAACAATCTGTCTGTTTCCTTCCTTTTCTCCCCCTAATTATTCTTTCCCTTGCTCCTGTTTCACTGGAAGCAGCAAACCTGACAGGTAAGATTAAACCAATGTCAAGCTCTTTGTTCATTTTAACCCACAGCAATTACATGATACCAGATGCTGTACGGGGAACTTGTACAAAGCTGTGAAACACCATTTTTATTAATGCACTATTTACTCAATCCAAGTAGCCACGCTAATGATGTGTCACAAGTCAGTCGGTTTTTTTCTCCTTGGTTGTTTGTATCTACTAATTGCTCTTTTGACTAAATGCTGTTTGAGCAGCAAGCGCAAGGACTCTGAACCCGGTACCAAGAGACTTTTGGAGAACGAAGATGGAACGAGGATAGCCCATCACCCGACAGACCCCGTGGAGATGAGACGCATCAACTTCCAGACTCCAGGTATGAAACACACACTTCGTAATTGCATACTAAAATATACTTCCGATTGCTCATCAATTGACGATGAAATATTCATGCCACTATTTTTAACTTTGGTAAGATTATGCAGACAAGATTGTGAAGGTGCATCACAACCCACCTGGCAGCTTCCAGTCATTTCTAGAATCAAAATGGTCGCTGCCCAGGTATTGCAGTCAGTGCTTACGGCTGAGTCATAACGGTGTGACAAAATCAGATCATCTCCTCTCGCCCACAGTCCACATGCCAGCCATGCTGCAGATAACACATCAGAACACACAGATATCTGTCTTATCACTCCCAAGTTAAACGGTCAAAATGATATATCAAAAGGTGAGTCGCTGGTTAACTGTGATAATTCATAAAGGAATTAATTCTGTTCTCTTTGGCTCACCAACTTAAACCCTGCTGTGATGTAACTACAGGCATTTGACCGCTGCCCACCTCCTACAGAGCGAGATCTAACTACACAGCTGCTTTGGTCCAGGCATCAGGCGGATGATGCTTTACTTTCTCTCCTTCCTTTAAATTAACAGCATCCAAAAACGCATGGCCTGGAGGGATTGTATGACAGTATTTTCCATATTGTCACAAGTGCAGTTCATAAATAAGTCGTTATTGAAAAGGTGGCAAGATGTGTCATTGTGAAGAAAGGTTTTACCTTGCAAGCTTTCTCATTTAATCCATAGTTTAAGGTGTTTTTTTTTTACATGTTCGTGGGAAGCAAAGTAAAACCCACAGAACAAAGCGCTTCAGCTCGTCTCTTCGATCATATGAGTGTTTTACTCTCATGTGGCAGAATAACTGAAGCTCCCACTTCTTCTCTCCGGAGATTTGTGAGATGCTCAACAAAGATGAAATTTGTCTCAAACCTAACCAGCTGATGCTATCTGAGGTCGTTTTGGTCGTGACAGGAGCATTTTGTCGTGATAACCTGCTGCAGTGCCATGCCAGCGGAAAAAAATAACCGTTGATACGGCATGAGCCTGTTATTAATAGCTGTAGCAGCAGAATATCTTATGCTTTTCATACTGTATCAACATGGATTACAATTCAAGAAACATGGAGAACACATTCTGACTGAGAGAGATTGTTTATTGTGTACAAAGCAGTGTTCCTCTTTGATTTGCTGTTGTAACTATTTTCCTTTTGAATGGACAATAGATCGTAAAAGCTCCACTTTTCGCGCTCCAGCTGTGAACAGAAACGGATGTACGAGGCATAGGTTGCTCCCTTTGAGTGTGTATGTGGGTGTACGTTTGTGCAACCCTCCTAATTAGTGTTCTGTCTGTGTTTGTTTTCTCTGAATCGTTACTCCTCTGATCACAGAGAAGGCAATTTATCAAAGAAAAACAATTTACAAACAAACAAGACTCGCCTGACTTTGTCCTCGCACATGGATCAAAATGGATTTTCTGCCTCAGCATGTTCCTTAATGATATGTGAAGTTCTCTGATTGTATTATTATCTGCACTTCTTTGCATATGAGTGATGTTGACCTGCAGTAATTTAGGGTAACTCAGCTTGTGACTGTTGTTGTCACGCAGGAATGATGAGCCACCCCACCATCCCCATCAACGAGCTGGCCGAGCACATTGAGGTGCTGAAAGCCAACGACAACCTGCGCCTCTCCCAGGAGTATGAGGTAAGAATGAATATGTATCCTCATTGTTTAAAGATGTTAAGCCTGTTAAGCCTTCGCTTCATAAAGCATTCTTATTTAACATTTCCATCTATGCGTGCAGATTATATGTTCATGATTTATTTAGCTCTGCAATTTGTTGCTGTAACTTGCCTACATCACAGAATGCTCTTTCCATTATCCTCAAGTACACTACTCAATATGCCACTCTCTTAATGTGTATTTGCTGCTGCTTTTTCTTAGTCCATCGACCCTAGTCAGCAGTTCACCTGGGAGCATTCAAACCTGGAGGTCAACAAGCCCAAAAACCGCTATGCTAACGTCATAGCGTACGACCACACCAGAGTCATCCTGGCTCCCCTAGAAGGTGAGGATTAGCGGAAAAATAAGATGTTTAGATATAGACATGTGAGAGTGAGAGTACGGATGTGTTTAAAGGGTTGAAAGCAAAGAGAGATGGGAGAAGGAGAGGGAGAACTGCATGATGGATGAAATGTGAAATTGCAAACAGTGCTCAGGACTGGCTGTGTGCAGTGGCATGAGACTGACAAACAGTGCCAGTGCATTCAAGTGCAGCCAGCACTCCTCCAGAACAAGAAGGGGGGGGGATGGATTTGATCTTCAGCTCATGAATTTACACAGACAGTGTTGTTTGTTTGTTGTCCTCCGCTAGTCACCTAGCAGCCGTCTGTCGTAAGGCGCGGCTGCCAGATACAAACAAGTTTGTTAGGCTGTTTGATGTCATACACGCAGGTTAATTTATTATGTTGCTTATGCAGATGCAGTTTAGCATCAGAGCCTTACAAGTGTCTCGTCTGCGCAGGTATCCTGGGGAGCGACTACATCAACGCCAACTACATTGATGGCTACAGGAAGCAGAATGCCTACATCGCTACACAGGGGCCACTGGCGGAGACGTTCGGGGACTTTTGGAGGAAGGTGTGGGAGCAGCGGGCCGCCTCTGTGGTCATGATGACACGCCTCGAGGAGAAGTCACGGGTAGGAAGTCCAACCTCAACACACTGACCCCCAATATACATCTTAGATTACACGTCATTTATAGTTTAGCCTGTTTGCTTTACAAATGTAATTAAACCTATAAACCCTTTTAAGGCAAGGCAAGTTTATTTATATAGCACCTTTCAACACAAGGCAATTCAAAGTGCTTTACAAAAATGAAAGACATTAAGAGCATTAAGAAACATATTATAAAATGGCATTTCAAAACACTCAATTAAAAGCAAAGGTACATGAATTAAAGTTACAGTGCAGTGTGAGATACACACATCTGAAATGTTTAGGTCTGACTCGCAATCATTGCTAACTTTTTAGCAGAAATAGTTTTCTTTGACCTCACTTTCTTTCTACATTATTTTTTTACTTATCCTTTAGTTATTTCAAGTGTTTCATGCTAAACAAACTCCACTTTTTAAAATGTTAATCTGCAACCCAATATTCAGAAAATTCAACGGATCCTGGCCTTATTTGTGTAGCATATAAAATGTATTTGCTCCCAGACATTCTTGTGGCTTGCTAGTTTTGCACCCCATCTGTAACCCAAATACACGTAAGGGACTTTAACAAATATGTATATATGTTCATTTTATTCATTTCGTATTTTGAAAGTTACTTAACTGTATATCATTTTAATCGTATATCTTTAATTTGATGATTCTTTAATCTTGTGTGAATCTGTGCTGTCCTGTTTTTCAATCTTACCCTGTTGCTGTATAAACCACTGAATTTCCCCACGGGGATTAATAAAGGTCAATTTGTTCTTATCTCAAATGTAGGGAAACAGATTTTTGTAATTCAGTCTGAAACAATAATAGTTATAATGATGATGCTTTTCCATTATCCGTGCAGATAAAGTGTGACCAGTACTGGCCGAGTCGCGGCACAGAGACGTACGGGACGATCCAGGTCACCCTGCTGGACACAATGGAGCTGGCCACATTCTGTGTGCGCACCCTTTCCCTGCACAAGGTAAAATGATTGCCCTCTTTTCTTGCTCCCTCTCCATCTGAATCCACCCCTTGACTCACCGCTCTGCCCTTTCCTCTAGTAATTACTGTCATTGAAAACTGCTTTGATGTCTTGAATTGACCGTTCGGAACCTGGAGTAATTACGAATTTCCACTGTCACTGGCCGAGTGACGCGCATGTGAAGATTATTCTGGGTTTCATGGAGTGTTCAAACCAGGCCAGCCTCGCTGTGTCAGACGCTGAGATTTGATCACTGTTGGAAGCAGAGCACTTTCTTATAGCGCAGGACTAATCTAGGACCGGCAGACTAGCCTGTCTCTGTGGCCTACTTACAAATACAGAAACTGGGCCAACTTTCGCTTCCAAGTGTTGCACAGCCTCTCCAAATTTTGTGATGTGTTGTCAAACGTCCAGCTACGAGATCTGTCATAGAGTGGAGAATAACACACATGCAATATTTACTTATCCTAGTATTATTCCTGTCTGTTGTGTATATTTTGCACAATGTAAGAATATTTGGGGTCTTCAAACTGCATTATCTAAAACTATTCCTTTAATTTATACAGTGTGTGTGTAGGAATCATTATGGTTGCATTAATTAAAAAGCTTCTTGGATGTATTTTTTGTTTATTTTAGTTTAGTATATAAATGTATGACAGTGAGAGCGCATATTGAAAGTGCAACATTTCTTCTTAGCAAGAAAGGCTTATTTTCATTTCGTCCACAGGCAGGCAATAGTTAAAAGCACAGACGTTAGAAATAAAAGCATAACAAATCAATCAAAAACAGTCCTGGCTTCTATGGTTGACAATAACTACATCATCATAACTGATGGAGATACAGTATATCTGAGAAACTGAGCTCAAACCAATTGGAAATGTTGTAATTTCCCTTCAATTACTGAATACGTTTAATATTAGAACATTCAATAATGCATAAAGTGAAACATCTAACACATGCACATGTTCAGACAAATTAGTTTTCAGTGATTGTAAAGCCACATATTTTTCTTGTCTCTTATTTAAGAGTGGCAGCAGTGAGCGGCGAGAGGTGCGTCAGTTCCAGTTTACATCCTGGCCAGATCACGGTGTGCCGGAGTATCCCACCCCCTTCCTCAACTTTCTCCGCAGGGTCAAAGCCTGCAACCCTCCTGACGCCGGACCTATTATCGCTCACTGCAGGTACAGCACACACACCTAACTTTATATTAAAGGTCACCTATTATGCAAAATCCACTTTTTCATGTCTTTTATAAACAAACATGGTCCCCTCTGTGTAAAGAGATACTGAGAGTTTCAGCAAAAAAGATTCGCTCACTTTTTGTCCTCATCCATTCATATAACAACCTGTCAGAAAATGAGCTGATCAGATTTTGGCCACTTTATGATGTCATAACGATTGTTTGGCTTGTGTACAACCATATCTATTTGGTATGTTGAGCCAAACACTTCAGAGACATGTTTTGTATATATCTGAGACCTGTAATTTATTGATGAAAAATTGTATAATAGTGGACCTTTAAATTGATTCATTTTGGTAAATATGCATTTTTTTTAATTAGTTGAGAATAAGGATACCACTAAATCTCTGGTATCTTCTCAGCCAAATTAAGGCAAAACTAAAAAGCTCAATATGTTGAACTATTCCTTTAAATGAAAGTAGGAAACAGAAAAAGCTTCCCTCTTGGTCAACACTTATTCCTCTTCCTCTATCAGTGCCGGCGTTGGTCGCACTGGCTGTTTTATTGTCATCGATGCCATGCTGGAGCGCATTCGACAAGAGCGCACTGTGGACATCTATGGTCACGTGACCCTGATGCGCTCACAGAGGAACTACATGGTGCAGACGGAGGATCAATACAGCTTCATCCATGAGGCCCTGCTGGAGGCCGTGGCCTGTGGGAACACTGAGGTGGCCGCTAGGAGTCTTTACTCCTACATGCAGAAGCTGGCCAAGGTGGAGCCCGGAGAGCACATCACCGGCATGGAGC
Organism: Notothenia rossii; assembly: GCF_949606895.1. NCBI lineage: Eukaryota > Metazoa > Chordata > Actinopteri > Perciformes > Nototheniidae > Notothenia > Notothenia rossii. The sequence continues at coordinate 61,147,019 of NC_136907.1, forward strand.
TGGAGTTCAAGGTAGGGGAGAAGGGTCAAATTACAAGGGTGTGAATATTTACTGTCTCGCAAATATTACATTTTAAGAGATTGTCTGAAAAGAGGCAAAGAGAAGTGTTTTTTGAGCTACCTAAAACAAAATCATGTCTTCTTATAATCGCCTGTTACAAGTTGCGAGTGGTGAGCAGTTCAAAATGTGGTTGATTTTCCTTTCTGAAATTGTTTAAATGTATTTATAATTATTGTAGCCTCCATCCATCCATCCATCCATCTTCTCCCGCTTATCCGTGGTCGGGTCGCGGAGGTAGCAGTTCCAGCAGAGAGCCCCAAACTTTCTTTTCCCTGGCCACATCAACCAGCTCTGACTGGGGGATCCCAATGCGCTCCCAGGCCAGAGAAGAGATATAATCCCTCCATCTGGTTCTAGGTCTACCCCTTGGTCTCTTCCCAGCTGGACGTGCCTGGAACACCTCCCTAGGGAGGCGCCCAGGTGGCATCCTAACTAGGTGCCCGAACCACCTCAACTGGCTCCTTTCGACGCGAAGGAGGAGCGGTTCAACTCCGAGTCCCTCCCGGATGACCGAACTTCTCACCTTATCCCTAAGGGAGACACCAGCCACCCTGCGGAGAAAACCCATCTCGGCCGCTTGTACCCGCGATCTCGTTCTTTCGGTCATGACCCATCCTTCATGACCATAGGTGAGGGTAGGAACGAAAATGGCCCGGTAGACAGAGAGCTTTGCCTTCTGGCTCAGCTCCCTTTTCGTCACAACGGTGCGGTAAAGAGACTGCAGTACCGCTCCCGCTGCTCCGATTCTCCGACCCATCTCACGCTCCATTGTTCCCCCACTCGAGAACAAGACCCCGAGATACTTGAACTCCTTCACTTGGGGTAAGGACTCATTCCCTACTTGGAGTGGACAATCCATCGGTTTCCTGCTGAGAACCATGGCCTCAGATTTGGAGGTGCTGATCCTCATCCCAGCCGCTTCACACTCGGTTGCGAACCGATCCAGTGAGTGCTGAAGGTCGCAGACCGATGAAGCCATCAGAACCACATCATCTGCAAAAAGCAGTGGTGCAATCCTTAGTCCACCGAACTGCAGACCCCCCCCCCCCACGACTACGCCTCGAAATCCGATCCATGTATATTACAAACAGGATTGGTGACAAAGCGCAGCCCTGGCGGAGGCCAACCCTCACCTGAAATGGGTCCGACTTACTACCGAGGACCCGGACACAGCTCTCGCTTTGGGAGTACAGAGATTGGATGGCCCTGAGTAGAGACCCCCTCACCCCATACTCCCGCAGCACCTCCCACAGTGACTCCCTGGGAACCCGGTCATACGCCTTCTCCAAGTCTACAAAACACATGTAGACTGGATAAGCATACTCCCAGGCCCCCTCCAGGATCCTTGCGAGAGTAAAAAGCTGATCCGTCGTTCCACGACCAGGACGGAATCCGCATTGTTCCTCCTCAATCTGAGGTTCGACAATCGGCCTGACCCTCCTTTCGAGTACCTGAGAGTAAACTTTCCCGGGGAGGCTGAGTAGTGTGATGCCTCGGTAATTGGCACACACCCTCTGATCCCCCTTTTTGAAAAGGGGAACCACCACCCCGGTCTGCCACTCCTTCGGTACTGTTTCCGACTTCCACGCAACGTTGATGAGACGTGTCAACCATGACAGTCTCTCAACACCCAGAGCCTTCAGCATTTCTGGGCGGATCTCATCCACCCCCGGGGCTTTGCCACTGTGAAGTTGTTTGACGACCTCAGTGACCTCCCCCCGGGAGATTGGTGTCGATCCCCCGTCATACTCCAGCTCTGCCTCTAACATAGAGGGCGGAGTTGTCGGGTTCAGGAGTTCCTCAAAGTGCTCCTTCCAACGCCCTAACACTCCATCAGTTGAGGTCAACAACGTCCCATCCTTACTGTACACAGCTTGGATGGTTCCCTGCTTCCCCCTCCTGAGGTGTCGGACAGTTTTCCAGAACAACTTTGGTGCCGCCCGAAAGTCTTTCTCCATGTCTTCTCCGAACTTCTCCCACACCCGCTGCTTTGCCTCGGCCACGGCTGAGGCTGCTGCCCTTCGGGCCTGTCGGTACGTTGCAACTGCCTCGGGAGTCCCCCGGGATAACAAATCCCTGAAGGCCTCCTTCTTCAGTCGGACGGCTTCCCTGACCACCGGTGTCCACCAGGAGGTTCGAGGGTTACCGCCCCTTGAGGCACCTAGGACCTTGAGACCACAGCTCCCCGCCGCGGCTTCGGCAATAGAGGCTTTGAACACCGACCACTCTGGTTCAATGTCCCCAACCCCCACAGGAATGCCCGAAAAGCTCCGCCGGAGGTGTGAGTTGAAGGCCTCCTGAACTTGGGCCTCCTCCAGACGTTCCCAGTTCACCCGAACTACACGTTTGGGCTTACCAGGTCTATCCAGAGGCTTCCCCCGCCACTCGACCCAACTCACCACCAGATGGTGATCAGTTGACAACTCCGCCCCTCTCTTTACCCGAGTGTCCAAAACATACGGCCTCAGGTCCGATGATACGATAACAAAATCGATCATGGACCTTCTACCTAGGGTGCTTTGGTACCACGTACACTTATGAGCATCCTTATGTTCGAACATGGTGTTTGTTATGGCCAATCCATGACTAGCACAGAAGTACAGTAACAAACCACCACTCCGGTTCAGATCAGGGGGGCCGTTCCTCCCAATCACTCCCCTCCAAGTGTCTCCATCATTGCCCACATGTGCGTTGAAGTCTCCCAGCAAGATTAAAGAGTCCCCTTCAGGAGCCCCATACAGGACTCTTTCCAGGGTCTCCAAGAAGGCCGTATACTCTGAACTGCTGTTGGGTGCATAAGCACACACAACAGTCAGAGTTTTCCCCCCCCATAACCCGCAGGCGTAGGGAGGCAACCCTCTCGTCCACTGGGGTAGACTCCAACAACGAAGCACCCAACCGGGGACTTGTGAGTATCCCCACACCCGCCCGGCGCCTCACACCTTGAGCAACTCCGGAGAAGAATAGAGTCCAACCCCTATCCAGAAGTAAGGTTCCAGAGCCGACGCTGTGCGTAGAGGTGAGCCCAACCAGATCCAACTGGTAACGCTCCACCTCCCGCACAAGCTCCGACTCCTTCCCCCCCAGAGAGGTGACGTTCCACGTCCCCAAAGCCAGCTTCTGTCGCCCGGGTCTGGTCCGTCGAGACCCTCTGCCTTCACTGCCACCCTTCTGGCAGCGCACCCGACCCCATCGCTGTTTCCCGTAGGTGGTGGGCCCGCGGGACGGAGAAGCGGAGGTGTTGCCCACGTCGTCTTTTCGGGCTGTGCCCGGCCGGGCTCCGTGGCAAGCCCGACCACCAGACGCTCGCCGACGAGTCCTCCTTCTGGGCCTGGCTCCAGAAGGGAACCCCGGGCTTCCTCCGGGCCGGGTATCCTCACTTCGTGTGTCGTCTTTCATGAGGTCTTGTGAACCAATCTTAGTCTGGCCCCTTGCCTGAGACCAATTTGCCATGGGAGACCCTACCAGGAACACAAGGTTCCAGACAACACAGCCCCCAGGTTCATCAGGGCACACAAACCTCTCTACCACGGTAAGGTGCTGGTTCTTCAGAGAGGATTATTGTAGCCTTTGAGATATAAGTCTACCTAAGAGATGACATGAACACAAATTAAAAAATTAAAAAAACTTTTCCAAATTATTTTGTATTCCCCCTAATAGGGAACCTTTCGAAAACTGTAGTCCTTTCCATAAAATAACTAGGAATATATCTTTGATAATCCTGCATTCTTGCATGTCAAATCAGGTTAGATTTCCTGGAATATATATATATATAAATAATATAGATTAAAACTAAATAAAACATCTTCACACATTTGACATGTTCTCTCTCCGTGCAGCGGCTGGCTAACACCAAAGCCCACACATCCCGGTTCGTCACAGCCAACCTGCCTTGCAACAAATTCAAGAACCGACTGGTCAACATCATGCCCTATGAAACCACCCGCGTCTGCCTCCAGCCAATCAGAGGCCTGGAGGGCTCTGACTACATCAACGCGAGCTACATAGACGGATACAGGTATGTTTTTGTCCAGAGAACATTAATGTGACCTGATCCCCTCGTCCTCCTATGATGGCTGCATGAGTGAATGGACTGGATGTGTTTTCACCGCAATGTTCCCACCTGTCATGTCCTGTCACATCGGTCATTATTGTAAATATGTAATCGCTATTTGTCTTGCTGCACAGCACTTGCCTCAGTCACAGGGCTTCTGATGATTCAGGCATTCAGAGCAATTGCACACACATGTTTTGACTGTTCCTTTTCTTGCCTGGAGTTTGACCCCCTTTTCAGTCTGCTGATTGACAGAGGGAGTGTGTGTGTGTGTGTGTGTGTGTGTGTGTGTGTGTGTGTGTGTGTGTGTGTGTGTGTGTGTGTGTGTGTGTGTGTGTGTGTGTGTGTGTGTGTGTGTGTGTGTGTGTGTGTGTGTGTGTGTGTGTGTGTGTGTGTGTGTGTGTGTGTGTGTGTGTGTGTGTGTGTGTGTGTGTGTGTGTGTGTGTGTGTGTGTGTGTGTGTGTGTGTGTGTGTGTGTGTGTGTGTGTGTGTGTGTGTGTGTGTGTGCAGCTGTTGCAGCATGTGGTATAATATGTAGTTATAGGATCCCCATTAGTTGTCTATGCCCTAAAGCGCAACTAGTCTTCCTGTGGTGCACATTTGAAAGCACACATATACAATTCCAGGCAAAAATGAAACTGATGACTTCCTCAACATAGTTCTGAGCAAAAGCAAATCCCCTTAAACTATACATTTCATCCTACAAAACTATTTGTTAAAGGAAATACGTTTTTGCCTTGGGGAGTGAAAAACACCTTTCATGTTGCCTATGTCTGATCCTAATTTGTGTTTTAATTGACTGTATTGACACGATTGATTATTGGATAGTTAAACCTGTCATGTAGATAGTATCGGTGCTGCCATCATCCTGTATTTAACATTTAGACAGTTAAGATGGATGTGCATGCGATTGATGTTAGGGCCGTATGAACACTGTAGAGCAAGGTTTGCTGCTTTGTTCTGTTCTCGTTGGAGTTTGGTTAAATCTCTTTTGTGACGTGTGTGTGTTTGTGTAGGCAGCAGAGAGGCTACATTGCCACCCAGGGTCCGCTGGCTGAGACTACAGAGGATTTCTGGAGGATGCTGTGGGAACACAATTCCACCATTGTGGTCATGCTCACCAAACTGAGAGAAATGGGCCGGGTAGGGGTAATTACATGCACAGAGACAAAGAGCTAGAAATTACATTAAATGTCAGCCCAGTTCACAATGTCATTAATCGTTTATTTTGTTCTGCTCTCTCAGGAGAAGTGTCACCAGTACTGGCCCGCAGAGCGTTCAGCCCGGTACCAGTACTTCGTGGTGGACCCCATGGCTGAGTACAACATGCCTCAGTACATCCTCCGGGAGTTCAAAGTCACGGATGCCAGGGTGAGTTCATGTTCTGCTGTATTTTGTATCCAAACAGCAAGCGTAACATTACACTCCTTGACTTTTCTGCCCTTTTCCCAATCCATCAGTGCTGTTTGAAGGCAGCGATGCAAAGCATGTCCTATCGACCTGTAGTGTGTGTTGGTTAGTGTGTGTTTTGTATGGGAATGCTTAGGTCTATTGGTAAGTAGCCCCTTAGATTACTCATTCAACCGTGCTGTCTCCAGATCACCTTGACAGCATAGTGTGTGTGTGTGTGAGTGACTGTGTGTGCACATCCTCTCATGCACATATCAGCCAATCATAGATAACTCCAGTTAGGCCTGTCCTGCACTGACGCCACGTCGACAGATGCTCTATTGATCTCCATTAAAGGGGAGTCAGAAAGGCTGAGCAGAAGAGAAAAGATGTAATTGCCCTCTGAGTGGCTGACAATGGCAGACGTACAGACGTTACAGCTTGGAGTTAACCACAGCCACTGATCCAGGGTCAGATAACAGTAATCGTTAGAAAGGAAGAAAAGGATATTGCATGGCAGCGTCTCACTCCTCGTCAGTCAATAGAAGAAGAATCTCTTTAAATAATCTAAAACGCACAAACACTAACTACATCTATAAAGGATAAACATCTTGATGCTTTTTGAAGATACATCAGATACACTCTCTTATCAACTCAGGCTAATCGTTCTTCACCCCCTCATCACCTCACTTATTCAGGACGGCCAATCACGGACAGTGCGTCAGTTCCAGTTCACCGACTGGCCAGAGCAAGGCGTGCCCAAATCCGGAGAGGGCTTCATCGATTTTATTGGCCAAGTGCACAAAACCAAGGAGCAGTTTGGCCAGGATGGACCAATCAGCGTTCACTGCAGGTAAGCAGCATGACATCTCAGCGACTAATGAATAAACCATTCAATGTTAATTAAAAGTACATGTAATTGCATAATAACGGCAGTAAGTGTAGCATATTAAGCTCAGACACTTTGTTAACCATAGTCATGTTTCCCTTTATGGCTGCAGTGCTGGCGTGGGGCGGACCGGTGTCTTCATCACTCTGAGTATCGTCCTGGAGAGGATGCGTTACGAAGGGGCAGTGGACATCTTCCAGACCGTCAAAATGCTGCGCACACAGAGACCGGCCATGGTGCAGACTGAGGTAAACACTGACACGATGTGGGGCTGAGTGATTCATAAAGCAGGGCAGAGACAAGTAAAGCACTCTATAACACACCATTGGTCATGATTAAAGCAATATTTTAATCAATCCGGTTATATTTTTAATGTTTAATTATTTATATATTATTTATTTATATATTAATCAAACCTCAGCCTGTCTTACACTCTGATTTTCCTTTTTTAATGATGATGCTATTTCGTTAAACATACTTTTCTGTCAAGCAAATGTATTAATCATGAATTAATTATTATGAAAAAATATATAATATTTGCACCTCCCATCATGGCTGTAGAAAAAGTCATTATACCACCTAAAAAAACCATCTATATTCGTCCATATGTATGAGGCTATTTTATTTCCAACTGCATGCTAATATTAAAGGTCCCATGTCATGCTTTTCTGGTTATTACCCGTCCCCTTGTGTGTTATGTAGCTTTTTATGCATGTAAACGGTCTGCAGAGTCACAAACACAGGAGCTCCAACAAGTCGTTGGACAGAGAGTGAATACACATACTGTACAGAGATGCTGTATGAGAAACCAATGTGAGTTTGGAAAATTGCCCAATATAAATCTATTCTAGTAGACCTCAACAATGGAATTATGATCAGTAGAAATGGCCATGACATGGGACCTTTAAAACATAAAATATGTGCTTATTTAGATTTTTCCAAGAGTTTTGATCATTAGGAAAATAATTTGTTGCTGATTTGTAGCTGCAAATACAAACTTTTACGCTCTCTGTGAAAACCACATATCATGTAGGTATGTGACTGTGGCCTTTTTCCCATAAACGAATGGGTTTCTAGTGTTTTGTTTATCTCAAATATGAGAACTTTCTCAAAAGGGACACTTAATCCTTCAGTTCATCTGAAAAATTAGAAATCACCAGACTGAGAGATTAGGATGTATAAGACACTCAGCAATCCCAACCTACAGTAAAGCCAGGATTTGAGTTAAGCCTCTGTTGCATACCATCGTCATGATTCTAGCAAAAACATTAGACTGGAGAGGTGTTGTGAGCCTGTGTCTGTTCCTGTTCAGAGCAATGATTTCTCCCTCTGTGTGATCCTCTGTTTGTCACCCAGGATGAGTATCAGTTCTGCTACCAGGCTGCTCTGGAGTACCTGGGTAGCTTCGACCACTATGCAACGTAAATAAAGAGACAACCCCCCATCCATCTGTCTGCTTCGAGGTCCACCAACAAACTGACGAGTGAAACGAGAGAAAGACAGCCTGAAATAACGTGAACATTGAACCTTTTCCTGGGAGCAAGACTTAAAGATGAATTATACACCAACAAGGACAACAAAAGATAACAACAAAAACAGCAACAATAAATCTGTGTCTAACAGCACCCACACTGCTGGTGGGTGTGGAGACTATCCATGTGTAATCCATATACTTACCTCAGTGTTCCAGTGTGAAGGACGTATAATACATGTGTGTTGTGGTCAGCTATCTCCAATATGAACCAGTGAAATACAAACAGCTTCTGAACAGGAATTATGATACTATATGTGTATAAAAAAAAGGAAAAAAACACAAAGAGCCTGGATATTTGCTGCACCCTATATGGGCTTTTTATCCTCAACTTTGTATCTATTGGTTTAGTGTACTAAGGGGTTACAAAGTGCAAAGGTGAACATTTCTATGTGTCCGTGAGTCTATTTCAAAGGTGTCTAAGGTTGCCACAGTAGCTCTGATCGTAGTTTAGAGCACATGACTCAACACCCAGAGGACTGTTGGAGAAGCATGTGGATGCTCATTTACCCAAAGCACAGTGCCAAGAGAAACCATGCAGCGTGAACGTGAGCCGTGGCCTACAAGGAGAGATGACTTCCTCTTTTATCCAGCATTACATAAAGTCAGACCAGAGACCGCTCTTACTAACACTGGCCAAGGATCAGTTAATGCTCGTCTCCAATGGTGTCCTCGCTGAGCAACAGCCCGGCATCCGAACAGTGATTAGAGCCTGTCATATCCTCCACTGGGCTGAGGTCTGTAGTCCAGTGCATTATTCGTCAAACAAAGTTTGCTTGCTATTTGCTGTGGTCCTTGTTCATCCTCAAGCTCATATCCACTTGAAGCCAGCCCCATTGTGTCAGCTCAGCAGTGGCTCATTGAGAGGGATGCTAATGAAAGCTTCAATCCTGCTAAAACAGTTCTCATCCCATCTCTGCTGACATGATTTTTGTGTGTTTTTACTGTACGTCTCTGCCTTACGCTGACTTATTTCTTGTGTTCATGCTGCTCAATGTTCATGCGTTGTGTTCTTAACATTTATTGTCATACAGTATCTAAAATTGAGGATGAAAGTTATTTCCCAATCATCTTCATCCTCTAAAGGTTACCTACTTGAATTGCACGACTTCGCAGTTACATCAATCTTGTGCAGTGAAAGATAATGACAGAAATCCCAAAAAAACATTCAGTGCTTTTTTGCTCACTTTCAACAGTCCTCTCCCCTCACCTACCTTCATATAAACTTCATTCAAATTCTCTCTGTTTCTAAATCACATTGTACAGAAAATCCCAACTTAACCAAATGATGTTTCCCCCCGTCTGCTCCAGTAGAAATGCACAATTCTGTGATATCGATATATATCTTTTCTTGATTTGACATATAATCATAATTGGTCCCATGTGGTGATTTAAGAGCACAGCGATGTCCGGTGAATCAGACATTTCGGTTTCACAGATTTTGTACATACAGTCTATCATTGGAGTCCTATAACAGTACAGTTACATACGTCTGAGCACAAGATATAACGTGGGATTGGATGTGATGTAGTTCTTATTGTCGCAAAAAAAGCCTTATTGTTATTGTTCACTTTGTCATATTTATTTCATATGATTTTTTAAGATATTTATTATTCTATTTTGTTACTTTTTATGTTCGTTTTTAATCTATTTATTTGCGATATCTACCAACTATAACCGATAAGATGTTGTATACCTGTTTCTTTGGCGAGCCAATGTTAAAGTATGATATTGTCACTGTTTGTTTTTTTATTTTCGATGGTCAGTTTTGGTGCTTTTTTATTTGCTTTATAATGATAAAGTATGCCCTCTGTGTAGGGTGCTATTTGATACTGATTACTGATGTCCAACTAGTTAGCTAGAGATGTGCATTAGAGGAGACCTAGTTTAAGTTTACAGTGATGCCCTTTTGATGCCCCCCCACTCTCCACCTCCATAGCAACAGCAGCGGTGTGATTGATCCCCGCAACAGAGGTATGGTCCGCCCCTCCGTGATACGTTTAAGGGCATCAGAGAATTACATATAGAGAGCAGATTTGTTGACTAAAACCTCGGACAAGCTGTTGGTATTAAGATTCCTGGAAAGCACATAGTAGCAGGTGTATTTTTGACAGAGAATGGGCCAGCTAAATGCACCCTCTAAAGTTATTGTTTATATCTGAAATTATTCTGATATGAAATTGTGTGGTCCAGAAGTCTTGACAGTGTGTGACATATGAAATATGTTATTCCTTCGATTTCTAATGATGATTGTGTCAAGAGAAATATAAAGGCACTCACATGAAACATAATATGACGTGTGTTGAGGGCCAGCTCTGATGACTCACCCCCTCACTTATGTACCTGTTCTTTCCTTTCAAACCATGGATGTAGATATTGTATCTTGACTTTGTATTAAAAGCAGGATGATTGGATATAGCGCACAATGAGCTGTTTGATTTTTGTGTTCCTTTCCTTTTTTTTTCCTTCATTGCCCACTAGATGGGACCAAAGTTACTTTAAACTTAAATGCACTACTGTCACTGAACGCAGCTTTAACTAAATGCATTATAAACAATTACACACAAAAGTTTTTTGAAATTAAATACTTATGCCTTTATTTTAAGCATGTGTATTAAGAAAGTTGAATGCTGGTTTGGAGGTACACAAAGAGATGGCATTAATTTCTTCTGTAACTCCATTTGTAGTTATAGTTGTACTATACATAGCATAGTAATACATGAACAAGGCAAAATAATGAAGTGTTCATGTCATATAGGAAGAACAGTAGGGACAGTAAATATGTTAAAGAATACTGAGACTGTAAGGATTTAAATAATGTATTGAAATTACAATGTAAATACAAAATACAGCCCCGAAAAGACACATTACACAAATATTTAATAACTTCCCTGGTCTCCTACTGATTATAATACAACACTTGTTGAAAAGAGTTTTTTTTTTTTTAATGAAAATTAGCACAAGGACTGTATGCAGCTGCAAGCATTCACTCTTTCTCTAAGGCCAGGTTTACACGGAGATGAAAACGAACCTTAGTCGATTTCAAAAAAGTCTTCCGTCCACACGTAATCGGCTCAACAAACGTGTCCGTCCACACGAGACAACACAGTCTCACTCCCTGAACGTCCAGGAGCGACGCTTGGTCAAGGTCCTGTGGTGTGCAGTTATGACGCGTCGAGGCTCCTTCAGCTTAATAAACGGACGCAAAGAGCTTTCAACTGATTGCAATGTATTCCCATCGGCGGCGGTATTTGACGCCCATGGAAGCACCGCATCGGTCCATGTCGGCGGCACTTAAAGGCAATGTGAGCGTCCATTCCCATTGGATAACGAAAGATTTTACACCCGGAAGTAAATATTAACTTTACTGTTGATTGATTTGACAGTGATATCTGCACTACTCATCAACTCAAAAACACCAGATTATCCTTATTAATTACACAACATTGATTGGTTTAAATTGTGTACAATGCTTTTGTATTTTTCCCCTTCGACTCGGAGAAACAAATATTTTTTCGGAGTTTAGGATGGCAGACTACACCATGTGCTTTGCTTCAAAAACCCCGTGATTAGTCCTCAAGCTCTGTGATTGGATGTTGGAGTGGCAATGAGCAAAGTTTACACGGAGCGTCAAACAGCATTTTGAAATGGAATGAATCCCATCGACGGCACACTAACCGAAACAGGAGTCGAACATGTCCTCCCCCCCCCCCCCTTAGGTCACAGGCTCCTCCAACAGTGCAACACAATAAAACAGATATACAGAAAAAATAGTAAAAAATGAAATAAGCAATAAGAGTCTACAAGTGATTGGAATATGATATATTTGACAAATCATTTCTAAGTAGCAGCCAGATGAATGTTATGGATGTTGTTTCAAAGTTCAGATGTTTAATAGTCTTATGGCCTGTGGGATGAAGCTGTCCCTGAGTCTGGTGGTTTTAGTCCTGATGCTGCAGTACCGCCTGCCAGGCGGCAGCAGACAGAACAGTTTGTGGCTGGGTAATGGGGGTCTTTTATAATCCTGAGGGCTTTCTTTAAGGTTAACCTGGTATTTTTACTCCACTACATTTATTTTAATTACTTTACAGATTTGGATTAATGAGGTGAAATATAAACAACCCTTAAAGTGGACCTATCATTCTATATTTGAACAATATATTGTAGGGCCATACCTATATAAAGTATATAAATATAGTTTTTTTTTCAAAATACCAAACAGATCCTGCATTTTAGCCATGCCTCATTTCGCTCTATTTGCTCTTTCCAGCCCTGTTTTTGCAGGGGCTGATTTTGTTACGTAGCTTTAATGCAAATCAGCTGCTGTGAAGAAGACCCCCCGAGCATGGTTGCCTGGTTGCCCGGTTGCCCTTCTGTTTATTCTCCGCGGTGGATTTAGCAACATGTAGTTCATGTAGTTCTCCATGTCCACTTGTTGCTGATGGTTGTGGTAGAGGAGCTGAAGATTTTGCATTAACATCTGTACCATGGTTATGGGATTAGTTTTGTATCATAAAGATAAAGCAACACTTTCTCGGAATAAAGCAAAATTATGAGTTTAAAAGAAAAAAAGACTGAGTCAAGAAAAAATAAAATAAATTTCAAAAATAAAACTATAAGTTGCAAACAAATCATTTGTGTAATCATGTAAACCAGGGGTGGCCAACCCGCGGCTCTCGAGCCGCATGCGACTATTTGCCTAGTTTCATGCGGCTCTTCAGTTCATATCGAGTTGTATATGTGTGAATTTGGGGGAGAGACACTGACTCCTGACTATAGTGTTGCACGGTGTACCGATACTTGAAAGGTATACCGCGATACCCTGCCGTTAAAAACGTTACGATTCCTCCGTTTCATTAGTATCGGTACTTTAAGAATGACGGGGCGCTCTGCTTCCAATCCCTGCACTGCAGCCGTGTATGGAAAGCCAAAAGTGCCATAATACGGGGGTGAAAAAACGCGCGAACATACGGGGAGGTCCGTTTTTTCGCGCGAAAAACGCGCGAACATACGGGGAGGTCCGTTTTTTCGCGCGAAAAAACGGGCCAATATACGTGCGAATGTTCGCGCGGTTTTTTATATGATAATGAGCCCCTCCTTCTGATTTCCTTAGCCAATAAGTTCAAAGTGTCTGTAACCAATCAGTGAAGGGTAAAGCCAGACCAAAACAATCTGTAGATGAAAAGTTCCTGACATGGTGAGGCTGTGCTGTAAATTGTGCATTATTCCAGATTCAGGGGACTAAGTATTAATTTGCCTTTGAATATAATAAATATTTCAATCAATATATCAATATAACCTGCCTTCATTGTTTTTTTTAAATAAAATGGCATTACCCTTTTCCTTAAACCTCTGGAGTGTGAAGTGAAGGTATTTTCTCAATTTTTAGATGTCTCCTTAAATCCACTTTTAAATGTACTTCTTATAACATGGCATGGTGTTACATGTCAAAATGTTCAGTAGTCTCTGGTGTTGCTAGAAATGCAAATTCACTCACCTTAGAGCACTGTCTTATGAGAAACCTAGCTTAGAAATCCGATTTTTGGAAAACTTCAAAACTGTTGTGAAACACATATGTACTCATGTCATCCATTTTTTTTGGTGTTTCAGATTTTGTTCACCAAAGTCTTTGGTTCACAAAAGTAGTGAAATATATCAATTACACTATAAGCCTATATAAAAGTGTTGTTCATGTCTAAAATGAAAATGTGTAAATTGTAATTTAGAGTAAAATATTTCCATCCCTCTACTTTCACCACAGAAAAGTTACATCAGGACTGAATAATGACTTCATATTCCATACCAAGGTTTATGTGATGTGTACAAATACAAATTCAGCATTTCAACTTTATTTTTCAACCAACTATTTATGTTAACATATGAAACTGTAAAATCTCAATATTTCCAATATCAGAACTTTTTCAACCAACTATTCATTATAAATGTAAAGACAGGGGGTCTTTGTCCATGGTCTTTGTCTGTCTTCCAAGACAGTGGGTCTGGCTGCTGTGTAGGTGGGGCTGATGGTGCATGGCCTGCTGGTGGCTGTGTCGGAGGGAGGTAGGTGGGATTGTCCCGGGTTGATGCTGGGATTGTCCCGGGTTGATGCTGGTGGCTGGATGGGAGGTACGTGTGCTAGGCGAGACTTCTTTGCTGGCTGGGTTGATCGTGATGGCTGTGGTGGAGACCTTTGTATCGAGGTGTATCTTAATCTTGTGGCAGGCACAGATGGAGGTGGAGGCCGCTGTAGGGATGCTGGTCCTCTGGTCCTCGGGTCCTTGGTGGTGATGGCTGTGGTGGACGCCTTTGTACCGAGGTGTATCTTAATCTTGTGGCAGGCACAGATGGAGATGGAGGCCGCTGTAGGGATGCTGGTCCTCTGGTCATTGGTGGTGATGGCTGTGGTGGAGGTCTTTGAGCCACGGTAGATTTTGACCTGGGGGCCGGCACAGATGAAGGTTCTGGCTGCTGGATAAACGCCGCCTCTGGGCCACTAGGCCCAGGCAGCTGTGAAATCTGAAGGAAAAAAAACATACCTTTACATTTAGCAAATCAAAATAACTGTATGACGTATTTTTCTCTAATCAAAAATGGAAATAAATCCACATGCCATATTATGACTTTTATGAAGGATTAAAGCCTTCTTCATTTCCAGTATATAATACAGTGATAACACACACAACCCGGTTGACTGTACTCACTTTAACCTGGCTCTGTTGTACACTGATAGGCACAATATTAGCATAGCATTAGCGCGGTATTAGAATTTCAATAATATGAACAATTATGAACTCAGACCAGCATTTCACATATTTATACAAGCAGAATACACTTGAAATGTAAGCCAAACTACTGCACGGGAGTCATACACCTAGTAACATAGAAGAACAAAGAAGCTAGCGGACGCCATTAGCCACTGTAGTGGAGCCGAACTAGCTGACAGAATGACATTAAACTACACATAAAGAACAGTTTCAAACACACTTCTTAGATCGAAATATGACATAATCTTTGTACACACTACTAACCTGTTGAACAGGAGAAATGAATGAAGCAGAGGGAACGTTGTTGCCGTTCCAGCCAGAATGCCAAGTCTGCGGCAGACACATAATAACAACACTTACTTTACGGCATGCGCTCAGCAACACATTCCCTTTTACGGCATGCCCACTGAGGCCTTTCCGTGTCCTATACTGCCCTCTGCTGTTTGTAATGATATACAATATTTAACATAAACATGCCTTCGAGAGTATAACTTAATTTATACAAGACAATATACATTGAAAATGTGCCCACATATTTATGCGGTTATCTGAATCATAGTTCTACCCCTTATATTAGAAAATATATGATTAAATATCTAAAATATGCGCACTTCGACGCTGCGTGGGTGGACTCCAGTTATATCTTTCAAACTAAATCTATCCACTATCTGCTTGTAGACTAACGGTCAAAGGGTCTAATATCCGGGAGGGCCGGGCTCGAGTCTCGGAAAGGAAACGTTTTTTTGTGTTATCTCTTTTCATTCACTTACAATCTTTGTATAAATGCAAAGTATTCCAAGGTCTGCTTCACCTTAATTGTCCCAACTGCTTGGCAACAGCTGTCTGTTCTCCAGTTGTTTAAGGTGGTAGCCTGTCGCCTGCGTTCATGTTTCAAATAAATGGGAATTGATCAGCCTCAGATGTATTAATTTATTAAAAAAAAAAAAATTGAATTTGAATGTTTCTCTTCAGTGCAATTGCAATTGCACGTTGCATCATTTTTGTGTTCTTTGTTCTGTTTTAGAAAGGAAGGATTGTTTACTTTTTTCGTTGTCTACAAAACCGGAAAAACAACATAATTGTGCTTTTCCAGACACTGAAGAAAGAAAAATACCATGAATTTTCGGTATCAGGGCTGTTAGGGAAAAGATCAGGCAATATATCTTGAGAGAAAACTTATCTTTTGATCCCGTTTGAATTGTGCCACGAATTACACTTATGATGTTTGTCATCTTAAACAATCACTTCCATGTCAAAAAACTCAGTTTGTCGTAAAACTGTTGAAATATAAGACTATGAAAAATACGCAACTAGAAAGAAGTGAAATGTGCCAACGTGACGGCCGTCTTGGTGTGTGGTGCGCGACGGGAGATGTAGGTCATTGACTGGTTTCAGGCAAAAAAAAAGTGTTACTTCACAGTTTTACGACACATTTCAATTTTTTTGACTTGCAAAATTATCTTTTAAATTGACAAAAATCATATGTGTAATTTGTGGTTCAATTCAAACGGGATCGAAAGATAATCTTTCTCTCTCCATTGACTTCAATACATACCTTTTCCGAAATAAGGTCCCATGGAGCTCAACCGGAAAGGGAGGGACTTCGCCTCTCTATAAGCATGCAGCAGCAGTAGCAGTAGCCGGAAAAATGTCCACGAGAAACTTCATCTTGCGTTGCAAAAGGACAATAAATGACTGCACAAGACTTCTCCAAACAGATGATGCCGGTCATGCCGTGTTACAATCCACAGTAACGAGGTAAGGGCCAAGCCTATCGCTACTACCAACACAAAGGAATGTAGTTTGTTTTTGCATGTAACGTAAACTGAGGTTGTGTGAGATCTTTCACACTTACAAATTCTGTCTTCTCCCCTATTTCACCAAACCGTTTACTGGCAGGTTAGAAACCATGGAAAGGAGCCTCGAGTGGTCACGGGGCAGGCTAATTAACGTCCCTACAGCTGATCTTTTACTTCAGGACCTTCGGGAATATATACTTGAAGTCCGGAGATCTTGGCCTACCACACCCGCACAACAAGGTAGGTCGATGTGATAATTGTTCACTTTAGCATAGGCTTTCGTTGATAAACCAGTGCTAGTATTGTTGAGTACTAAGTGTCCAACAGGCCAATACATTTTAAAGTAATTATTTGTTTTAAATATGGGTAATATCAATATAAACACCTTTTTTAATCTGTAGTTGCCAGCTATTAATTACAACATTCTGGTGAGACGCTCTGAGTCTCGAGTTGTCCACTTAAAACTTTACTCCAAATTCCACCTTTATATCCTGCCACAGTAGAGGAGACGCTATTCCCCCTCCCCCGTCGAGGGCAGTCTGGCCATCTGTAGTACACCACGTATCATCAAACGTGTGAATGAGGACATTGAAAGGGTGCCAGAGGGGGAGTCTCTGTCTTCAGGGTTGGAAGACACAGACTGCAACTATGTATCTCTATGCCCATACACATTTATGCTTTTGTTCTTACTGTATACTACAACTATAGTGTATTGCATGTCCACTGGTTTAATGCCAAACTGCATTTCATTTTTTTTTAAAGTATCTTTAGGCTGGGCAATGACAATAAAATAGACGCATTGTGTGCGTTTCTGGCACAACGGCATAAATGCGTTGCTTTTACAACAATGACAATAAATGTAATCTAATGTTTTGCTGTTGTTGCAGGTCATTCTGGCTACCACGCCCCACTCATTTTGTTGGGTGGTCGAGGTCCCCCACAATTCAGCATTTCCAGAGAGCAAATCTCTTTTTTGAGGAGCTGTGGTTTTACAGCAACAAAGATGGCACAGATATTAAAAGTATCTCTGCGCACAGTGAGACGGCGATTGAGGTATGTAGCAATGTCTTCAACATTGGAAGTGCCATCTTGTCTCAATTTATTGTAAACATCCCAAGGAGGGGTTGTAGCCATGTTACACTATGCATGTTGTAAAGTAAATCTGAATACCGTAGGTCTCATATATTTAAAACATGTTTATTTTTCAGGCAGTTCCACATGCTGCGCTCTGGGACATACTCCACCATCTCAGATGCTACACTAGACGACCTCATCAAGGAGATAGTGGCTGGGAATAACCAGATTGGCCCTGAATCTGTCAGGGCACAGCTGCAGGCCCAGCAGATGTGGATACAGAGACGCAGAGTGCGGGACAGCATGAGGCGGATAGACCCAGAAGCAGCTTCACTGGACATGTCCTCTCAAGCTGCAGAAGACAACTCCAAAACAGTGGAGGATCTGCAGAAGCAACTGCAGGAGTTAAGAGTCCAGCGAGAGTTTTGCTAACAGAGGTTTGCTGGCTCCGACGACAACATCCGATTCTATACAAGGTAATGTTTTGGCTAAATTCTATCCAAGTTTTTGAGATGGGTTAGCTTATAAAGAATCCTGTTTACCTGCCGTGTGACCGCTGACTATATGCATGCAGTGTTGGAATAAGTACTCAACTTAACTGAAGTATAAGTACAAATACTATGGTTTTAAAATACTCCTGAACTGAACATGTAGAATCATAAATCCTGTGTTTTCATATATAAAAAGTAACTAGAAACTATGAAGGTTAACTAAATGTGGTGGAGTAAAACATATTAATACTAACAACATACTGATAATATTTTACTACAAGTGGAAATCTTCAAAACCTTACCAAAGTAAAAGTATGTCAATATCCAATGCGTTTCCCCCAGTTGCACACGTAAGAATGAAGAGTAAACGTAGTCATTGTGTGTAAAATGTTCCCTGTATGTTTTAGATTATTATTACTGCTGCTAATGTAGTTGCTACATTTTACTGCTGTAGATTACTATACCTGCACCTAGTGCCTTCTTACTCAGTCTATTTGAATTGTAATGTATTATAGCAAACAAGAGGAAAGCATTAGCCCATGTGTTACAGTTAACACGATTGTATTTACTGTCAATTAATGACTGACATGTGTCTTTTGTGTACAGATTCCCGAGCTATAACCACCTGATGGCCTTCTGGTTTTTAATTGAGCCTTCAATTCATTAAATGGTTTGTGTTACTAGAGCGATATCAACTGCCAAGAGTAATGAAGAAGTGGTTACACACGCACGTCCATCAACGGTAGGTTACGTTTCTTTTAACACACAATCTAAACACAAACTGAAGGGAAAATGTCTCTCCGACATTTCATTGCTTTTGTGTAGGCTAAAAGGCTAAAGTACTCAATCCTTTTTGAATACATCAGAGAACTAAAACAACTTAATGTTTTTCCCATAGTGTGCTACACTCATGACATTAATATAGTAACCTTTTTTTGTTTTTATCTTCCAGAGACAGCTGCTTCAGCCAATTGACGAGTTCTTCCTTTTTCTATGCTTCCCTTTCGGTGGGTTTGAAAGAGAGGGACCTTGCAAACCGCTTCAACGTACACCAGTCCACTGTGAGCCGCATCATTGCAACATGGACAAGTTTTCTTACAACTTTATTGGGGTCACAGTGCATCTGGCTTACACCTGCAGAAGTTCAAGCCCACCTCCCAGAGGCATTCAAAGATTTCCCAGACACACAGGTGATCCTGGATTGCACAGAGCTGAGGTGTCAAACACCATCCTCACTCCTCCTCCAAAGTGAAATGTATTCTACATAGAAATCTCACTGCACCATGAAAGCCCTGGTTGGCATAGCCCCACATGGTGCAGTGACATTTGTTTCCAGTCTGTATGGTGGTTCTGTCAGCGACAAGGAGATTTTCAAACAATCTGGAATAGCTGCGTTGTTGACTGAAAACATAGCAGTGATGGTAGATAAGAGCTTCCTGATCAGCGATTGCTGCAAATGCAAGGTGTACTGCCCACCTTTTCTGTCAAAGCAGAAGCAAATGCCAGCCTATGAGGTGAGGGAGACACAGGCCATTGCCAGACTGAGGGTTCATGTAGAGCGTGTCATTAGGAGGATAAAAGAGAACAAACTTTTTGATGGTGAATCCCACATAGGTATTGTTTGTATTCTTATCGATAGTCATGAACTTTCTCTTGTGACAAAATAGACTCTCCGTTAGTAAACGTTTACTCTGTGTAAAAGTGATTTCTGTGTGTAAAAGTGAGGTAACATGTGTAGATGAATAACATCAACTTGTATTCGTCCCACACATACACACCTATAGATGTAGTTATATTTGTGTCTGTGACTTTATATTGAATGGGAAATAACTGGAAAATACCTGTGTAAGAGAGAGACTCCTGTCCCGCCTCTCCATTTTATTTTTAGTTGTGCATTGTTATTTGTGCTTTAGAAACATTCCACTTGAACTTTATTTGAATGAACTTAGTAGTAATTATTGTCCTATATTTCTTTCAGATTTCACAGCTGCCTGGGCCTAGGAGAAAGAACCTCCATCTGTGCCTGCACCAAGGTCAAGATCTACCGTTGCTCAAGGGCCTTCACCAGAGCCATCACCACCGAGGACCAAAGGACCAGCATCACTACAGCGGCCTCCATCTGTCCCTGCCACAAGATCAAGATACACCTCGGTACAAAGGCCTCCACCACAGCCATCGCGATCAACCCAGCCAGCAAAGAAGTCTCGCCTAGCAGACGTACCTCCAATCCAGCCACCAGCATCAACCCGGGACAATCCCACCTACCTCCCTCCGACACAGCCACCAGCAGGCCATGCACCATCAGCCCCACCTACACAGCAGCCAGACCCACTGTCTTGGAAGACAGACAAAGACCATGGACAAAGACCCCCTGTCTTTACATTTATAATGAATAGTTGGTTGAAAAAGTTCTGATATTGGAAATATTGAGATTTTACAGTTTCATATGTTAACATAAATAGTTGGTTGAAAAATAAAGTTGAAATGCTGAATTTGTATTTGTACACATCACATAAACCTTGGTATGGAATATGAAGTCATTATTCAGTCCTGATGTAACTTTTCTGTGGTGAAAGTAGAGGGATGGAAATATTTTACTCTAAATTACAATTTACACATTTTCATTTTAGACATGAACAACACTTTTATATAGGCTTATAGTGTAATTGATATATTTCACTACTTTTGTGAACCAAAGACTTTGGTGAACAAAATCTGAAACACCAAAAAAAATGGATGACATGAGTACATATGTGTTTCACAACAGTTTTGAAGTTTTCCAAAAATCGGATTTCTAAGCTAGGTTTCTCATAAGACAGTGCTCTAAGGTGAGTGAATTTGCATTTCTAGCAACACCAGAGACTACTGAACATTTTGACATGTAACACCATGCCATGTTATAAGAAGTACATTTAAAAGTGGATTTAAGGAGACATCTAAAAATTGAGAAAATACCTTCACTTCACACTCCAGAGGTTTAAGGAAAAGGGTAATGCCATTTTATTTAAAAAAAACAATGAAGGCAGGTTATATTGATATATTGATTGATATATTTATTATATTCAAAGGCAAATTAATACTTAGTCCCCTGAATCTGGAATAATGCACAAT
The DNA here is from genome assembly GCF_949606895.1 of Notothenia rossii. Classification (NCBI taxonomy): domain Eukaryota; kingdom Metazoa; phylum Chordata; class Actinopteri; order Perciformes; family Nototheniidae; genus Notothenia; species Notothenia rossii. The sequence continues at coordinate 61,168,181 of NC_136907.1, forward strand.
TTACAGCACAGCCTCACCATGTCAGGAACTTTTCATCTACAGATTGTTTTGGTCTGGCTTTACCCTTCACTGATTGGTTACAGACACTTTGAACTTATTGGCTAAGGAAATCAGAAGGAGGGGCTCATTATCATATAAAAAACCGCGCGAACATTCGCACGTATATTGGCCCGTTTTTTCGCGCGAAAAAACGGACCTCCCCGTATGTTCGCGCGTTTTTTCGCGCGAAAAAACGGACCTCCCCGTATGTTCGCGCGTTTTTTCACCCCCGTATTATGGCACTTTTGGCTTTCCATAACAGCCCGGCACACACCCATATGTGAAGAGGTGAAATCAGCTGTGACTGACTAAAAATGAAACTCACACTGGATAGATCTGATCCCTGAAAAGCTCTGCATTTTATTACTTTTCAGTAACACCTGCAAGTTATATAAGAGTTGCTGTCCGTGCAAAGTTCACATACACAGGATCCTCCCTTTTGTTTCTGACTATGATCTGTCTGTTTATATAGAGACTGATTGACTAACCCTTTCAACTCGAACCTCCTCAAAATCTAACAAAGCCAAATGCACAGTTGTACTTTTTATAAGTAAAAAAAGGGAAAAGAAAGAGCATAATTCTTATGTCAATCACTAGATAATTCAGTTATGATCATTTTTATATTTTCATGACCAACCGGAAATATTTCCTTCTTAAGATATGTCGAGTCAGGCTTCGTAACTCGATGCTCAAAAGGAAACTTTAGTTTTTTATGCTGGTATACTCTTTCATTTTCCCTCAACTTCATATGATGACGATACATACCAACCACACGCACAATGGTCAATGTGACCCTGAACTGCTGTTGCACCAAGCACAGAAATTCTGAAAAACAATGTGCAATATTTGTGGTTAAATGAACCCCAAGTGTTTATTTGCTTCCGGGTGACAATAGCTACACCACAGGTATTGGGCTATCTACAGCCACCCAGCCCCAAACCCCCTTACCCACCTCAACTTGTCATACAATGCCGTAAAGCGAGGAATTAGGCTACTAAGTTCCAAGGCATGCTCCAAAAGTCACATCGAAATTGGAGTTGAGAATGTCTTTTCAGAGACAGTGTGCCTTTGGTATGAAGGATTCAAGTGTAAAAGGTACATGATACACAAAATATACCCTTTACAAAAAAAAGACCACTGTCTGCTATGATACCTGGTTGCTACCAGGGTGTAAATACCTAATGTGGCTGTATTCATCCCAGCTGCAAATAGCATTGTTCACTAAAGTGACCCAGGTGCGAATACCATCTGCCATAAATTAATCCATATAATTCAACACTTCATTATGGTTGATTTAAAGGTCCCATGTCCTGGCCATTTCTACTGATCATAATTCCATTGTTGAGGTATACTAAAAAAGATTTATACTGTGCCATTTTCAAAACTCACATTGGTTTCTCATACAGCATCTCTGTAAAGTATGTGTATTCACCGGTATTCACTCTCTGCCCTAAACGGCTTGTTGGAGCTCCTGCCCCCCCTCCCTGTGAGACCAGTGTGCTCCGATTGGCTGAGAGAGGCTCGTTGTTGCTCGCAGCTGAGCTGCTGCAGGAGCAGACAGGCTTTCCAAGTCGGCGTCTCGGCGATACAGGAGAACAGGATGAGAAACTCATCCTGAGCCAGGCCCGGTTCCAGAACAAAATGACTCGGGGTGCATCTGAGATTAGACAGGGTGCAGTGGTAAAGTGCTATTTTTATGAGTTGGGAGTGTACCTAACACCCTCTAGGGCAGGGGTTCCCAAACTTTTCAGCCCGTGACCCCCAAAATAACAGTGCCAGAGACTGGCGACCCCCTGTCGACGGGGGGCGGGGGGGGTGCTAGTGAATTAATTTCAGTTTTCCGCACTGGTATGAAAAAGTTTGAGAAACACTGTGCTAGTGGATTGTCAAAGATTTTTTTATTATTTTTTTTATTATTAAACTGTAAATAATGTATTCACTCAAATAAATACAAAACATAATAAAATAAACATTAAGGTGCAGCATTTCGATGAAATGAAATAATCTGTATTTGAACGTTACTACTAGCATGGCCGTATCTGCCATTTAGGTCACCGAGGTTCGGACCTCGGTAATTTTTTTCGAGCTGTGTATGTATATAAGAAAACTTGTGAAATAATTGCACTAAACGGGGTTCTTTGTAGTACTTCCATTTACTGACGATGGGGGCGCTGCATAACTACGTAGCCTCGATTAAAGCAAACAGAAGAAGACGACATGTATCAAGTATCAGTATAGGACCAGCAGATCCTGTGTAAACGCTCTACGTTAGTCAGTGGACGTCCGACAACATGCACACTAACTTATATTGCAGTTATAGGCTATACTTTGGTTTAAATTGCGTGAATAAACTAGAGAGCTAAAGTTAATTACATTCATCCAATGTTAGAAGGATTACCTTTTAACAAACGTTGTAATGCTTTTCTTTCATTTCAATTTGAGTAAAACATTGGAGATATAACATTGTATTGTTTTCTTTTTACACGGACTCAGATATAATGAAAAGACTACGTCAGTCGAAGCTCAGCTTTGGTAAGGAAGAGACAGGAGAGGCAGAGAGACAAAGTGATGGAAATCAGGGAGGAACTGCAGGTTCAGTCACACAAAATAATGTAGGCTTAATAACCCCATCTATCTATGTATTTATCCATCTATCTATCTATCCATCTATCTATCTATCTATCTATCTATCCATATATCCATATATTTATCTATAACAATGGTCTTGTTTACAATATAGACAATAGGCATACTTGTAAAACAACATACATCGATTGCAGTTATGATGTCATAATAACATACAATTGTATAAAACACAATTTGCTTACATCTTTGTTCTCTTTTGAGAATCAAAGAAAACTGATTTAAAGTTAAAAAAAAGAATGCAAACAAACAAGTGAAATGAACTAAATTGCTGAATTGCTTTGAATTCACTGGCAGGAGCGAAAAGTGAGGAGCAGCAAAAAGTGAACAACGAGGGAGAGATTGAACAAAGAGAAAGAGTAGAGGGCAGAGAGAGTAATGAACAGGAAGAAGACAATGAGACTAAAGAAGATGGAAGAGAGGCTGCAGGTTATGGAAAGGAGAGAGACATGGAAAATGAATGTTGACAATGTTTTGTGACCATTTTAGCCTCTAATGCTTGTCCAGATCATTAATAGTAACAATCAACTGATTCTCATGTATTACATTTTCAAAAATAATTTATGCTGACATTTTCAGCCCACTGACATGGTTTGAAATCAATATATTATCCAATGTGTGATCCCCCACAGGACTTAAAAAGCACCTAACTAGATCATGAAAATCCCGAACCCCCCTAACATATTTGGACCTCGGTATTTAGGAAATCCTGGATACGGTCCTGACTACTAGTACTCACAAAACATAAACTATTAGTTTTGGGTTTTTAATTATTATTAAACTGTGAATATTCACTCAAATAAATACAAAATATCATAAAATAAACATTAAGGTGCAGCATTTCGATGAACTGAAATAATCTGTATTTGAACTGTACTGTACTCTTACCTAAGCAGCCAGTTTGACATTATGACTTGCTTGTCATTGTATTTTCATGTTTTTTTTAAGAAAAATGAACTTGTCCACATTGCTTGCCGAAAGGGCAGATCTGCTGGCACTAACAATGTCTCCTGCTGTGGAGAACACCCTCTCGCTAGGGACAGAGGTAGCAGATACAGCCAGGTAGCGTTTTGCTAACATGGCAACATAAGGATATTTGGCGTTTGTAATGGCTTTGGCTCGGTCTAAACTTTTTGCGAGTGGTGGAGGCTTAAATGCTAGCGGGAGTTGGGTTTGCACTTCCGTTTTTTTTCTTTTGGTACCGGTGATATTCACGTTCGGGTGATGCCTTTTCAAATGAGTGTGCACTGTGTAAGTTTGATGTATTGCCAGCCGCGGCGTAACCAGTTTTAGTTGAACAATGCCGACAAACAGCTTTGGTTCGGTCCACCTGTCTTTGTCCGTCATCCTTGTACGTAACTGCGAAACCAATAGGCGCGTTCACACCAAGTACTTTTCCCACAAAGGTTCCTGAGAACTGTTTAGTTCTCATGAACTAAGTACAGATCTCGTTCACACCGGAAATTAGTTCCTGGGGGTGGATTAGGCAAATGAAGCCGCTGACGTCACTTCTTCTTCTTCTGCCTTGGGTTTACTGGCAGGCCGCAAACAACTTCACGGCGTATACTGCCGCCCAAAATCCCTGGCTGGAAGTCCCCGGAGTTAGGGACTGGCTTCGGTAGAAGCTGCTGGGACTCCCAGCAGCTTCTACTGAAGCCTTCCGAGTAAACGGCCAGAGTAAACGGCCAGAGTAAACGGCCAGAGTAAACGGCCAGAGTAAACGGCCAGAACGCCGACACCTCATCTCCACCGCTCCCATGTTTTATTTTGTGTTGTCATAAGTTAGTCTCTCTGCGTTTCTGCATTGGCTAATGCTAATGCTAATAATGCAATGCGAGGATAATAAAATGGCGGCTTCACAAAAGTTTTTGGGAGTTTGACGGGGCGTGGTTTGCATTCCGCCCAGCCAATCAGACACAGGAACCTTTTTCTCCCACGAAAGTCCCTGCTCTCTAGCATGGACTGAAAAGGGGGTAAAAAAGGTTCTCTAGAACTAATTTAGTTCCTGGGACTTTTTGGTGTGAACGCAACTAAATCGTAGTTCTCAGGAACCTTTGTGGGAAAAGTACTTTGTGTGAACGTGCCTAATGTTCCCAAACGGGAGACTTCAATAGGCGCGTTAACACCAAAACACAGGGTGTACTTGAGGGTTTTTCACTCTGCAGACCGTTTACATGCATAAAAACCTTCATAACACACAAGGGGACAGGTAATAACCAGAAAAGCATGACATTGGACCCTTAAATCATTTTTTAAAGATTTTGGCGATTTCATTGAAAAAGCTTTCTTTTATCATCGTAGTATAAAATAAATGGGACTGACTTTGCTGCTTCGCCCGTACTACGGAGCCCCTAGGCACGGAGCCCCCTAGGGCGCATGGAGAAGAAGAAAACAATTATTTGAAAAAAATAAAATAAAAATGTTTTGCGAGACCTCGCAAAACCTTTACGAGATATCGCAATACTTTTGCGAGATCTCGCAAAACTTTTCATTTAGCTCAATGTACTTCCTGGTCAGTTCGGCAACACAGAAACCACAACAATGGAGCGGATCATCGATTTTTACTTTGAGCTTGTCCTTAAATATAAAGGTATAACATCAGTGCTTGGCAATAGGCACGGGTTTCACATAAGTGAAAGACACCTCAAGAGAACGCTCAGAGCGAGGGGACATGTTTATTGACAGATTCGAATTTCGCGGGTCAATAACTCATGAACATAACGTTGTAAAATACAAACAACATGACTTTACAATCATAGCAAGGAAGACAACAAGCTACAGAGTCGGAATATCAGAACAGTTCGATACGCGCCATCATCCGAGCTAAACTTCAAGAATTGAATTTGTTTCTCTCCAACGGCCCGTCCACATGGCGGGGTGCGTTGAAGCTTCAACGCTTTTGCCCATTCACTTTGAATGGGGTGACGTCACACTTTGCCGAACTGCATTGTGGGAGCGTTGCTTCGCTTTGCTCGCATTGCTCGCTTCAAAACTTTTGAAGCTTCGGCTGAAGCGTCAGCCAATCAAATCATATGCCAGTACAAGCTCTAGCCAATCAAACCGCGTGCTTGTGTGTCCGGGGCGGGAGATTCATGTGATTGGTTGTTGGTCGAGTTTCAGACAAGCTCACCGGCAAGCTTCAACGCACGCAGCTGTGTGGACGCTGCGTAAGGTGTGCATGCTAAGAAGTCTGAGCATGTGATGCATTTATTTCATGTATCCTTGTTTGCCAAGGACCAAGCTTATTTCAAAGTTTCAAAGCATTTTGAATGAAAGTTTGTGGATTTATGTTTTTGCTTGGTCATGCCGTGTGATACATCAGAGCATCATTCCTCCTGTGATCTGTATCTGTGCAGGCTGAGCAGGTTAGCTGTCAGGAGACATTGTTGTGGCTGTGATGATGCTCTCTGCATACCTCTGGGCATGTGTTTACAGGTGTGCGTCTGTGTGTCAAGAGGTCAGGGTAAGTAGCACCACCCATAGCACCTTTCCATGAGGAACAAAAAAGGTGAGGCCTCTTAGCCATACCTTCATCGATTGGTTAAGTTTCTGTGAGAATCCCCACCCCTCACAGCTGATTGGTAGACTTAACAGTAGGAGGCCATTCTTAAAAGTAGGCTGTCATCACCTTTTGTTTCTTTACTCATAGGAAACAAAGCTTAGAATCTCACTTCAATTCGTTTTGAAAAGAGGGAGAGGCAAAGACAATAGGGAAAGTATTTCACTGCGTCTGTGCATGTGTTTGAATCTGTGCAAGTGTGCAAGTTGGAAGTATTTATCTTGCACCATGAGTCTTAAAGACAGGCGTTTCTCACTGGACAGCTCTGCGTGAGTACATACATATTTTTCCCTATCTTGCTCTTATTATTTTATGTTCCTTCAGTCCCTTTTGTGTTGTTCCAAAGGGAAACACTTCTCTTGTACTTTGTTCAAGCTGTCCTCAATTCTTTGTAGAATATTTGTATATATATAAATATATACACTTTAAGCACCAGCCGTGCACACTGATATCTCCAGTGAAAGTAGCTGCTGGTTTACAAAAGGGAAACCACTCTCTGGAGATCCCTGCTGTTGCTGTGAGACTGCAGATTAACTTCACTTCTAAACAGATGACAATTAGCCCAGGCATTGGCAGAAAGTCAATACAGCTGGTATTAAAAAAAAAGAAGTTTGGACTTTGGAGCTAGTTTAACTTTGATATAAAATAACTTCTCAAACTGAGATAGTAGATTGGATGTAGAAACAAACAAGAACAGTTTATTCACTTCTTCTACCATTGTACTCTGTTACACTCTGTGGATGTGTTATGTCATTATTTCTATTATATCTGTGGAAATTGACTGCATTTACTGTGGAAGATCAGACTCTACCTGATGAAAACAGTGTGAGTGAACATTAGGATATGTTTACCATCATTCTGCAAGGGTTGTTATCTCTGTGAAGTCTGAAAAACCAACATGTGTACCCATTTGCGTTTTATCTTTATTTTATGTTCTATGTTTGTTCCACCTGTGTGCGTCACATAAAAGCTGCATCTGTCTGACATTTAACTCCTGCTCTCCTGGGACAGTAACCTGGACAAATTGGGTCTCCTTGGCGGAAGAAGAGGCAGCAACAGGTTTAGCAGTAAGAAATCTAGCCACAGCTACACTCGGTATGAGGCCCCACTGGACATCCAGGAGCTAAAACACAGCATCAACTCCAACATGTACATCAGGTATATTCTGCTTTCAAGTAACACTACTCACGGATTAAGAGCAAATCGTAAATGTTATACTTGTAACTCGAAAAAGTCCTGTTATGTTATCTGATTTTTTGTTTTGGTGCATGTTTCCTGTTTGTGTCATCAGGGATCCTATCACAGAAGAGGATAACATCGATCGAACAGATGGCTTTATCAGCAACATTGTAAGTCCGCTTCACATCCTTCTTCTTCCTGTTGCCTGCAACAACCATGTTTTATATACACATGTTACAATATACTAACTGGAACATAAGCAAGGTTAAGATCCTGAAAAGATACCACTGTTTTGCACTCACTGCTTAGAAAGGGAAGGATGAGCAGAGGGTTGCAATCTGCAACCTCACCACTAAATGTCACTAAGTCATACCTGTACATTCAAATCCACTTTACATTACAAGCATTGTGCCAAACAGCAGACGGACACAGAGACAGACAGATAACGTAGCTAGACATGCAAATGAGCAATTACTCACAAGTTTGCCATATCAACTACAGAGCTGATGATATGTCACTGTCAACTTGTTTTCGCTGCTACTAAGTAGGGATTTAAAACACCAAACCTGCTTGTTATACTGTTTTTTATTCACATACATCCCTCACTGCAAATTTTTCCCCACAGAGCTTCCTGAAGCACAACAAAACCTTCCACAAAATGTTCCCAGACATCCCTGAGAAGGAGAACCTTACACACAGTGAGTCTGTTACTTGTTCCTGGATATTGATTATGGAAATTACATCACGCTGTGACCTTTTTTCACTTTGTCCCCGCTGTGTGATTAAGTGCTGGCCCATACTTTGTTTGCCAAGTGATGCACGAAGAATGGGAAACTGAAACACTTTAGTACATGATTCTGCAGGCATGTCGGTTGTCAAGGTGACACTGCTGGGTTGTTTTTAAATTGGAGAAACACTTATCTTTCTACAAATATCTTTGTGTCTATTGTAGCATTCTCCTGTGCCTTGCAGAAGGAGGTGCTGTATCATGGAAAACTCTATGTATCTGAGAACTATGTGTGTTTCCACTCGTCAGTGCTGCTCAAAGAAACCAAGGTAACGTGCTCAGACTTATTTAAATATAGCGTTATTCACACGTTAACACTGAACTGTCCTAAAAATGGTGGCACCACTTGGGTTTTCTGAATTTGTTCACGAAAAAGTCAGTCCAATTAAGACAACATGTGTTTAATTTTGAGTAATATTTCACTGTTGTAGAAGGAACAGTCAACATTAACATTTGTTATCCTGGGAATTACCATAATCATCCATAGTTCAGGTCAACCAGAGATTAGGTTTTAAAACAACTGCAATGTCCTCTTTAAGGCTGTAAAGGCAACAAGAATCAAATATGTCTACATATTGCAGGTTGTGATTCCTGCGTCGAGCGTCTCTAGGATAAAGAAACACAACTCAGGTTTATCCATGTTGTCTATCCAAACTGCTGATGGAGATAAGGTCAGCATACACACTTTAACATATACATCTGTCTTTTATTATTTTGCTTCACTTTCTTTCTTTATTGCAATTTTGAGCTATACAAATATAGTTTTTTTTACAGATGTAAAGTTGATTGTGCAGTTGAAAGTTAGATGGAAGCCAATAAGACAGCTAAATATGAAATGTAAAAATGATTTAGTAAGCAAAAATGCTAATTAACATCTGTAGTCCTAACATAATTCCGTTTGCGCCATGATTAACCCTTTCTCCTGCCTCTTTGTCTTCTTTTTTAGTGCACCTTTGTGTCTTTGTGGAACCGTGAGATGTGTTATAAACTCCTCCAAACTGTCTGTTCACAGGAACAGGTAGGAACTACTCTAAACCTCCATCATTTCTTACAAAGAATCAAATTAAACCAGTCAAACCTTTCATTTTCAGTTGAAGCTCATGAGTCTGTGTTTGTCTGACACAGGATAAGAACTTGAACGGCAGCCCTCATGTCTCCTCTGCAGATAATGAAGCTGACCATGACGTGGTATGTTCGCTGCTTATCTAATGCAACCAAACAAAGAGTTTCATGATGCACAACAAGTCTTTTACCTTCAGCCTCTCTGTCCTTGTCTACAGGCCTCCGGTTACTCCAGCTTGGAGGACAGCATAGATCTTGATCGTGGCAGCGAGGACAGCATTTATCTCAACAACGACCTTCCTCACATGTCAGGTGAAGGTGAGAAACATATGACAGGGAGAAGTGACGAGTAAACATCACTGGTTGATATTGCTTAGTTTGGCTCTTGTATGTAGCAGAATAATGTTAATCTCCTTCCAATAATGCCATTTTCTATTTAGCATGATGATATTGAAACTGTTCTTAACCGTGCCACTGAATGATACAACGTACTGTATATTGGTGACTTTCAGGATCTACAATCAATCAATCAATCAATGTTTATTTATATAGCCCAATATCACAAATGTTAAATTTGTCTCAGTGGACTTCATAGTTTGTACAGAATATCAGTATGACAATACGACACCCTCTGTCCTTAGACCCTCACATCGTACAAGGAAAAACTTCCAGAGAAAAACCCACAGTTGTCCCTACAAAAGGCAATTCCACCAGTCAGAACAGCACAGAGGGAGATGGCACAGGTGTGTGTAGGGGCCCACACCATTTTTCTTTTGTAATTTCTTCCACTCATTATAATGCACAACTCCAGAAGGAAAAAAAAGAATTCAAACTGACAACCCTTTTTATTTGTATTACATGACTAACACAGAGCAAGGGGAATATCTTATTTGAACATGAATAACAGTAGACATGCTCTCTTTGAGTTTTTGCCTTTATGTAACTAATAATGTTTGTATCTTTTCATGTTTGAAAAGTCCTAACTTAATAAAAAGTCTCATCAACACAGTAGATAAACTATTGCAAAATAAGTGAGGATTACAGAATTCTTCTTGTCTCTTAATACACATAGTGCTTTATTCAAAACGAAACAGAAAAACCTTTTTTTTGACTATGCTGTTAGATAATGTTCAGTCAGTTTATCATCTATTACCCATAGGGTATAATAGACATTGCCAATAAAAAATAACAAACTGATTTCTCTCTCCAGCAGCAGTACAGTGGATTTGGAGGATCGCTGAGAGTGTCGTTCCACTCTTCTTCCTCAGAGAAATCAGGGATCTCAGCGCTCTCTTCTATGTCTTCGTGTTACTGTGAGTATTAATTTTAAACACACACTTAAGATACATTTAGATAGATAGATAGAATGGGAGGGATAAAACCCTCTTTAATGGTCACACATGCAGAGCACACACACAGTGAAATGTGTTCTCTGCATTTAACCCATCCTAGTACCAGGAGTCTAGTACTAGGAGCAGTGGGCAGCTAGTGGGCAGCTATTGTACAGCGCCCGGGGAGCAATGGGAGTGAGGGGGGTGGGGGAGTGTCCAGTGCCTTGCTCAAGGGCACCACGGTCGGCAGGGCAGGAAGTGAACTGGGACCTCACCAAGTAGCAGTCCACACTCCATATTTAGGTCTAGTCGGGGACTGATCATATTATTTTAACTTGTAATTAAGTATTTTTATGATGCGAATTCGCTACTTTTACTGAAGTAAATAATCTCAATAATAGTGTTTAGTAAAACCTATTTAAGGAAAAAGTTAGAAGATGGCCGCTGAGGATCAAGGAACTTTTATTCTTTAAGCTTGGACTTTTAAAGATAACTAATAGGCTCTAAAATAAACATTGTTCAACTAAATATGGATGAACAGAGAAACATTTTGGTAAATTGACTCTCTTGGCCTCAAGCTCTCAGGAGAATAAAATAATTTAATCTTGGAGATATTTATAGAAATGTTATAACACATTGTTCACACAGAATCTATGTACTGTTATCTTTTTGTTAGGCCTCTTAAGTATGAAACCATCTGAGACCGTTTGCTCACTTTCTGCCCACGGTAAAAGTGCATTGTAATTGCATTGTGAGTGTAAATTCCAAGGCATTTACGTCTTTATTGTCTGTTTGCAGGATAATGCTGCTGCTCTTGGCGTCTGGGTACATGGGGCTGAAGATCATCGCTTTGGAAGAGCAGCTGACTCAGCTGTCTTTCCAACACAGAGAGTAAGTAATCACAGAAATACAGAGGCGTGTTCATAGAAAGACCTGGTCTGGAGGGAAAAAAGTCGAGATGGCTCAAACCGGTTTTTAAAACGTTATAATCCATTATACTTAGATCAGATTAGACGCGAAAAGTCGTTCTGCAGGTTCACCACCGCAACGTGGACAAAAGATAAGTGATTAAATCTGAGTCACACGCAAGGAATTACAGCTGAAGGTGTCGGAATGTACTTACTGCTTGAGTATTTCCATTTCCTGCTTCTTACTACATTTCAGAGAAGACCTGTTTTACTTTGACAGATCCAGATTTGCATAAATAAATAATATATTAATTAGATATTAGAATTTTGACTTCAAATAGGTTATAATTAATATAATTATTATAGAATTGGCCACCCAGCACCTATAGCTGCAACATAGAAGCGACTCTGTCAATACTTACTTTGGCAGTTGAAATATATAAATATAGTTTTAAGTTAATATTTTTGCACTTTTACCTAAATGATGTTTACATCTCTATGCTTAAAGCCACTATGATAACTTAACCAGGCCTATATTGCTGATCAAAACCGATTTTACTTTTGTATTATTTAAAGTGAATTGTATTAATATGGTGCTACATAAACTTGGTCAAAGGATTAGTGCTTTCTCCACTGCAGACCTCTCCTCATGCAGCTTCCTCTTTGTTTGCAGGTACCAGCTAACGTAGCCATGAGGCAGGTGACAGACCCTTCCAGGATGTCATGCAGTGCACCCAGGCCCGGTTCTACGGGGGTGCATGGCATGCATTGCACCCCCAGTTGAATGTTATGCACCCTCTATTCAAAAAGAGAAGGGAGCGAAAAATATTATAAATATAACAACAATAATAGAATACAATACAACACAAATTGTGTCAGGTGCGCGTGACCTGCGCCGCTGCACGTGCATCATTTCCAAAGTGCTTCCACGGCAGAGAAACACATCTGTGGATAATAATCATGGATATACGAAAATTGTTCAAGCAACCATCACTAAACGCCAGCAACACTGCATCTACTGCAGACAATAGGCTTGTTTGAGACGCGTTGCGGCTCGCCTCGAAAGTAGACGAGAATAGCCGATCGCAGCCGGGGGAGGTCTCAAAAAGGTCGCCTGAAGTCGGACAGCTCCGAGTCGGCTTCTTCTTCTTCTTCTTCTTCTTCTTCTCTCGGTTTTTTGGCAGATTGCAAACAACTTTAAGGTGCATACCGCCACCTCCGGAGTCGGCTTGACTCGGTTTGCATTTATAAAGAATGCACACATGTGTTTAATTGTTCATGTCAGATATGTACTAAGTAAATACATTTGTTCCTGCTCAAGATTAGATTCAACTCTATTGTTATTGCACAGATTACAGGTACTGAGACAACGAAATGCAGTCTAGCTTCTAACCAGGAGTGCAACAAGCAGTAAAGTGAAAAGTAATGTACACAATCTACAGAATAAAAGATAGGGGGGATGCTAGTGGATCGCCGGAGCTGTTATATTAACATTAACATGCTTATTGTAGTTGTAAGTGCACTGCCTTGCGGCCTGTAGCACCGTCCTTGGTGGAGCATATGTGTGGGCGGGACCTGTATTTTACAGGAAAGGAGTGAGCAGAGAGTAGAGTAGTTGTCGATTCTTGTCCTGTTTTCTGTGAATATCTGTCTCACCCTCTCAGACTTTGAGTTGCGCGCGCTACTAAATAGACGTGTTACCATGGAAACCAAACAATGGTGTAGCTGTATTAAAGTCCGAGTGGAAACAGTCGTGTGTAAATCTGATTTTGTCAGAAATCGGGAGAAATGCAGGAGAAATATATGACCCCGGGAGGAAACCGGGAGAGGGCAATGAAATCGAGAGTCTCCCACCCTCCCGATCCCACGAAAATCGGGAGGGTTGACAAGTATGATCGTCACCAAAATAAATAAATAAGTGGCCCGAAAAAGGTTAATGACAAAAAGAATACACATAGCCTTCCTCAGGCAGTGTGTTTGTACCGGGGACAGGAGACACCCCCTTGATGAGAAACTGTAAGAAATGATAGGGGAATCCCTCCGGATTGGAGTCATGACGACTGGATCTGAATTATGTTTTTGTATTTGGCGGTTTGTGTCCCGGCTGTCGATCAGCTGTGCGCAGCGTCTCCACTGCAGCCTGTGCATCTCACCCCCCCCCCCCCCCCCCCCCTCCGCAGCAACTCTATCTCCACCAGTTAAAGGAAATACAACTAATGTGTTGTGTTATATTAGCTGTACAATTTACCACATATGGTGCACTTAGTTTCCATACCTCCTGTGTTTTACGAGCGACTTATCAGTGTTGGCAAACGGCATAAAACACGATTAAACATGCATTAAACATATAGGCTATATAAAACCATGCTCGTATCTACAACCTATAGAAATGCAAAACGGCCAGTTTAGACGTAATTCTGTCCTCCTGCTTACCGCATCATTTATGAGAAAACATTTCATAACATTAAATTAATATATTCGAGGTGGTTTTAAATAACATATCCGTATTTATTTATTTCTCCCAGTTATGTTTTTGTGTGCACTGAGGAGTCTCAAACAGGCGTTTGTTAAATCATTTTGAAATTGGCTTTAATCAATGTTTGAAAATGAATTCTTCATATATGATAGATGAGAGGTAACATTTTATTTATGGTATTATTTCCACATATTTCTCTCCATTCTTCCTTCTGCCAACGGTGTCGCAGTTTCTCGTCTCTCCCGTTTTTGTGGTTAGTGCGTACGCAGTTAGAGTTTGCGTGGAGGACCGCACTTTTTCCCGTCAAGTTAGTATTTTATAAATCGCAAACATTGCGTAGAAACTGCCGTACGCCATATACGCCATTTTTGGAGCGTATATCCCTTTATAAATGAGGCCCCAGGTCACAAAGTCAACCTCACATGATGATGTGATACCAGTTTTCAAGCACAGTAAATATTGTCTTCCCAGAGTTATGGGACCAAGGTGATGATTCAGTAGGCCTCCATGGTTTTAATATTACTTTTGCCTTTCAATGTTTGCCATTTCAAACCATGAGCTGGTTCAAATAATATTTGCCTTGACTTACAATATGTTCTCATTTGTTTTATCAGTAAAGTTTTGAAACGTTTTTGCTTTTCTTTGCCATAGTCCACTTTGGACAGGATGTAATATTTCAGGATTGCACTTTTAACACACTTGAAAGGTTCTCACTTGCTTTGTTTCAAAACATAACAAATGCCATAATCTGTTCATTGGGGACCATAACATCAATGCTATTTTTCATTGCTGTTGCCGGCCACTATTGCTCACGTAAACCTACTACTGCTGCACCCCCTGTAATCTTAGATGCACCCCCAGTCATGTTGTTCTGGAACCGGGCCTGAGTGCAAACATTGATCCCTTTCTAAACAGGCTCCCAAAAGCATCTTAGTTGTTCACAAGCATACAGTTTTTTCGTAGAATTTGCAATATCGTGCACAAACAAATGCTCTCTCAGTGGAGATTGATCTTCTGTGTCATGTTTGCTGGGAAAGCAGGTCAGCAATAAGATGCTTTTGGGATGTCTGAACAGGCCACACGAGGTGCACTACACGGATGACTGACTGTGCTGGCAGAGAAGCACCAGGCCAATATTTCTGTTAGAGGAGCACACTTATTCTGTGCTGACATATCAAAAACTGCAGTGAGGCTCTCCTGCACGGAGCCATATGGAGAGAGCCTGCTGAAGTCATGTTTGTTTCCTGGCCGGTGAACTCGCTGAGCTCAGCGAGCTGCAGTTGCATGAGTCTTGGCCGCAGTTTTTCTGGATCAACACAACCTGCAGCAGCGGGAACAAACACAGTGAAACAAGCACTTTATTTTTGCTTGGTATTAAATGTTTTTTATTTTATGACATGATAGTTCACATTAGCTTCGTTCACACCGTGTACTTTGCAGTACTTAGTGCCGGCACTTATTACCCCAGGGCACTAAGTACCAATCGCGTTCACACGGGAGTACTTTTCCCTAAGGGAAGGTGACGCAAATGAGTCGCCGACGTCACTTCGTCTTCTTCTGCTTTGGGTTTACTGGCAGGCTGCAAACAACTTCACGGCGTATACTGCCACCCGGAGTCCCCGGCCGGAAGTCCCCGGAGTTGGGGACTGGCTTCAGTAGCTTCTACCAGCCAATCAGAACTGGGGTACTTTTTCCCCCCAGGATAGTACCACCTCTCTAGCAGCCAGGCACTACAAATGGGGGTAAAAGTTCCCGGCAGTACTCTTTTTGGTGTGAACGCAACATTAGGGGTACTAACGGAACTAAAGGGGAAAAGTACTTCGGTGTGAACGCGGGCTAATGTGTACATTCACTACTGGAATCTAGTGACATGTTTCAGAATGAAGACTGTTAGTGACAAGAATCCGCCAGCAGAGGGCAGTCACTCCCATTAAACTCCACTGTGAAGCACCAAGGCAGGATTTCACTTGCACTTATACATTCAGGCACTGATATTTCTTTTAAGAACAGTTTTTATAAAAAACTTTGCTCTGGAATTGTTGCCATATCAGTCCTGTTGATAGATGTTTAAAAATATGTGATTCGAGAAATATTTGGTTACATAAGGGAAAGGAGGTGGGCTCTAACATTGTGTGATTTGAAAAAAATATCCAACGTGTAATGTTTAATTCTGAAAATAATTTTGAACTATTCCCATACAATATTGTCAAAGAGGGTGTATACAGGATTTTAATAACTGTATTTTATAGCTGTGTATATATGTATCTATTCCATCTGTGAAGATATGTTTTTAGTAATGATTATAGTATATTGTGATTTTAAACCCAATCTCACTTCTGTGTCAAATATTGCAAAAGCTTGTATATTGTGTCTACCAGATGTCCATACTTATGAATGTATGCACTGTACAAAAAAGGTTGTTTTAAAAACAAAAGTCAGTTTCACGTTTTTGTACATAAGTGATCTTTTTTATTATTTTGTTGTCCATAAAAAGGTCAAGATTCAGTCCCATTAATTCATATCATTACATCATATTCTCAGTTCAAAAAAGCAACATAAAATTACAAATAATAAAACAGAATAGAATAGGTAAGTACAGTAACCATATAAACAGCCCACTAATATTGTCTAGCCCCTCCCCCCACCCTCCCCCCTAGCACTGCCCTGCTTGAACTCTAGCACAAAACTCATAACAATACATCAGTTAGTATCAGCAATAAAAAAATTCAAATAAAAGTCCCGTTTTTTTTTTAAAGCGCTTCAATGTTCCAATGCCATGAGTTCAGCTTTAACCTCACATAGAATACATAATAGAGATAACGTCCCACTTGCTCTGCAAAACACAATAGACATGCATACAGTTTTCACTGTTCAACCCCCCCACCCCCATCAATACACATTCAGGGCCAGAGGATACAATATATAATAGTGGTGCATCAATAAAACGGCGAGTCTCCGCCCCGTTTCTTGAACCCCATGAATGAAAGGTGGATCCAGTGGTTTCCCTGATAACACGCCCGGTCCAGGAAAGAAACTGATGCCTACTTCTGCTTCCAGAGAGAGGCCATAACTCTCAGTTTCTTCTGACAGCTCAGATCCCTTGTCCACGATGGTAACAGTTTTCCATTATTTAAATATCGAAGACACAAAGTACAGGATGAGAATGAAAAGATTCCCTGTTCGAAGTGATGACAGGAAGCGAGTGGCCTTCACTAAGAACCACTTGTACTCCCACAATGGAGTAATCAGATCAGTGCTAGTTCAGTACATGTTCCCTTAAAAAAACCGCAGCTACTACCACTGAAACTGATGCGTCTCCTATGCAGCAGATACCTTGTGTAGATCTGAAAATGCGGCGCAAGCCTGCGACCGTTGGGACCAGACCAGTACTTTTTTCCGTCTAAACACAGGGTCTTTTACTAGTTATGATGCGAGTATTCTTAATGCTGGCCTGTAAAAGACAGTCAATAATAATAATGAAGACACACAAACTTACATTTTATACCCTTATTACACTTTGGATGCTTTGTACAATAGTGCTGAACTTAAGACCTGCTTTTGTCATGCTTGATCTGATATAAATGTGTAAATGTACTGTATACTACAGTACATGAACTGTGTGTGTGTGTGTGTGTGTGTGTGTGTGTGTGTGTGTGTGTGTGTGTGTGTGTGTTGATGATGTGCAAAGGTGTGTGTGGTGGAACCTGCACCACACCAACAGTGAGAGGCTCAAATTATGGCTTGTGTCAGACATGAAGCGTGCTGCCACCCATAAGAGAGCTCCTGAACATTTAGGGCCACAGAGGTTACACAGAGCTATTAGTAGGCGTGATGTCCCGTCCTGGCACCTGACCCTAAACGCATCGTTAGTCCTAACATCTACATGCATGGTTCTGAGACAGACCGTCCACGGCCCCACACTACATCAAACAAGTTTGGATTAATTACATCAAGACAAAAACGTTAGAAACAAATGTGCATTATGAACGGGAGGCGGACTAACCCTGGTGACGAGAGCTACCGGAGCAAGAAATGGAAAACAAAACTGTGCTGTAAGACTACAAGTTAACCAGCAACACACATAAGATATTCTGGTGGAGCAAAATATTATTCTGAATAAATCACACTTAATCCTCATTAGTTTGGTTACCTCCGCAGCTACTTTTATCTCCTTAAACCGTTAGAAATCTAGCCAGAACACCAATCTCTAAAAGGGTACGGTCACCAAAAGAGACTATAATTATCCACACACCTCCACAGTGGCACTTCAGACTTAACGGTAGAGTTAACAATTCTGGAAACATACTTATTTGCTCTATTGCCGAGGGTTAGATGAGAAGATTGATTCGACTCATGTGTCATGTAAATACGCTTAAGGTCAAAGGTCGTTAGCTTAGCATAAAGTCATGAAACTGGATGAAAGAGCTAGCCTGGCACTGTACAAATGTAACAAAATCCACCTGCCAGCACCTCACAAATTAATAAATAAACATGCGGTATCTTGTTAGTGTAATCCACAACAACAAAAATGAAATGTTGCTGTATGCGAGGTTATGTGCACGACGATTTCTTGTCCGAGTAAGCAGAGTGGTATAAATCTTCTCATCTAATTTCAGCAACAAACAGAATATCTAACTATAACTTCATACTTGACATTCATCCTGCTGTTACCAAGTCAGCGCTGTCTGTCCAACCTTTAAACGTCACACATTAGTAAATGCTGAAGGGCTACAGCCTTCTTTTTAAAGCCAAACCATCTAAATGGGACATGGAAATGACTAAATTATCCTTCACTTCTATATGTGTTCTAAAATGCCAGATGCGCTATCAATGTGGCTCTAAAAGACCCGTTTCCATTTATACCACACCGACGTCTCTATCACAAATATGAGGGACCTGATGGGGGGGAAATCAATACAGGAAGTAATTCCCTGTACGGTTCTGCTGCAATTCTGTGAACAGGTAAAGGCAAAAACTACAGCACAGCCATGAAATAAAGTGGAAGCCATTCTGGGATCTTTTCAGTCAGAAATTAGGGAGAGGAAAGTATGCGAAACCCAACAGCCATATAAGCCATGCCAGTATTCCAGACTAGTCCTTTTGTTTCTCCGTAACTGACACCAAAGGGAAGGAGATGGACCCGCAAACCACAGAAATAGAAGTGGGTTAGTGTTAGCTGGACAACAACTTGGGAAATGCCCTGGCAGTCACATGGGTGTCCATTAAAAAGGTAAACAGGAAGTGGGGGGGTGGGAAGGGGGGGGGCACATGCTTGACCAGTGTTTGTCCACTGCAGAGAGAACTGGTCAAGCTGTGGAGGTATTCTTCATACACACACGCAACAAAAAAAACATCAAATTGATAAGTCTCAATAAGCCTCCTCCACCTGTCCAAGTCATCAGGATGTCCTTCATTTCTTTCAGCACTGCTTCTCTCACACACACACACACACACACACACACACACACTCTCACACACACAAACATGTCCATGGAGATATGAATAAACACTCAACCCTTATATCCATGACTCATTCATTCAGTAACACGTTATAATAAAAAATTACATCTGTGTGCCTTTCTGGACAAAGCACATTGTTGTTACTTCCCAATTCATGCTAGTGACTCCTTTCAAAGCTGTAATTCATAAATGCCCCCAAGATAAAAAAAACTGATTTGTGAATTTGTTCAATCTTGGTTCTTGTTTTTAGCGTTTCACCACCTAGCTACTGATATATTTAAAAGCGTTTTCACCCGAACAGGAAATAATTTAAACATATGTTGTGTTGAAAATTAACTTAAAAGGTGTGCTGCTTCAAAGACACACAGATGTGACAAAATATCACACACCGTTTTAGGTCAACTTCTCACACATACTTTGCAAACATGCCGACATTCACACACATACACACACACACAATCTCATTCACACGAGCACAGAGAGGCTGCCGCTTGTTTTTCAGGCGTGTTGCGCAGCCAGGTCCTGGTTGATGAAGCGCCGTAGCCTCTCCAGGTACTGACTGTAAAGCTCAATGTCGTTGTGCCCGGCTCCCTCCACCCAAAGGGGCTCCACGGCCTTGGGGCAGCGCTCAAACAGGGCCAAGCCGTGAGAGAAGTCGATCACCTCGTCTTCTGTACCGTGGATGATGAGCACTGGAGACGGGATCTTTGACACTTTCTCTATGCTGCAGGAGAAATTAATGAGGCTATTATTATTGTTATTATTATATTATATTATTATACATTTGAGAAAAAGGGGTATTTTTCAGTATTGACCATCAATGACATAGATTGCATGTCTACTTAACTGCTCAAATCTGTCTTTTCATATGTATAAAAACAGAAATACATCCTGATATATCAAACTATCCAGAAATGTTATTTTAAAAAAATGGTCTAGATAAAATATCCAATGGGAAGATGTGTTTTTGGCTAATCAAGCCTGACTACGGTAATCAAGGTTCCTCGTCACATTTGCAGCAAAAAACCCAGAGTAGCTGTTGCCAAGGCAACCAAATGGGGATCCAAATAAACAAAGTCTTGTTAACCTATTATTACCGTCAAGCAGACCTACTCAGTGATATGCAACATTTTCCTCAGTGATACAACAAAAGGGATTTATATTGCCTCACAATATATCTCCTCGATACCCAACCTTTCTCCTTCTCCAGATACGTATCAGACACGTGTATGCACATTTTCATATTTCTTTTGAAAGCGATACATTGTGACTTTCCGAGTTTCCTACTTAAAACAGCTCTTAAGGAAACACTTACTTAGGGAAGGCATCGAAGCAGTATGTTTTCTTGGTGTCGGGGAAAGCCACTCTCATGCCCGAGGTAAGAGGGGAGTGGAGGACAACAGCTGCACACTCAAACCGTGACGCCAGGTCCACTGTGGGTACCGTGCCGATGCTCTGTCCGTACAGGATGATATTCTCAGGGCTGATGCCATAGCTGAGAGAACACAGACACACATAAACATTTCAGTACAGAACAATAAACAAGATGAAGGACTCATGTGTGCTGTAAATATTTCCATATGCAGATGAGTGCAGTATCTCTTTCAGAGTGTGTTTCCTGTAGAAGAAAGCAGTTGGATAGCTGTTTGGATAAACAGACAATTGTATTAAAAGATATTTAAAAATCAATATTAGTTAAAGCGTACTCTATATTAAGAATATTTTTGCCACTTAAGCTTGCCGTAAGACAGCTCTTTTCTGCTGAATACTGAAGCTGTTATATATTAAAAAAACAGCAATTTGACCCGACAAAACACAGAAGTTGCTTATCTAACACTGAATTGATTGGGTACATTTTCTTACTGTGTGACTTCGGTGGATCTAAACTAAACTTTAAAAACATTATAGTCCCACAATAACACAAAAAATGAACCAATGGAGGCAGCGAGAGATTAGCAACTTCCATGTTGTGCTTAAAATAATGTTTTTGGCGAAGGAGTCTGGTGATTATGTTCCCTGTCGGAAAGGGCTGTCAAACAGTAGTGGAAAAATATTCTAAGACTAGCTTACACTTAAAATGATATGGATTTTGTTTATGTTGCTTAATTATGTTGACCCCGTCCATAGCACTATATTGCTTTACTTCTGGGCCATGATTACAATCTGCTTCTCTAAACTTGGGCCGCGGCAATCACCATATACTTTACCCTGACTGCGGAACTACCTCACACAACCCCAGTTCCACAAATCTGTAAGTAGGGACTCAGTGAGGAAATTCAAATTGAGTTATAACACCAATGTTTGTAGTTTTAAATTTGTCATTGGCCTCAAAGTTTTACTGTGATTCCTCGTGGGAATAATATGTGTGTGCTGACATGAGGCTCATTAACCATGCTGGCAGCAGATAAACAAGAGGAATAATTCTCCAACTTTCAGATGCAGTGGCTTCATGCAGAGCACAGTTTGAAACAGCCAATCATTAGCCTGATAGATACAAAGCCATTACTTTGCTTTGATTTGAGTTGATGGTAGTCAGAGTAGGGGTACTGTGGTCAGCAGGGAGAAAGTTTGTATATAAATCAGCCAACCAAAAGTTCACAAAAAGTAACTGGCCAGAGATGCAAGTTCCCCATGCGTTTTTATCCAACAAAGACACTTTAACTGGCATCTGGTGCTGGTTGGCTGCTCATTTCGGGTTCTGTGTAGATGGGAATGGTTTCTGTTGCTTACCGGGAGCGCAGGGCGTGCCAGGCAGCATCAATGTCAGCATATAGGTTCTTCTCAGAAGGCTTTCCAGTGCTAACACCGTAGCCTGAGTAATCGTAGGAAAAGATGTTGCAGTTGATGCGTGTGCCTAAGCCGATGTAGAAGCTGCTCATCTGGCCCAGGTCTACTGCATTGCCATGGGAAAACAACACTGTAAACCTAAGAGAAAAAGGGAGAAGAAAAAAGAAGAAAGTGAAGCAGCTGGCTGAGGCTAAGAAGGGAAAATGCTGAACTGGACCTCAAGTTGATAGAAATACATTATGTTTTATGAGCAAAATATATTTGTAATTTGTTCAAACAAAGACGGCCAGAAAGATACAGGGTTATCTTTAAGTCTTCAGTCTCAAGGAAGGGGTCTCACCTGGCATTTGGGGCGCAGCGAATGTACATGCAGCCCACCCTGTTCCCTCGGCTAGATCTGGTCAAGAATACATCCGTCAGATCCAGCTCTCTCTGTGAATACTGGAACTCCGCTCTCTCTGTGAGATGAAGCTTCCACTTGCCCTCACTCCAACCACTGCCGCCAACCCCTCCTCCAGCACCACTTGCTCCTGCAGCACCTGCCGCACTTCCAGCAGCAGCAGCAGGTCCAGCAGCAGCAGGTCCAGTAGCAGCAGGTCCAGCAGCAGCAGGTCCAGCAGTTGCTCCTTTGTCACTTCCACTACCAGTGCCCACCCGGGAACGCAGGCCTGGGGCTCCGAGAGAAGGCTGAGTAGCCCCAGAAACAGACCCAGGAGCAGTTGCAGCTCCAGTGCTTGGATCTGGGTCAGGGAGAAGGGCGTAGGTGGGCTCTGGAGGGAGGAAAGCTAGTTTGGCTGCAATGCGGCTGGGGCAAGGGGGGCAGCAGAACAGACCGCATAGTTCTCTAATGGACAGACCGTTCATCTTCTGGTGGAAAAAATGAACATGGTAGGCAGAGTAATTAGGTGGCAGCAAAATGACACATGGAGAGTAAAAAGACAAACCGTCCACTATCGTCAGAATAACATTTCAGTGAAATGTATCTTTCTAAGTTTAAGGGGAAATCAAGCAGTGGCACTATATCGATAGCAAAGGCCAAATATGTATAGATGAGGAAAATGTTTAAATGATGTGTAGTCACCTCAGCAGGTGGCTCATTGGTTTATCACATCCTATGTTTGCTTTTCAATCATTTATTAGAAGGTCAAGTCAGGGGAAGCAATTTTTTTTCTTTTTTTAAGTAAGATTTTTTTTTAAAAAGCATCTTAGAATCATTTCTTAGCTGAAACCCTTCACACACACCCTGTTGTATATGTACCTGGATTCAGAAATCCGTGAGTTTTGATATGAACTGGCACAACGGTGCCAAGGTCTTCTGGTCTAGTCACTGCGCCAGCAAGGTCTTGATAAGAAGAAATAATAACAAGCAAAAAAAGGCTCAACAGACATCAAGCAACAACATCACAATGTATAGTCACAAATGCATCACCGGCTCGTTAGGGACAGTCAGTTGTTATTGTCATCATTGTACAGCTTCTGTTAATAACTAGCGTTCATGTGTGCAGAAGTGATCTATATATATACATATATTTACGTTGCTGAAATCTTATTGTGAGACTACAGGGATTCAGATGCCCTAATGTGATGGTGGACACAGGTGACTAATTATAACACCCCCTCAAAACAGATACAGGGAGCGACTGATATGCTAATGGTAGCTACATGGTTAACAACGATATTAACCTCTAACGTTAGCCAGTGATGGGGGAACATTACGGGAGCAGTGTTTTAGCGAAGCATTACATACAACTGGAAATGCAAAAAGCCAAAACATAACTGCTTTTATTACACACTAATAACAACACAGGTCAATGCTAACTAACAGATAAATAGTATCAACTATCGTTAGCAGGGTAACCAGCTAGCGGCGGCAGCTAGCATGCTATCCAGGCTAGCCTCAAAGCTAGCTACTTACCGATTCACAGTAGGCAGACAGGCTGCTGTGCTCCTATTCGTACACAGAAGCGGTACAAGGTTTTGGAAATCCTTCCTTTGTCTTGACATGGATGTTTTTTCTCAACTGTACTGACAGATGTCGTTGGGTAGCTAGCTGAAATTCATGGCAACCAGATTTTTTTTGTACTACTGTCCGATTCAACTCGGAAGTGACGTAGGCATAGTCATTTTTCAAAACTTTATTACAATGTACCTTGATGTGATGTATTATGACAATTTATATTGCAATAAAAGGTTACAAAAAATGGGAACATCTTATCAGGGGTTTGCAGACATTTTTCTAACAACTGAATGTACAACATTTCACAGTTTTCTTTCTCAAAGGTAAATACAGTCTACCATTATGGTTGTAGAAGCTAAAATAGGCTTTTGTGATGGCTTTATTTATATTCTTTTGATAGGATACTGTTTTAAATACTATACCTATAAAATAACACGCTTATTTAAATATTAACTAAATATACAAAACGAATGATATAGAAAAGGGGTTTGTGTAATATATTCACTCGTCTGAATATCCACATTCAGTGATGGAACAAGTAGCCTGTTCAGATACTTTACTCGAGTAAAAAGGTCATACCACTGTCTAAAAATACTCTGTTGGTGTTGGGCCTATAAGTAACAGCCCTGAATGTAGGCCACTTGTATCAAAAATAAAAGTCAGTGATCATGCTACTGATGTGTTAAAATGTAAACAGGGGCAGTTTGTAATATAACAATGCATCATATTTTGCAAACTGTTGGAAATGAATTAATGCAAAATCATATTTTTATTTGGCCATAACTGTGAAACAAATAGTGGATTAAAAAGTACAATCATTCCCTTGAAATATAGAACCAGCGGGGAAAAGTAATCATCTTAAAATGGAAAAGTACATATTGTTTTGAAAGTAAAAGTTGCCTGCCTTAAAATTATACTTGAATGATGCACATTAGAATACTTTTCACTACGAAATGAGAATAATAATTTGGCAACAGTCAGGTAGTCAGTCTTTATCTGTAGGATTGTGTACATCATTTTCGACAAGACAGAACTAAAACATTTGTGGACAGTTTTTTTTGTAAGTGTATATTATATACACATAAACATAAAGCTGCATAGGGGAGCAATCCATATAGCTATATATATATATATATATATTGTGTGTGTAAGGCCCAATACTGAACATAATTGAACAAGTATTTACCATCGATAAGATGCACGTGTGTGTGTGTGTGTGTGTGTGTGTGTGTGTGTGTGTGTGTGTGTGTGTGTGTGTGTGTGTGTGTGTGTGTGTGTGTGTGTGTGTGTGTGTGTGTGTGTGTGTGTGTTTGAGAGAGAGAGAGAAAGAGAAAGAGCGAGAGAGATAGAGAGAAAGAGAGAGAGTGGGAGAGAGAGGTTCACCATTCATCATTGATCCACTGCAGGACTGTGTTTCAGGGGGTGTGAATTATGGGCCCCTGCTGTCACTGTGACTGCTCTGCGTTGGACATTTCACCTCGCCACTGTAAATTTAAAGAGGGGATTACATTTAGCTGACTACTGATTTCAAAGCCGTAGCCTGGCCAAGTGCAGACAAGCGGCCGGTGCTCCTGAAAGAAGACTTAATACAGTCCGTAATTGCAGGATCTGGGATTTCACAGTCTGCACAAGCCTACCGGGAGAAAAAACGTATTGAGGATCACAGAAAGCGACATAGGTTACTCCTAACGCGTTTAGACTACGGACTCTATCTCTCCAGGGAAAGAAAAACGTTTTGTAGTTGAATGGGCGTTTTGGACGCGCTCGGTAAACGGTGATGCTACGGCGGCGCGCAGGATCCGTAGGGAAGAGACAGGTGAGGTGCGGCTGAGGAGCTGCTGTTATTTCAGAGAGGCTTTGGATACCGAGAGCCGTGGTTTCCATCACCCTTTTCTCCACAGAGAAGAATAAGAGCGACCGGAGAGGGCGAGTTGGCGACTGGCACCTGCCTCCGCCTCCCTACCTGCCATCTGGTGCGGTGAGTGTGCCAAATGTTGGGATTGAGAGATGTTTATGTGAGGGGAACGGGGGGTGGATGGGATGAACAGGTATATAGGCTACAGCATGTGCGCAATTTTTTAACTGCCACCGAACGCAATGCTGCATTATTACTCCTCCGGTTCGCCAATAGATTTGTGTTGGACCTTTGTGGACATGAACTGCTCTTTGTGTCTGCTGCGAGTTGGATGTTTTTATTTTGTGCATATCTTTTTTGCATATCATTGTTCTTTCACGTGTTGCATAGTATATTTTAGTGTTTATCCCGTTACGAATATATTTGAAGTGATGTCTCAGCAAAAACAGCCCACAATACTTGCACATTAAAACACTGCATCACAATGATGAGCACAAAGCCTGATTGAAATTCTCATTTGGATCACGACCCGGATCATAGGTCGTGATCTAAATGAGGCTTATGGCTCTTTTTAATTGTGTTGTTCCTTTGTGTATACTCATGATTCTTCATTAAATGTTTGCTTAATGTTTCTTGCTAATAGGAGTAAAGGTCACGTGTGATGATTTGGAAGCAAGAAAGTCAATTGATTTTGTTAATACTAACTCCCAGCTGAAACAGTGTGATGGATACACTGAGCACACTTTATTTCTGGAAGATGATTTAGACATATGGCCAATAGCTGTTTCTCAGAGTCTTACTTAATTCCACAGACAAAGAAATGGGAGAAAACTCTAAAATATGGCTATATATCCTTCGTCCAAAACATGTCTTGCACCTATAACTTGTCTCCTAAATTGCTCATAAACACACTGCAAACTCACAACCTGCACGGCCCAAGTTAAATGCTCACTCACTGCCATCCCAGCTCTTACTGAAGTGATTTAGGCCTGTATCTAATTTATTGTTAACAACATCCTTCACACTAAAAGCTATCGAGCTCCACAGAAGGACTATAACGGCTCCCAGCTGCAGCTGTTTATGTTTGTGTTTTTGTGCTAGTTGATAGGCAAGAAGAGATGGTTTGAGTCCAAAACAATTGTAGGATTGGGGAGGAGGAGAGGGTATAGACAGAAACACAGACAGAAAGATTGGGGATACAAAAGATAAAGTGTGGTAATAGCAATCTGGCATATAGGCTACAGGGGATAGGCTGAGGATGTAAGAGACAGAAAAAGAAATGATGGAGCAGAAAGCTCAGAGCGAATGAGTGTTTAGGGAGAGGGGCTGCAGACAGCAGTCTCAGCGGGTGTGAATGGTCTCCCTGTTATCCCCGCTGCCCACACAGACAGCCACACAGCAGCCGTACGAGCAGGTGCTAACCCCACCACACAGCAACCGCAGGGAACAACAGGTGCAGCCACTGTTTCCTCAGCCTCCCTTTGCAAGGCAGTCTAAAACCCGCCCATCCCAAACAAGTCCCAAAACACCCACAGCCAACGCTGAAGGGAACCAAGTGGATACTTCAATCTACATTTAGGGAAAAAGCATGCAAAGGCCAGGCTTGAGTAATTCAATTAGAAAATTAATTATGCCCCAAACAAAGTTGGAGCCACTTGAAGTAATAGGGCAGAGCAGTCTGTATGTAAAAGCAATCTAAGAGAGCCTTAGGGTGAGACAACTGCCCACAGGGACATTTAATGAGCTCTATTGATCACATAGGACCCTATTCAATCACACACGCTAAGCTGCAAACAGGGCATCTCAAGCACGGGAAAAATTTGATTGGATTGCAAGCCTTCCCACAAAAAGAGTAAATCAGCGGCAGATTAGTGTGTTGGAGTTGCTAAGAAGCACGTTGCTAGAAATGTGTTGAATGACAGATCTTGTGTGAGTGTGTTTGTGTGTGTTTAATATAGTGGGATGAAACAAACAGATGATTTGGGAAGTAGAGCCATGTTGCTTCTTTGTTCCTTTGACATTTCCTCTCTTTACCTCTAGTAGAGGAACATTGACTGACTTCGTGGCTCTGAGCATGTAGTGTTCTATTCCTACTTCATATCAGACAACAGGATTGATTTGTTTCTTTTCTCCAAACCTAAGCCCCCCAGGACACTGTTTTCATACTACTGTCACTTGCTTTGAACTGCTGTAGATTTCCTGGTTTCACACAATCTGGAGATACCTCCCACTCCCTGCTCTGTTTTATTCTAAGCAATGTCAATGAACGCTCCTACAGTATAGAGTTCAGATGAACTTGAAGTAACTTTCAAAACGTGCTGTATCAACTACCATCTGCCCCTAAAGCAACCTCCCCTCTCTGTATCAGAAAATAAGCAGGATTACTAACTAATCTGATCATAAAACAAAGCAAAGTTATGATTAGTTTCAGGAGATTTGGAGGAATGCTGATTTTCCTCAAAAGCGGCCAGCTACAGTCTCTTTTGAAGTTCCAGTTTCACACAGAGTGCGGTGTTTGTGTTTGGTGGGATTCTTCAGTAAGAAATCAACACCTTTAAAAACTGTGTTGAAGTCTGCAGACCTCAGGGCGGTGAGTTCAGAGGGACCTCGCTGAGCAGGCATCTGCTGGTTGACCTATTCCTGCAGTGAGCCATTGTGCAGGATTAAAAAAGTCAGAGTATCAGGTGTCATGCAGCAGGCATACTTTCTTTACTTGTCAGAAAGTAGCTTTTATCCCGAGACAGGTACATTCAAAATAAACTCCCTTATGCAAAACACGCTTTGTTGATGTGAGAGGCTTTGAAGAGCTTAACTTTTCGAATACATCTCCTTCCAGATGTTTGAAAAGGAAAGGAGCCAGATATGAGGCACCACACAAGCTGAGGAGCTCTGCCCATAGCAAACTCTGCTGTAAATTGTCCATGGTGCCGTAAACCGTATAAGATAAATGATGCTCAGGCGGCCAAGGTGGCTGCTCCATGTGGATGTGGTTGTTGTATCAGCCACATGTACCGTGTAATAATGCCCTGCAGTGGATTTCAATGTAGAAAATCCTTTTTACAGCGGCCATGCATCTTCAGTTTTATGCCTCTCTGTCTTCTCTGATTTCTCCCCTGAGATGCAGCCTCTTTTTATTCATCCCTGTTCACATTGTGAGGTCTCCTCATGTGCTTTAACAGGCTAACACGTGCGTTCATTTGCAATGTATATTTCGCTATCCAGTGTATCACCTTAACAACACCTTTGACGCTCCTTTTTCCTTATCATCCTCATCAGGTCAGAATAGAATAGAAGCATTTATTGTCATAATACAAGTACAACGAGAAGTGCAAAGCTATTCATTTTAAGGGGCCATCAAACCATTCAGAATAGACAACATACAACAAAGACACGCAGCATTCATACATACAATAACAATGATGTGACATGCATGGCCTGTGTTGCGGTTTAGGGTCCACACATGTACTATTTAATGAGTGTATTTGTTGAAATGTGTGTGAGGGTCATGAGAAGAAAAAGTTAGTTTGTCTCTCAAATGAACCTCTTCTCTTAGCATTCAGCTGATCCTCCCTTTTAACTGCCTGGTTTCAAAGCCAAATTGGTTGTGAGTGATATCACAGATGTTTCAACTTCGAAGATAAAGCTAGTCTAATCTCTTACCTTCTGTGATCTCATTTACATTGCAAAATTGCAAAGTGAGAAAATAGCTATCCACTTCATGCTTTTACTGAGCCACTAACATACAACTGCACGCACACACAAAACAAAATAAGCAAATAAGGAAGTAACCTTTTCTCAAATGCCACGGCTAAGGCACTTGACTTTTTACTTCTTTGCACAAAATGAATGCAGGTATACACATTTCTCAGGAGCTTGGTACCCTGTTATATTTTGCTGCTTTTTTTGTCCAACAAACTAAGCCAGCACCTAAGCCAACGGCAGGCGTTAGTTATGGCAACTTTTAGTCAGAAGGATTTGGAGACTTTTTTTATTTGGAGATAAAGGCACATCAGAGTCCTTTGTCTCCCAGTTACTCGAGATGTTTTTTTTGCCTGATGAAGTTTTGTTGTGGCTAATCTTTCTTCCTCCTTATCCTGTGCTCTCCCACACCCGTCCCTTCTTCGCAAAACAAACACTTTTCTCTTTTAATTATGTCTTTTCATCCGGGGCCCAGTCACAACTGAGAGGAGAGGAACAAAGTGTAGCAGAAACACAATTATACCTGCGAAGTGGAGAGAAAGCTCTCAGGGGAGGTGTCGTCTCTGCGTATGAGTGTGAGCGCTGCAGGTGTGTGTCTGCGCGTGCATGCGTGCATGAACATGTCAATCCACAAGCAGGCTCTTTGGCATTTTGATATCTGTTGTGTGTAGACCACCTATTGTGAGCTGTGATCCTCTTAGCAGGATTTTGCCAAAAGAGCTATATTTACCCTTACTGGTGATCACAGCACACACAGAACAACATGACGAGAATATGAGCTACCTTTCAGCTTGAGCCTGCTTCTATGGCGGCACAAGAACAGCCACTAACAGGGTATTACATATATATGCTAATGGCTGCCACATTGAGATATTAGCACATCCTATTTAGCATAGTCTTTGTTAAAGTAGAAAATGACAGGCAGGGAGATGTTGGGCTGTGGTCAGTTAAACACAGAAAGCAAACACAACTTGAATATAGCAGAAAGTTTGCTGGTTTCACAATTATTTTATATAACAAGAAAGAAAATTACTCCTTTGTTGTGTTCATTAAAAAGAAGAAAATATGCTTCCTACAGATATATTTCATGGACTACCTTGTACAGTACAAAGGGCCACCATTATCACTGTGTGACAAAACAAAAAGTGTGTGTGTGTGTGTGTGTGTGTGTGTGTGTGTGTGTGTGTGTGTGTGTGTGTGTGTGTGTGTGTGTGTGTGTGTGTGTGTGTGTGTGTGTGTGTGTGTGTGTGTGTGTGTGTGTGTGTGACACTCTGGGCTCATAGTGTGTGTCTGAGTGCGTGCACTGCATACTCATGTGCTCGCCTCTAGCTCTCAGAGCTGTGCAGTGAATGTATATGTGCTTACTGCAGTCAAACTCTGGTTAGTAACGTTTGCCCTTGCTGCAGCTTTGTACAGCACCGTAAATGTGTGTGTGCTTGTGTTTTTTTTGGTTTTGTGTGCAGCTCCAGAAGGACATACATTACCTGTTTTGTAGCCCAAATTCATTTCAGTAATTTGCGAGCGTTTGATTGCTTTGCACCTGCATTTCTGAGCTGTGTGTTTATCCCCCTGTATGTACATGTCCATTAAGCATAAGCTGATAACTCACTGCATCCATAGGATACTGTGTGTCTGTCACTAGCAGCAATATGGCTTTAGGCAGAAGCCCTGATTGGGAAAGAAGTCTTAGTCTAAGTCTGAGGGGAGATGGAGCTCTCTCTGGCTAGACTCCAGCTCTGTCCATCCTATTTTAATTACCTATGGCACTCACCCAGGGGAATATCTCCCTTCCTCTCAGTGTCTCAGCATCTTCTCTCCTCTCCTCCTTCATCTCCCTTCTCTCCCTACGCTACCTTCTTCTAGTCTTTCATCTCCCTCTGTCCGCTCTCACTATGTCTCTCTTCTTTCTATCGTTTTTTCCCCTCTTTCGTACACAAACACATAACAGCTGCGTCAAAGGCCTATGCAGAGGTAACCCTTGCATTAGCATATAAATGACCCTGTAGATTGAATAGTATTTTAGGATATTTATCAGCAAAAGACAGATTCTCTTAACTCTGATTAAACCTGTTCGGAGGAGACAGGCAGCTACTTGAGGGCATATCGCCTCCACCTCGATAAGATAGAGACTTGACACAGTGATTCCACTGCTGAAGAGAAGATTGTGTGTGTGTGTGTGTGTGTGTGTGTGTGTGTGTGTGTGTGTGTGTGTGTGTGTGTGTGTGTGTGTGTGTGTGTGTGTGTGTGTGTGTGTGTGTGTGTGTGTGTGTGTGTGTGTGTGTGTGTGTGTGTGTGTGTGTGTGTGTGTGTGTGTGTGTGTGTGTGTGTGTGTGTGTGTGTGTGTACATACATACATACGCTGTATTATGCTGCATATTACAACATGGTATAGAAAATTAACATAAATATTATTTAGTTTAGTTTAAAGAATCATAGTGGGGTATTACATTTAAAGACCCAAGCTGAAACTCTATTGTGAAACCATGATGTTTTCTGAGATATCTAATACTGTTACAACCCTAGTTTGCATGTGAATGGGTGTGTTTACATACTTGCTCTTTACCATGTTTGTTTATGAGTGCATGAGAACAGGTCTGTCTATCTAAATACATATCCCTTCGTATATTTGTCTTCACTTAACACATTTTGTTCTGACCTGTTTTTGTGGAAAATAGGGCTGCACCCTTTTTGTTGGTTGGCCTACCAAATGTTTGTTTTTTAAGTCGATCAGTCATATTGTAATGCTTTTTAATGTTTTGAATTACTTATTCTGCCACGAATCAAGCAGGGAAGTTACCAAGCAGGTGTTTATTCAAGAGAAGAGACAGTTCAACATTCAACAAGTTGTTGTATGTGTGCATACAGGTTATTTTTGAGAGCCATTATTAGTATTGTATAATTTATCTGTTTGGTTAACACTGTTAGTATCCCATACTTTCTACTGATCTGACAGCATGTGATTCTACCGAGGTTGCCACGTGATATGAAAGATTTGTGAAACATACAAATGATATGGATCCGACAGACAATAAGGTGGTATCAACCATCTAAGTCTGTCTAATTCTGTGCCCCTAAGAAACACTCACATTCTGATGTATTCCTTTCACAAGTTCAACACTAGAGTGACAAGTTACAAACACTTTCAGTACAAAATACTGGTAGCCAGTTGGGCAGGAGAGTGAGTTTTAAACCCTCTGGATTGTTTAGATCCATGTGTTTGTTGTACAGTTTTCAGTGACGTGGCAGTAAGTCCAGCTGAATGCTATCACCAGTGTGAAAGTGCTAATATTTCTCTCATCTCATTAAAGCAAATCCCTCTGACAGCTCAAATCTCATTTGTTTAAGCGTCAGTGACATTCGGAGTGACATTTATTAAGTACACATATTGTACCTATTGGTGTTGTAAATGGACAAGCTGTGAGAGATTCATGTTGAGAACAATGTTTGTCTTAACTCTTACTTATACATTAATGTTCAACACTATCGAAGTAAGAAATACTATCTGATATCTGTCTTGGTTACAGTATGTTCACACCTTTTCCATTTTTTATCAAACTCTTCTTAGAGTCTATTAATGAAGCTATAGTTCTTGTAGGGTGGAGTCCTGAAGTGTGAAGGTGACCCACTTCTCCCAGTTTAGCCCATGTCTGTGTTTCTACCCTCAGGCCGGCTTTCTTTATTCCGGGCTTTAGTCTGCATACCTTCTTTAAGAAGGAAGTTTGTGACAAAAGAGAAGATTTAAAGTATTCCACCTCAGCCAGGAGTTTGTGTTGATGTCTTTTAACGGTTAGCTTTCTATCCACCTTTTATTCTTCATTTCCTTAAGTCAGCCTTTAATAATATTGCGACAGAGAACATCTCAGATCTTCATTTAATAATAAGTATTAAGAAAGATTGTATTATCTTCTCACATACTTATGTTTTTTCCAAATCAAATCAAAGGCAACACAGCTTAACTCATGTCAAGTGAAGTTATTCTTTTGAATAGCTCTAAATGAACCCAGAACAATGATCATCCTGTTAGTTCATTCTGATTCACTTTAAATATTAAATATTCAAAGGGGAAACCCCATAAAAAGAGCCTCAGCAGCAGTACACATATTATCTAAGTGTGTAATACAGAAAATACATTGTTGTGTTTCAATGAATATATATCCCATTGTTGACATATTGATTTCAAATGAGCTGTACTGTGCAGCCAGTGTGTGGATAATGTGGAAACAAAATGCTTGCAGCTCCCCCATCCCCCTCCTCGCTGAGAGAGAGGGGACCCCCACCTCCCCATATATGTGTCCACGTAGGTGTTCATGCTCACTCATACCATTGTGTCTTTGGGATTTGGGCACACGCATTAGTATGTGTGTAATGCTCACACATATACGTGTTAGAGGGCGAACCCGCCCTCCTCGCTTTTACATCCACTGCAATAGAACATCTTTGCCTGGCTTTGCTATTGGTTGCTACGGTAACAAAGGCAAAGAGTGGAGTGGCTGCAGCAGCTAAAGAGAGAGGGCGAGAAAGAGAGAGAAAAGGAGAGAGACA
>NC_136907.1:61207464-61317459 GCF_949606895.1 Notothenia rossii
CTGTCTCTTGAAGTGTTGTATGACTGTGAGAATCCCCTTCAATTCCAACAGCTTGACAATGGATTGACTTTTCCGAGAATGGATCACCATTACACCAAAGAGCAGACAATAGAAACGCACAAGCTTCCCGCTGCAGCAAGGTTGGTGGCAGCAGTCACCCTGCTGCACTTCTGACCCGTTCCTCGCAAACACACACACACACACACACACACACACACACACACACACACACACACACACACACACACACACACACACACACACACACACACACACACACACACACACACACACACACACACACACACACACACACACACACACAAACCTGTTGATAAGAAATCTGTCATAATGTCACTCACACTCTCACGTACACTCTCGCACATGCACACACTGAAAACATAAAGCGTACACAACAATGACATTTTCTCTCCCATCTCTTTTTCAGTTCATGTGTGTTGCTGCCATGGTGACTGTGGCCCCTCCCCTCACATTTCTTCTCCTGCTGCTTCAACTGGCGGACGCCTCGTTCCCAGAGGAACCCAGTCCTCTCAGCTACGTCCCCATAGAGGGTATGCTTCCTTCCTGCTGTGTGTGTGTGCGTGTGTGTGTGTGTGTCTGACTGTGCGACTGTATGAGCACCATTGATGATAAATGACTTCGTGGAAATACGAGGTCAAGGGTCAAAGCTTTGGTGTGGAGCTGCTCTCTAACTGCCCGGGCCTACAGATGAATGAGAAGAGTCTGTCTCTCAATAGCAGTATAGTAGACTGATAAATATCAGGGGGACAGAAAGATGTAAAGACATAAAGAAAAGGGGAGAGAAATTATTGTTATGGATTTTGAGAGGTGCAGGGAGATGAAAAAGTGAAAGACAATTGGATTGGATGGGGTGATACAAATGACAGGAGAAGGCTGAGAGGTGGTAGAGAGAAGGGGAGGAGACGGGTGGAGATGGATCGGTACGAGCTCCTCTCTCCCTCCCCTACATTCAAGGACAATGAGACGTTGTCCCAATCTGTCTCCTGATGATGAGGGCTCCCTGTGGAGACCGTCGTCCTCCTCTTCGCAACTTTCTCATACTCTGAAACTGCCGCTTTCTCTCTCCACCTCATCTGTTCTCCCCCACTTATCTGAAATGTAGGGTGGAAGGTGAGGGAGTGCCTTTTTTTTTACCATAAAATTACAATAATGGTTCCACACAGTTTTTCTCATTATGGAGCTGCATGCATCACCAAAAGCAAAGAAAAACACTAAGAGGATTAAAGTGTTTCAGTGTACTTTAACTGCTGCGCCATTCGTCTACTCCATATTATCTTTGTTTGCCACAACAAAGGATCAAGAATGAGTGAAGACACTATTAAAGTGAAGGGTAGAAAAGTGTTAAGGGTAAATATAGATGGTAAAAGTACTCGCTCTGTCCTTAACTGTCAATGCATTCTTGGTACTTCATTTATTTTTTTGTATATTTTTCCCTCCTTTACATGTGTGTGTTCATGTCAGTTGTGCGGAGGTATCCGGTGTTTTTGGGCAGACCGCATCGTTCAGCTCAGAGACAGGAGCTGCACATCCAGACGGTCCTCCAAGTCAACCGCACGCTGTACATAGGAGCCAGGTAACCAACGGCAACCGCCTCCAACTGTGTGTTACTGACGTGCCTGCATTAATATCCTTTCGCTTTTATTTGATGCCACAGCTCCCATCTGCTGTCACTCGGTAGAAAACATTTTCAGCTTGTTGTGGCGCAGAGGCATTCAATCATGTTGTGAAATGTCAAGTGAAAGCTGTTTGTTCACATTAGTCTTATACTCGATGTATGGGAAATAGTAAACAGCAGAAGGAAAAATAAATAAATACAAAAAATGTACAAAATGAATAACACAAATAAATTATATATTCTACCTCATGCAAATGAAACATTTCACAATCTCACATTTTTAATTAAATATCTTTAGCCAGAACAGATTTGAGTCACGAAAAAAAACACAAAAAACAGGTGGCAAAAATGTTAACTAAGAGAAAAACAACAGCAGTAATTTTATGAAACCATAAACGAAGCCGGCCACTGTTATGAGCAACATAGATCATACATGCAATACTAATTATCTTTGACAAATAAGTAATAACCCTGGCTGCTGTAACTCTGTAAACCCTTACTTACTGATGGGAGGCCATCATGTACAATCTGAAAACAAGAATGTTTTCATTTTGTTTCTGAATCAATTAATAAAATACACTTTTCCCTTTGGAGAGCCATAACAAAAATGTAGGTGTGGACCACAAGGCAAAAGCAAACCCCTAATCTATGTTATTGTATTGTTAGGATGCAAAATGGTACATGGTTCCTAATAAAAATGCCTTTTGTGCAGGTTCCACACTCTCTGCCGTGTGCATCTCAATTTGAACATTATAAGAAAGAAAGTTAGCCCATTGTGAAACAGTGCTGAAAATACACATTGTTTATTTTCTATCCTATAGTATTGCATCAGCACTGATTCGTTGTCTGTTTTGTAGAGATGACCTGTACAGAGTGGAGCTGGATAACATGGCAGGTGATGAGATGTTTTACAGCAAGGTAAGTCCCATTGTCTTGTACACACACATATAAAAACTGATGATACACACACACAGATTTCAAATGTATTCTGAATGGGGTTTTTTTCTTCAGAAAAGGACATGGGAATCCAATAAGAACGACATTCGAGTGTGCCGAATGAAGGGCAAACATGAGGTAAGGTGCTCAGGCAAAACGCTCTGACTTTGAGATCCATTCTCATGCATCAACACTATCTACAGTATCACACGCTTGGACAGACACAACAGCTGTTAGAGGAACCTTATTTCCTTGGGGTGCACCTGCATACGGTATTTACACAAATTTGATCTTGTTGATACAGAATCAGTGCATCACCGAATCACACTGGCTCAGTGAAATGTTACCAAGGCCGAAAGGTATCCATCTGTCATTCAGAAAAGACAAGAGAGTCGGACAATTAAATGTGTGTGTAGGTTTAGGGTTAACAAAGTAATCGTTGACCAATGTGAAGAGAAAGATTTGATGGTTGTTACATACATTTTAAGTTTAATTGAATAGATGTAGGAGTTCTACCAGCAAAATCCAATCTGAGCGTAACTCATGGAAAGAGAGGCAGGAGGAAACATTAAAAAGCAAACCAAGCAGAGAGAGTGACATAGCCTCTTGGAGGAAACGGTAATTGAAATTAGTTGAGAAAGGGAGGTGTCTATAAGGATGTGGTGTGAAGGTGCAGCCACCAGGTACTAGAAAGAGGTGAATAAACTACAAAAGGAAAATATGTGCTGCTTCAAAGAACACAAATGAAAGAAGAAAATAAAAAATAAATAAAATCACTTTGATAAAAGGGAGAGAAAGACATGCCCTAGGTGGAGCGGTGGAGAGAATAAGAGGAAGAGGATAAAAAACATGGAGGAAGTAATCCAATTTTTCAGAATAAATGATGCAATTGTGAACTATTCGGCATAGGCTACAGTTATAGACCTAAAGCTTTAATATGTTATAGCATCTAATAGGTAATGTGCAGTGAAACTTGTGAAAGTCCAAAAATAGACATATTTCACAGCTAAATGTCATAACATTTGCGATGGCTCCATTATATATAAGGGTGCCAGTAAGCCAGCAATACCTGAACTGCAACACCTGAATGTATTTAAGTTGTTGAAGGAATATATTTTGGAAAATACACTCATATGCTTTCTTGCCAAGAGTAATATTTTTTGAAGATCAATAGGCTACCACTCTCACATCTGTATGGTAAATATTTGGCTGGAGCCAGCAGCTGGTCATCTCAGCTCTAACCTCAGAAGCAGCTTTATTTTAACATCAAAATATAATTTGCCAGTGCTCCTGGCATTGAGCTACACAAACGCTTATCAACTGTAGTATACAGTATGTGTTTGAATTGCAGGGGCTAAACAGTGTTAGTTATTTTCAAATAAGCAAGCAGAACTGTTTCGCCTTGTGTAATTGTCCTCCTAATGATATTGGTAAGTAGCTCTTCTATTGATACTTAGAGTAATTTTTGTATACTCTTTTCATAGGCTTTCTTAATTAAGCATAGTAGGAAATGCACGGAAGTGATTAATCAATACTGGATAATGTAATGGGAAATATGCTTATTTACTTTTTTGTCTAGACCAAGATGACCGATAGAAGACACATTGAATATAATTATGTTGGAGCCAGCAGCTCGTTAGCCTAACTTAGACTGAAAACAGGGTGAAACAGCTAGCTGAGCGGTCACCAAAGTTAACAAATCCTCTCTAACTCTAATTAATAATATGTTACAAGACAATCTGTTTATTTCATACGTTGCTGGATTAAACAAACCACTCGAGTAGTAACGAAAATATCCTAAAACAAATGCTAACTTTGTCAGCACATGGTTTAAGCTAGTAGCTAGCTAGCAACATTCAAAACCAATAATGGGCGCAGAACAAAGCCACTGATAATCCAAATACAATCATTAAACTTCACAGGTTTATTAAAGAACCATCAATTATTTTCCCCATCTTTGCAAATTCATGTCACCATGATTTGTTGTAGAATCAGAAAAAGGGCAGAGGGGCTGACCTGTGTGATGATCAGGTTTCAGATATTGTGGAAACGGCTTTAAATCTCAGCTCAATCAGCAGCCTCCACTTTGAAGACAGCTATAAAGACCCCTTCCTTGGTCCTCCAGATGGTTGATGGTGTGAAGGATTGTTTTAAGCTTTGTTTTTCTTTTTACCTCACACTTGCAGCCTCCTTGCTCTAACAGCAAGTTTTTGGTTCAACAAAGTCGCCCTGTACCCTGTGATGTTCTTCTCCTCTTTAATCGTGTCCTTTTGTGTCTTTGTCTATAGGGAGAGTGTCGTAATTTCATCAAGGTTTTGCTCAGCCAGCATGGTGGCCTGTTTGTATGTGGAACAAACGCCTTCAACCCGCTGTGCGCCAACTACACTGTTAGTATCCATCTATCTGTCAGCTGGTCATTCTCTGTGTGCTTGCCAGTTCGTTTATCTATACCAGTTTTGTTTCTTTTTTGCAGAAAGACACTCTAGAAATGGTGGGAGAGCCTGTCAGTGGGATGGCACGATGCCCATATGATCCACGACATGCCAATGTGGCTTTATTTGCAGGTAAAATCTTGTGTTTGAACACTTAAAATAAAGAACTATGTGTTTCTAGCAGACATCAGACTCAATTTTCAGCTCCAGACAATGAAACGGCTGTGCCCTTGTGTTTAGCTTTACAAAAGATTTATAGTCAGACCTCTCGCAGCGTTGCTTGTTTGGTTTTAATCTTCCTGACCTTGTGCTATCTCTCCATCTGTATCTTCCTTCTTGTTCTTCTTCTTCTTCTTCTTCTTCTTCTTAATCTCCTTCTTTCCTCTCTCTGTGCGTCTCTCCTGCTCTTAGATGGGAGTCTTTTTACCGGCACTGTGACAGACTTCCTGGCCATCGATGCGGTGATCTATCGTAGCCTCAGTGACAGCCCCGCCCTCCGCACAGTCAAACACGACTCCAAATGGTTCAGAGGTACTTTTCAGACGCATTCAAATGGCTCTCCTTAGTCAGGCACCTTCAATAGACAATCAGGAAGCAGATAACAGAAACCATTATCTTAGTTTACTCCCGGTAAATGAAATCATTGTTGTGGCTGTCTTTTCATGAGGTGGTGAAACACAATAATAAACTACTGAAACCATCTGATTTTATTTATTCATAATAAGTGGCACAGGCTTAGACAGAGTGATGTATTGAGGTTAGTTGGACCCTACGGTTTTAACAAGCCGTAGATTGAACAGCTAAGTCTGTTTTCCATAGAGAACACAAACAAGCCGAGGCAGGTCAAAGCTGCAACAGTGCTGGATGAATAAATTATAAATAATGTGTATCCTCTTGTCCATGGTGATAAATTAAACAGGACATACATATTGGATGAGCGAGGCCCTCGGACAGCGTGTTGATGTTAGTGTTATTACAGCTTCATGTCAGGCACTGCGGAGCGCTGCTTTAGCCCCCCGGCACTGCATCACTACTGCTCTGTATGTATGTAAGTGTGTTTGTCTAACTCTGTTTTTCTCATATTATTTTCAGAGCCCTACTTTGTCAGCTCCATGGAGTGGGGGCCTCATATTTACTTCTTCTTCAGAGAGATGGCAATGGAGTTTCATCATTTAGAGAAGGTGCTTTCTTTCTTTCTTTCTCTCTTTCTTTCTTTCTTTCTTTCTTTCATTTTACTTATCCATGCTTGTTGTATTCCAGGTGATGGTGTCCCGTGTAGCTCGTGTGTGTAAAGCAGATTTGGGCGGCTCTCAGCGGGTCCTCGAGAAACAGTGGACCACCTTTTTGAAAGCGCGTCTAAACTGCTCGGTCCCAGGAGATTCACACTTTTACTTCAACCTCTTGCACGCCACGAGCAACATCATCCGCATGCAGGGACGAGACGTCGTCCTGGGTCTCTTCTCCACTCCACCAAACAGGTAGCGAGATGCACACAATGTGAACACAAACTAGCACAAACACTGTTTATCTCACCACTGTCTTGTTTCTCGTTTTTCTATGGTAGCATCCCAGGCTCTGCGGTGTGTGTGTTTGACATGCAGCAGCTCGCTCATGTTTTTGATGGCCGCTTTAAAGAGCAGAAATCCCCAGAGTCTATTTGGACTCCTGTGCCGGACGAAGCAGTGCCTAAACCAAGGTATTGTTATGCAAAGTGTATGTGAGCTGATCTAGGGAGAAATACTGCATTGCTACTTTACTGAGCATCTGTCTCACATATAATGTCTACTAACTCCCCTGCTATAAGCTCAAACTGTCAATCACACAGAAACTTCACTACCACTCAGCAAATATTCTAATATAGCCTCCATAAGCCGCAAAACAAAAACTCCTCAGGCTTTTTTCTTCTTACTCTCTCTGCCTCCTTATGCTGTCTTTCCTATCTTTCTACCCCTGAACTCTCTATTTTCTTTCTTTCTCTCTCCTTGCAGGCCAGGCGGATGTGCGGTGCAAGGATCTAGATTTAGCTCCTCCAACACACTGCCGGATGAGGTGCTGAACTTTGTGAAGACCCATCCACTGATGGACGAGACCGTCCCACTAATGGGGCACAGACCCTGGGTTGTCAAGACTATGGGACGGTACGAACACTGACTTGTTATTTGATGGCACCAGGGGAGACATTTTGTTTTGTGTCTTTTGGTTCAGTTTGTGTTTGGTCTTTAGTCTCATGTTGTGTCTTTGATGTAGACAAAGATGTTGTTGTGGTTATTATGTACCTCTCTGCAGTTGCTTTATGTCTCTTTGTAGTTGTTTTTTCTTTCTTTGTGGTTGTTTTGCATCTTTTTGTGGTTGGTACCTGTCTGTTTAATATGTATTTTCATGTGGAGGCTCCTGGGCTGGGACAATAATTCATCCATGTATAGAGGAATTTTTTATTGCCTTAAAAATGGAAATGTAAACCTACATATATGCATCATAGGGATAGGAAATGTTTACTATTGATGGAAAAAAGTATTCACTCTGTATCTCTAGGTACCAGCTGACAACCATGGTGGTGGACACTGAAGCTGGCCCCCATAAGAACCGTACCGTCTTGTTCCTGGGCTCAACCCGGGGAACCGTCCTGAAGTTTCTAATGATTCCCACCGGTGAGCCTGTTTCCCACCGCAGTGTGTTTCTGGAGGAGGTGGAAGGATTCAACCCAGAGAAGTGAGTAGGAGTGGAGTCTTTGTCCTTGATCTCCATAAAGTTATACATTTTGACAAGTTGCTCCAGGTAGATCATGGCTCATGTTGCCTGCCATTATCTGAGAATAGTTGAGCAGCAGAGACAACGGAGCCCTGGAGGTGACATGGAC
This sequence comes from Notothenia rossii, assembly GCF_949606895.1. Lineage (NCBI taxonomy): Eukaryota > Metazoa > Chordata > Actinopteri > Perciformes > Nototheniidae > Notothenia > Notothenia rossii. The sequence goes on from NC_136907.1 coordinate 61,215,347, forward strand.
AAAAAAAGGTTTAAACCTGCACATATTCTAAAGTCAATCCCAAGTGTGCTTTACTAATATGCACGCTTGCTCAAGTGAACTTGAACTAGTGCACAAACATCCTCTTTAACCAAATAAAAGACTACTACTTACCAGTATTAACTTGACTTTACAGTAATAGCACATTCATATTTACACACTTTGATATCAGGTTTGCAACTTACATTCCTTCATATTGTTCAACTAATTAATACAAAAATAATTTTGTCATTAAAATTGTCTTAAAATACATCAACAACAGTAACAGTCAAAATCTTAAGAGAAGCATAAGAGGTGCACATTTGTGAAGCTCAACAAGATAATGTGTGGTGTTTTGGTTTAAAATTATAAATACGGTTAGAAATTCCGACTAAGTGATTGATCAAGTCAACGTCTCAGTACTTTTTGACTGTTTGTTGTTGTATTTATCATGATATATACAAATTATTTTTGATGTGTTGATGTTTTTAGCAGCAGCAGATTAAAATACAACTTAAATGTAATTATTTCTGTGTTAGACCTGACTGTCAAAAGATGGTGGCTGAAAAATATGGATTCTGTCTGACTTGAAGTGCAAACAGATGAGGCCTTTGACCCTGTCACAACATGATTTGAGACATACATTGAAACACACATGGTAATAGCTAGCTAGTAAAAACTAGCAGAAGTCGTTAACAGGTTGTAAACTGTACACTATGAATGAAAACTTTATTACAGACTCAGGGTCCAGATAAAAAACAAGACATTACATAGATAAAATACAAGGCATTACATATAATAAATTACATTTAAAAAATTCATAGTTTAAGAATAATTTAAATCAGTGTCCTACAAAGAGACAACTATACCAATGTCTCCACAGCTGCGATTGGTAGCGTGTAGTACTAAACCTTATGTTCGATAAGGCCAAGAGGATTTCATTATTATGCTTTGGCATCTAGTGGTTTAACAACATACCATAAGAAATGTTAATATATTCACTCTGTTGTTAAATTATAAGGTTGTTTTTTAATTGAAATTGTGCAAACATTCCAAAATGCCCAAGATTACCTTCACTTGTAACTTTTCGGACCCAACGAACTCCTTCCTCTGCTGGCTCCTCACCCTCCAGTCTTCACCATTGTCTCTCTCTCCATCTCAGGTGTGGTGAGGACACTCCTCAGGCTCGGCAGCTCTTGTCTCTGTCGTTGGACTGGAGCAGTCACACTCTGCTGCTGGCCTTCCCCGGCTGTCTGGTCCGGATGCCCACCTCTCGCTGCCACCTGCACTCACGCTGCATGAAGTAATTGTTTTTGCCTCGGAGAGTTTATATAATTGCCTTAATGTTTCTTTGTGTGATAATGAGGTCAGTATAAATGTGGCAGTGGCCATTATCCAAGGTATGACTGACTTGCCAACTTTAGTTTTTGTCCTTGTGCTCTCACTCCCTATTAGCGCGGTTGTCCTAATAAAATGCAATGTAATTCTGCTAATGCTTCAATCAGCAAGCGATAGATGAGGTGTTTTTGTTAAACTACAGGTATTTTCTCTATTCCCTGAAAAATATTATTTAACAAAAGCAGATTCAAGCCCATCCTCGTCTAAGTTTGTAATAAAATGGATGATATATTATAAATACCAAGACGGCATTTGTTTATTACTGAACAGATGGTGAAGATCTTTTGAAGTACCCACACTGTAAACCTGAGTCCCACAGCAGCCAGTCAACACCGTTGAGTTCAGGAAACCGAGAACAAGAAGCAACTCCATATGTGTGACTGCTGTGTGTGAAGATGAATACCACATGAGGATTCCAAATCATATACCGTTTTTTACATTGTATGGTTTTATTAGCCCACTAAACCTAACTTATTAACTTGTTAGCCAGCTAAACAATAAGCAAGCTAACGTCCCTGCTTAATTCATAGCTGTAACACTTGTCCCTAGGTTCTGTAAGTTTCCCAGGGAGAGTTCCCAGCTAAAGTTATAAAAATGTCCGCTATGAGAATCAGGTCATTCCTTTGCATTTCTTAACTTTTTTATTTTTTATTGGTGTGCAGGAGTTGTCTAGCCTCCAGGGACCCATACTGTGGCTGGACCAGAGGCAGCACCTGCTCCTTCCTGAGACCAGGCACACGGTGAGGACAACACAGACACACACAAACAAACACACACACCCCACACACCAACCTATGAACTGTCTCCTACCGCTTATTGGCAAAGTTACCACATTCCTTTAGGCTATGTTGTACACAGGAAGGGCTGGTAAGTAAGGTGAAGTTGAAGAAGTATGCTATTTCACTTTATCATGAAGAATTGATATGTTAAATAAAAACAATGAATCAAATGTTCATGCAGTTTAATAGACAATGATTCATGACACTGTGTCCACTATGCAAAAGACAATTATGCCCATACTAAAACATGTCTAAAACAAAAAAGGATTAGAAATAGTTTGAGATACGTGTTATTAAGTAATTTAAATCAAATAGACCGGCAAAGGAACAATATTATGAATAAATAAAGTAAATACATGTTATATGTCATGAACATATTAACTATTACAAACTCAAACACACTCAAATGGCAAATGGTCATAAGTTACTTAAAATAATCCGCTACACAGAATCTACTCTACTCTAGTAAAATATATAGTTTTTAAGTAAAGCATTAAATTGCACTATTTATTTTTACTTCTACTTTTTAAATGTTATTATGTTTTAAATGTAGTTCTGAATATGTACTAGCATATACAGTATTAGCTAGCTGTTAGTATACAATGTCAACCTTTATATTCATTGATAATAATAGTCTGAAAATAATAATTAATAAATATTATTGAATAATCCTTACCCCTTTCAACTAAATATTCCTATAAAACAATGTAAGGATTGATTGGTATCTGTACCGAAGTGAAACGTTATACCCAGTATCGCTGTCCGTTCCAAAGCCCATCCTCTTCAGTCTTATGTCTGACCCTGACCTCTGACCTCTGTGAGGGAAATCAATAATGGGATCAATAGAGTATCCCATTACACTGAACAACACACCAATTTGTGCCATATGAAATTGATTGATTACCATCAACCAATGTCCTCATTAATGTACCATTTCTATGCAAATGTAAACACGTTCATTTAAAACGACAATTTTACATTAACACGTTTTTCTCAAAAAGGTTCATTTATTTTTTGTTATGTTAGACCACACAACTATGATTTAATGGCACTCAAAAACACACTTTATGCTGTTTGTATATGAAGAGATGTATTGACGTGTCTGATGTGCTGATCTCTGTGTCACTGCAGGCTGCCTTTTCAACAAGATGTGGAATATGGGAACACCACCTCCCATCTAGGAGACTGTGATGGTAGGTTGCAGCAAAATGTCATGGATGCTTGTGGCTGTGTGCAGCGGACTGAGTGCAGACTCCGCCTAGTGGCTCAATCCCTCATTACACCTGCTTAGTTGTCACTGAACAGTTTTTCCTGAAAAAAAACCTCTGATACCACCAAAAGAGAGATAATCTGAGATTGACAATATCTGTCTATTTAGTATATGTAATATAAGTATTTAGTATAATGTGATTTCCTTCCCTGCTCATCCTCTTAACCTTAATATTAGCAATTGTTTTTCAGGTTTTTTTTTTCACACATGAGCTGAATGAGCGGGGAGTGGAACTAGGATTTTTTTTCAAACTCACTCCCTACAGATCGAAACGCTCCCAGTGTGAGACAGTTTGATTAGAGAGGATGTGAGAGGTCTAACTACTGCTAGAAAAACGCATTAGACTGCAGGATGGGAAGTGCAACTTGCTACTGGTCACTATGCTTTGTTCTCTCAAAGCTGAACATCTGAGGGAGGAACAACCGAAAGTAGCCGGTGAGCAAGCTGGAAATAGCTTAGTATAAAACACTGATGTCACTTCTGTAGAGAGGCTCAGATGTCACTGCAGCAGCACCAGAGAGGGCCTCTTTCAACCTTGCTCTGAAATGTACAAAGTCAGTGGAAACCAAAAAAATATTCACTTCCTCTCCAGCAGATTCCTCCTGAATTGCTTCAGGCCAGTTTCAAAGTCATAACATTTACTCAGTCAGATCTGAATTTCAAAACAGAAATATAAATCTAAGCCCTTCTCACATTCTTTTTTTAAAACTGATATATTGGCCACTAATATTACCCTGCACTCAAAAAGTGATAGCAGAGAAAGTCAGTGATGCCAGGCTGCAGACCTGACAGACTTTAATCGGAGCAGTGAAAGCGCTGCAGAGTCCGAGCCAGGGCCAGGCATGTGCTGCTGTGTCTGCAGATGGGAGTGATTAAAGCTGGGTGGAAACACTGAGGTAATGCTATGCTGTCTGCATGGAGACGCAAACTGGCCGGTCTGCAGGATGGAAAGTGTGAGGAGAGGATAGAAGAGAAAAAAGAGAGTCAGCTGCTGTGGTCTGAGCTGTGCTGATGACAAGTGCAGGCCTCTCTGAACCTGGAGCCTGCGGAGCCCCAAGGCCAGACTGGAGAGAAGCTCAGTTTAAACACAATCGTCCGTATGCTAAACGTCATTATTAGCAACGATCAGTGTTATTCAAGTTTCGAGTTATAATCAGAGCTTTATGGGGGTCTTTAAAACATGAACACACACACACACACACACACACACACACACACACACACACACACACACACACACACACACAGACACACACACACACACACACATACACACACACACACACACACACACACAGACACACACACACACACACACACACACACACACACATACACACACACACACACACACACACACACACACACACACACACACACACATACACATACACACAAACACACACAGACACACACACACACACACACACACACACACACACACACACACACACACACACACACACACACACACACACACACAGAAGCAGCAGCCCCACTACTTGCTACAAACTTAAATATGACAAGTAACAACCACGCACACCACATAACACGTAATCTCGGCTTCGCAGCACACTCACAGGCATAGCTTGCGCAATAAGTTACTGTGCACCTTGGAGGTGAAGTGCAGGCATATTATCATTCAAGTGAGAATACGATGCTTTTGGAAAACATGTTTTTCTTTTGGCCTATTTAACTCGTTAAAGTAAATAATACTCTTTGCATTGAAACATGCATTATTGTGATTAAAATAATGATTGTTGGTAATGTATTAGTGACCCCATCAGATGTATGATTTCACTGCTTTCCTAGGAGCTCAGACCCCTCCTTATGGGAGCTCAGCTCCCATTGGCTCCCACATAACTCGAACCCTGGTGCTATTGCAGTTATTGATTTATCATGACATAATACATCTTGTGATGGGAAAATAACTAAGTACAAGTAACAGAGCACTATACTTATGTAATATAAATGATAATCTGGACATTGAGAGAGGACGTTGCTCTTAACTTTGTCCTCTTTATTGTGTCTCTTCAGGAATTCTGCAGCAGAGTTTGCTGATTGAACCAGAGAGCTTGGTCTCGCTCAACCTACTTGTGGCATCTGCAGTCTCAGCGTTCACCATCGGGGCGGCCCTTTCCGGTCTCGCCGTCTGCTGGATCATGGCCCACAAGCCCGCCAACCGTCGCCACGGCAACACCTCCCAGTCCTCTATCCAACGGCGTGAAAGAGGCCTGCTGACTAATGGCAGCGGGATAGGAGGCTCTGTGCTCAGCGTGACGCGGCAGGGAGGCGGAGATCGCCCCTGCACTCAGGGCGGGGAAACCCTGTTTGTCATGCCCAACGGCTGGGTAAAGTCAGGAGAGCTCGACCCAGGTTTCCTGCCGACCCCGGAGCACACGCCTCAGCAGAAACGCAGAGGCCTTCGACTGTCTGACTCCAACTCTGGAGGGTGGGACACCAGCCAGACGTACCTGGGCGGAGGCTCCGTGGGGCTGGGTTCCCCCTGCCGTATCCCCCCCTCCGTCTACCTGACCACCAGACTCTTCCAGCAGGGGGGAGGCGGGAGACACAATGGTGAGGTCCGTGGGATTGACGCACCACGCCAACACTATGTCTGCCTGAGCAAGCAGGAAAAAGGAATGAAGGGGACGCCCAAAGCCCCCCTCAGGAAGTCTGCAGGAGAATATGTGTACCCCATGACCCCCCAGGACTCGCCTGAGCGTCGGAGGGTGGTGTCAGCACCCAGCGCCCCCGTGGAGTACAGCGAGCCCATGCCATTGCGCTGGCAAGCCCCGGAAGGTTACATCCTGAGCAGCCACGGTATGGTACCCGTCTCCCTGCCCCCACCCTCCATGCCCGCCCCCATTGGCCAGGCGTACATGTCCCAGCAGCACACCCCCGCACTGAGCAGGGCCATGCTGCGAGGGGCCCTGGAACGAGGGGAGCTGGGCGAGCTGGTGGATCTCAGCCAGTTCATGAGTAAGAAGAACTGCAGCGATAGGACTCAGGCGGGCCAGTGACTCACGAGGAAGTAAAGTGGAAAGAGAGCTTTTCCATGACCATAACTCTCTGTTTTATTTACAAAGATCTCTCTTTCACTCTTTCCTCCTCATTCTGTCCATTCCCCTCTCCCTTCCCTTCTCTTTTCCCTACATCTTTACTTGTCATTCCCCCCCTCTGATTTGCCAGTTTCATAGGCTACCCCCTCCTTCCCTTACCCCCATGATGAGTCTCTCTTTATGACTGGCTGCTGGGTCTGCCACTCATATCCGGGCCCACACTAATTGGTCAGATGGACTGAGGTTGTTGCTGTGTCTGCATTGCAGAGCTGCCTCTCTCTCCTGCTACTCAGCGGCAGCGGGATGAGAGAGGAGAGAGGAGAGAGGATGGAGGGTGAAGAAAGAGAGGAGGGAATGTGGAAAGCAGAACGGGGGGCCGAGACGACAGAGACAAAGATGGACATGGCACTTAGAGGCTGTCTTCTCTGTGCAGATTAACTGAGTCTGCAGAGCCAGTCAAATACTGCTACAGGAGTGGGATGTGTTCCCTCTTGGATAACATTAACAAGACTACCACGCATCTGTTCTTCACTACATTACCTGGTGTCTGATTGCCAACTATGTATTTCAAGTGAAATAGCAAAATCTTAACCTTGTAAATGATCTGAAACAAAACACAAAGTGAGATGAGGAAATCCCTTCTTTTTCTCTCTCCTGTTTGCTGCACACACATAACATATATACATGTTTTTGTACAGGTGAGGGGTGGTATTTAGTACTCCATGTGTACGAGAGGCACGATGTGTGTACCAAATGCCTCTAACCAGTCTCACAGCGATATGGGACCATAACTCTTTGGAGAGCAGAGTGCAGGACTGAAATGTCAGCACTTTTTCTGCCAACTGCATGCTCTCTGTAATGACGGCATCTCAGCCGTCCATCGCGCTATCCCTTTGCCTCCTTACACTCCATGTACTCTTTAATGACCAATAATTCCACAAAGACGTCTGGGGAGATTGCAACCCGAACACTGGACTGTCTTTAATCAGAGCTGGACTGAAAGGAGGAAACAGATATGTTGTTGGAAGTGAATGCAATGCAATATATGAACACTTTGTCCTTCACTGTTCACACTCAAACAAACACACATACAGGTATACACCAACACATTCATTATTGGGAAATTATAAACCACAGTAGGGTTTTAATGGCCAAAAGTACCCCCAGTGGGTCAAGGTCCCACAGTCGTGATACAGAATAAAGTGACAGTTACAGGGGAGATGATTGAAACCTGTGGCCTAACGCAAAGCCAATAGGCGTAATGGAAATGTTCTCAGCAGGCAAATGGGACTATCTATTCAGCCCATCAAAGCGTCCGAAACCATGAACGGGTCGGAGTTTAGAGCATCACAACATGGTGCGAGTATGTTCACGAGGAGGTGGAAGTCATGAAAAAGTGACAAGATAAAGAAGAAAGAAGTGAAAGACAAGTACGACTTGATGAAAAGACTGTTGATTAAAACGAGAATGTGTTACAAGTGACCAGAAGATTTTCATGCTTAGTCAGTTGTGAACAAATGAACTCTGGTTTGTGCTGACCTTATTGTCAGCAGCAATATATGGTTTATCTGTACATAGTAAACTTTAATTTAGATACAAATGATAATGTAAGACAAAAAGTAAAAATGTCATCAGGCACTAGCTTGCAAACTAAAATGTATCATGTCACTATAGCTATTAATGTATGATAATCTGTTTTTCATATGTGTTCCTATCAACTGGCTTCAAGGTTGAAGACACTGAAAACTACTAGTGTCTTTTTCTTCTATTTTTTACATCTTTGTGCCAAAACCGCGAATGATTTACCGATGCCTGATTACTGAAGCAAAAAAAACTTGTTTTAAAGTGCCATGATGACCATTTCAGTCAGCAGTGCTCCTCAGTGGTGTCGGAGAACTCACTTGTTGCAGTATACTTGTGATATGTATGCCTTTTACCACTACATGCTGAATGTTATATATTATTTTTTTATTTAGATGTGGGCTTGTACTCTTGAAATAATTTGTTTCAGCTCCCCCTGTCTGTCCTGATGTCACTGACACTGAATGCTAACAGCAGTGTTTGAGGGTCTGTTTATAAACTACATTCAAGTCACACTTACTATACTGTAAATATGTACACAGGAAAACAGACACTTTCTCATGCCCTTTATGATTATACTGTAATGCATTCACTGATGCCCTAACGTGAGTTGTCTTTAGGGCAAACAATCCAACATGTAATTAGTTCATAAGCAAACCTTCAAATGGACTGCAATGCTGTAAGGGAATACTGTGCATCTCATATTTGTCCTGATCCTGAACGTCTTGTCTTGTTCTGTCGTCTGTGATCGTCTGTCTGTCATCCCCAACCAACTGCCATACTGGAGGACCTTGAAAATACTTGTTAGAATCGTGAGTGAATGAATGTACTCATTATTTTTGTTGTTTGTTATCATTATACTGTGCAGTAATAAGGAAAAGCACAAAAAACCTTTTCTCTTTTTGTTGTTGCATTTTGAATACCGAGCTGTTCTGTATCATTTGTGAATAGTGTAAATAATCATCCTGAAGGTAGTGTTTCAGTTTTGGAGGGATCGTTCTTGCTCTTCTGAGACAGGAATGTGTTTGAAGTGTGAGCTTTTTTTCCCCTTTGGTGACAATGCTGTGAATAAGATGTGTGTACAGTATTTACGTGACTTTGGCTGACAGCTGAGTTCAGCTGTTTCCTGTTATTAGAGTAGAGTCGCAGGCCTGATCTCAGCCAGAACTGAGCCTTCTCATTTGACTGATGCCTGCCGAGTTTTTCTGCAGTTGCTAAGAGACTGCTGTTATAATAACCATCGATCTTTGGAGTACTGCTATTAAATGGCATTATATAATTGACTGCTAATATTGTCATGTGTGGTTCCCGAATGCACTCATTGAAATAAATGTATATAGTTATATGGTTCCCATGCATATACACACATTAACAAAAGCAGTTCAATTACCTCACAGCAGTTTCGAGTAATTTGTGTCTTTATCGAGTTTATTTTCCTAAAATGAGACATATTTGTAATGAGATGGGCAGTTTTAAACTTCACAGCAACCAACACTCCAGAGTAGAAATACAATCTGTCATGCATTTACTTTTCGGGCCACAAGAGGGGGCTGGACACTGGCCTTCATTCAATGTAAGGCTTGAACTCCCATGGGGGCCTCTGCATTGACTTCACATCATCTGAGTTTGCTGCTGAGACACAGAAGGTAGTTTTGAAGAGAGGTCTGCTGCAGAGATGAAAATAACCCTTGTTCTCTGATTTCATATAATGCTTAGAACATCACACGGGTACATAACAGGTATTTATATCCAAAAACAGACAGAGAGAAACTTGACGATATGGGCCAAGCGTGATTTAACAGATTATGTTGCATTTTACACGTAATTGTATAAACCAAAACAATTATAAATGTCAAAAAATTCTGCCTACATTTCATTAAAATAAATCATGAAAAGTTGTTGAGAAATGCCGATCATTTAAAAGGGGATACTCTGGTGTGTCATATTGCACTTTTAAATACTTGGATGATACAAAAGAGACACAGGAGTATTTAAAAAAATACATCATAAACAAAGCAGCAATGGTTCAGATATTCTGACCTTTATTTATTTACCTTTAGCGTATTTGAAACCCCACACCTCCAGTTCGTAACACGGTTCAAGTCTTAAGCCAAGGCACAATATACAGGCAAATTAAAATAATGACCAATAAATGGTTGTACTCTTATTTACTTGCGAAAAAATCTCTTCAGCAGAAAAGAATAGCTGACAGAATCAAAACAGCAGTTGGTGGAGGCGATCCATTGAGCTACATGTGAATAGACATGTACAGGTAACGTTTCAAACTGCCAATTTACCTGTGGTAAGTAGTTGACAACAAAGCCAACATGGATTGGAGTGTAGCAGAAAATGAAAACAATCATATTTGCTGTTACTATCCCAATGGTGCGTTTCTTTTCCTCAGACTTGTCACCTACCTTTAGCAGAACAGAGATGATGCGACTGGAACAGAAGACAACAATCAACAGTGGAGCGAGGTAGCCACAAACGACCATAATGACAATAAACACTGGACTAAGGTGGATATTTTTACACCTTTCATAACAGGTCCAGAGTTTTTCTGGGTGATTATCCGTATAAAATATAGCAGATATTGTCAAAATAAGTCCCCAAAGGATCAAACACACTGCAAAAGCGACCTCTTTCTTCTTCCGCCATGATCTGGCCTGCAGTGGGAAACGTATAACCAGGTAGCGCTGAACACTGATGGCTGTGGTGGTCAGGATGCTGGCATACATGTTGATGTAATGTGTGAAAATAAGGAAAGTACAGAAGTGATTCACTGGTAGGCAGATGAAGGCATTATAGATCCTCAAGGGAAGGAAGAGGATGAGGGTCGAATCAGCTATAGCCAGGTTGAGCATGTAGATGTGCGTGTCTGTCCAGGACTCCCGTTTGGCAAAGAAGGCCCGCAGAGCAGCGGCGTTGAGGAAGAAACCCAGGAGAAACACAGGACAGTAAGCCAAACCGTCAAGGATGTCCACCCTGCAAGTAGAGTTGGTGCTGTTGGTGATGTTGCAAATCATACCTATGTGTAAGAAGTTTCTCTGTGTCAGAGGGAAACATAATGTTAGTTAATTAAAGTAAATACGCTATTCATAGTGGTTCATCTTTTCAGCTTTTAGCGTATTCATTTATCAAAGGATAGGTTAACAGTTGTCTTTAAACAATACTCACATGCCTTCAACAGTTTGAATCATTTGTAGTTCTTATGAAAAACACCTTACTAAATGTTATCAAAGCAGAACCTATTGTGTCGATTACAACATAACTTCCTTTTTTAGGAAACATTTTAATAACTGGAAACCGCGGTGCGTCATCATTGTCACAAAACAGTAAAAAAAAAAAGAGTCTGAATTCTGATAACATAAACAGCGAAAAACAGTGGAAGACAGAAAAACACACATCAGCTTTGTGTTGATAATAATAATAATACAATTAAAACAAAACTCACCAAACGAGATGTAATGGCATAAACTTGATTGAATTAAGGAAGATGCAGCAGCATGTCTATGTCTTCAAACAAGTGTATATCTGTGGGAAGCACTACTACATGTGCATCATTTCCTCTCTTGGTCACGTATTTGTGGCTTAAAATGCAAGACAAGTCAATAGGCCTGAAAGTATAGCAAACCTCTAACAAAAAGCAGAACACAGAAACAGTTCCCCCTGTGTCGTGTACATCAGAGTTTCCTGCTGAACTTTAATGCGTGTGTGTATAGGTTTGCATTTGTGGGTGATATGAAACTGAAGCATTTTGTGTGTGTTTGTTGCTTTGCAGTACTTGGAGACAGAAGGACTTGTTGTGACTTATATTTCAATAAACCACCCCCTTTTACCTTGTACTCACATGGCTCCAAGATGTACAAAGCATCCTAAAAACGGATAAATGATGGATGAATTGACATAAAAAGGGGCTCCATTAAATAAATGCTCTTTTCAGTTTCACTTTATGCAAGACATGGATTAGACTGTGTGAGAGTTTGTGATCACATCTTTTGATAAAGTTTTGCTTTTTTAAACTTTTTCTTTTATGTTCAATTCATAAATCATCTTCCAGGATTTTGGATTCTTGGAGGCATGCAAGAAAAACAAGCTCAGAACAAGAAGGTAACACAAGGTGAGTAATTGATTTACAAATGATCAATTCAGAGATGAATATTGTTCCTAACTACCTCCTGGCAAATAAAGTGTCATTTTTGTATGATTAAGTCAATGCTATCCTTGTATTTACACTTTCAAATCTGCAAAGCTCAGTGGTAACTTTCAGCAAATGTGTTGAGCGGAAAAAAACAAGGTCACACAGTGGTTGAGGTGAGAGTGGGAGGCCAAGAACCTGACTATGACAGACAGGGAAAATAAATTGAAACATAAATATCATCCATGCGGGATTGAGAGCATAACCTCTCTATTGTCCAACAGCTTTTTGGGAGAAATTGTTCAATAATTTCAGCAGAAAAGACATCAAACCTTAATGGTAATGCGTATTGAAAAATGTGTGCCTCATACATTATTTTCAATTCTCACATATCAACTTAAAAGCAGAAATAGCCTGGTTTTTTTCTGATAAACTCGTCAACAACTGACAGTCACAATCAAAGAGCCACAGGCCTCTGATCTGCTCCGTGTACATGAGGTATTTTTTCAACATGTCCTCATCAAAGTGTTTCAATCCATTCCGACAGACGGTTTGAAGCTTGGACGCAGGACACTGTTTGCCACACACACACACACACACACACACACACACACACACGCACACACACACACACACACACACACACACACACACACACACACACACACGCACGCACGCACGCACGCACGCACGCACGCACACACACACACACACACACACACACACACACACACACACACACACACACACACCATACACGGCACACAGATTGCTATAACTGCTTTGTTATTGCTTAGAGTTAGGTCTTGCAGCAGATGCAGGCTTGTTTGTCTGTGCTTGTTTTCTGGTGTGATTCACTTGTTTGTGGCAGAGGGTGTGTATTCACCAGCGTGAATAAGCTGGGACAAAATCCCTAACTATTGTCATATTGTAGTTCAGTATTATATACTTTGTATCAGGAGAAAGAAAGAGTGGAAATTCGATAATGAAAGATTTTCCAAAAGTCCTTGTCCTCAATAATCTTCTTGAACCCTGCCCACATATTAACGAGATTACGGTGATGAATCATTGCCTGCATCATAATCTTTTGTACAACATGGGTCTAACACTGGGCTTGTATTCAAGCGCTGAAGTATAGATAATGATTGGCAAAAGAGGCTTTAAGCTAGGACGAATAATGGTTGCGAAAAAAGAAAAACAGAGTTGTTGAAAAAATGAAAAGGACATTTAAAACAGTATTTGAAATATATGGCTTTTGGCAACATTGTTTACAAAGGCTTCCTCTGTTTTGTGGCCTTGGGTTTTCAGTGGAAAAGGTCAGCTTTATTAGTAAGACACGAATATAATTAAAGAGTAATAATAGGATGGTATTGTTGCTAAAGGAGGACAACATGGCATATTAAAGGTCTAGTGTTCTACTTTCTTTGAATGGTTCTTTAATATCAAAAAAAGATTGCTGGTTTAAAAGTAGGAATAGACCAAAATCAAGTTTTGGTTCTGTAAATTGTTATCAAAAACTTAAACCACCAAAGTATTTTCACATCCTCATGAGGTAGCCCAGGGGAGCAAAGAGCAGAGATAAGAATACTCCTAGTGTCTGTCTTCTTGTTACGTAAAGGAAAGACTTCGGCATCAAAATGCAGATGCAGAGCTGAAAGTGCATTCACAAGGGAAGGAAAGGACTGACGGAAAGAATCAAATGGGGAACGATTGAACGAGGGGAAATGGAAATCTAAAGAATCTGATTTGGAAATAGTCTTGGACTGGCTGAATGGAACAGTTGAGAATACATGAAACAAAAACAGATGACAGAGCAGAAAGGTTTTCAGTCTGAAGTTTTACTTTTCTTTTATACTGTATACAGTTAAACATATTTTTGAGTTAAGACGGTTTGGCTTCAGGAAAGTTTCAGCTTTTTCCATAAGACTGCAACATGCAAACTGAAATTGGGAATATTTAAAGCCAGAAAGGGGAAACAATCATCCTATTAGAAAAAGACTGGAGGTCAGGTGTAGCTGTTTGTGAATTAAGCTTTGACCTTTAGTGTTAAAGCAAAACTGAGGAAACAGTGGCATAATTAAGAGAAATATTTATAATGTATTGAGTATATGTATCCGTTAATCCCAACACATTTAAATTGCAATGGCCATTAGAATGTATTTTACTTAAAACCCTGAAAAGCAAGGACATGTTAAATAGCATCTTGTTATAAAGTGTTTTATTAGGAATTACTATGTTTTCGCAGTAATTGCCTTCTTAGCAATACTCTGATTTTATTCAAATCTGTTTATACTTGAAAGATTCTATTCTCTGAAAATAAAGGCAGAAATCTAATATTACACAGGATATGAAGTGGCCTTTTGTTATCATTCATTTCTTTTAAATCCCTTGAGGCTTATATTGTTTTCGCAAATTTATTTCCCAGATCTCCCCGGCTCGTGTATATCCTTGTTGATATATTTCCCTGTGAGACTTGGTAGATCTAATTTTCCTTGGCTTTCGTCTGGCTGTCAAGCAGGGGGCCTGTCTCTCTATCCACTGGGTTATCTTCCTTTTCCTGCCTTCCTGTATTCATCCTCCCCGTCTAGTACTGTATGAAAGTGCCCCTTTACGTGTCAGAAGAGATATAGGTTGGTGGATGAGAGGGGGGTGGGGGGTTCCATTGCTTTAACTAGGTCAGTGAAGACACAGCCCTCCCTCCCCCCACAGTGCCCCTGCTCTCGGTCTCTTCTCTATCTGTTTTTCTCTGCTGTGACGCAATGCAGACTCTCACAGTTTATCTTGTATTACCTCCAGACTCTCAAAAACACAACACAGCCTTCATTGATGACAGTGATGCATCCTCCCAAATCAGCATCAAGGAAAAAAACATATTGGCGTAAAACAGCTTGCACTTTTTTTCCTTTACAGATGCCAGTGAAGTTGAATGAATCAGCTGCACCATATGGATCTGTTCATTGGTCAGAGTTTTAATGATTTGGTCCAACTTTTTTTTTTGTGATGGAGCATTACATAATGTTCTGGCGTTGCATAATGTTTGTGTGGGTTCTCAATCTGTGATCGGGCACATTTGGAGGGGCAGTGTAGTGCAGACCTCAGAAAGTTTGTCAGTGTTACTGTGCAGGAGCGTGCTCTGAAAAGGTTGTTTGTGTGTGTGTGTGTGTGTGTGTGTGTGTGTGTGTGTGTGTGTGTGTGTGTGTGTGTGTGTGTGTGTGTGTGTGTGTGTGTGTGTGTGTGTGTGTGTGTGTGTGTGTGTGTGTGTGTGTGTGTGTGTGTGTGTGTGTGTGTGTGTGTGTGTGTGTGTGTGTGTGTGTGTGTGTGTGTGTGTGTGTGTGTGTGTGTGTCAGAGTAAATAAGACAACAATAATTGCATCCATCTGCTGTTCTTGAACCCCATGAAAGACATGATGTGACTCAAAATCACGAAAGGTCGATGTTAAAAAGCAAAAAAGTATTACATAAACCCGGCCTGTTG
Source organism: Notothenia rossii (assembly GCF_949606895.1). Lineage (NCBI taxonomy): Eukaryota > Metazoa > Chordata > Actinopteri > Perciformes > Nototheniidae > Notothenia > Notothenia rossii. The sequence goes on from NC_136907.1 coordinate 61,231,047, forward strand.
TACCACAATCCCAACACTGGATGTCTCTGTTTATGTTGTCTGTGTTGCGATGAGTCATCTGGGCAGTTATACATTATATGAACTAAAAACTAAAGCTCAACCATGCCTGATTTTCAAATGCAGGGTGTTTATCTAAATGAACAACTACCTGAGGTGAGATACAGGATGCACTGTGTGTTGCATGTGTTGAACACAAAGCAAGAAGCTGGGAAATGAATGTGATTAAACTCCTTCAAAAACCAAACCAAGGCTGCGCAATAAAACAAAAATGTAAACATTGTTCAGAGTTTTTTAACTGATGTCTCATGTAAGAATAGGGGTTGCTCAATAAAAGGATTATTAAATAATTCCATTCTGCCTTGATTACATCATTGAGGGAGGATCACAATAAAAGGGCTCTGGGCTTGCATTATAGTGAAAGGAAATAGAGGATTCAAGGGAATATGGGAGAGTGAAAGGGCAGTGAGATAAGACATTTAGGGGTGCAGCAGTGCCTTGCAGATCGTGCACAAAAAAAGTTGGTCATCAAGCCAAAGATGGAGAACGCAAGGTGGTACAAGACGGATGCGGAAGTAGCCGCATGTTAAATAAAATGTGCAGGACTCACTCTGGAATAACTTATTGCACCTCCCTGGGCTTATTTACAGTAGAGTGAATGGAATTATCATAATGTTAAACCTTGTGTGATTGCATGTGTGATTGCATGTGATAGTGCATGTGTGATTGCATGTGTGATTGCATGTGTGATTGCATGCGATAGTGCATGTGTGATTGCATGTGTGATTGCATGTGTGATTGCATGTGGTCCCACCCAATTGTTTGAAACTAGGTCATGCTCACATGGCAAAACACATTGACCACACTGGTGATAAACAAAGCCCAGTTGCTCTGGCAACCTCCATTTACTCTCACCACGTCTTTACATGGCACATATTTGTATTTGCATCAGATTCCTATTTGAATGTTGACATAGACAAAAGCTGCGCAGTTTTTTTTCTCGACACTGAGAGTAAAGCTATTTAATAAACAAGAGTGCTGTATCATTTTTGATTAGAAACATGTTCACACCTTAAATTAATCATGAGTGTATTTTGATTTGCTAATGTGAAATCAGAGGTTGGGTATTATTAACTAAATAGAGGCTCTGTAATGTGAATGTGCCATCACTCAGAGTACTCCCTTCTTTTTAAGTGACTGTGGGTGTGGATGTTGAACCTGCTTAGCGAGAAACAAAGAGAGATGTAGAAGGGTGAGGGGAAATAAAAGGGAGACAGTGACTGACAGAGAGGGATTTACTGCTGACTGTGTTTGTCAAGACAAGTCTGGACATACTATAGATATGTAAACACATGTGTGCATGTCTTTAACAAACTCAAACAGCCATGAAGAACATTTCCATGAAGACGTGCAAACTGAATTTAGCAACATGGTTAAAGACTAAATGTGTTGTGGATGTTTAGAGAAGTGAGCTCCTATATAGAGGGTTGCATGTGAGTACAGGGCAAATAGAGAAGAACCATACTTCCCCTATCCGGTTCTTAATTTAGAACGCCCCTTGAACAGGAATGTGCATGTTGTTATGAATTGCAAGGGTTCCACTGTGAAGATCTGAGGAGTCATTGTACTTTTGTGTACAGAAAACAGGCATTTTCTTAAAAGATATACATCATAAGGTATCTGAGTTCATGCAGTTACTGTGTATTTGTTTATCTATAGATATAGAATAACCTTATGCCTCTGAAAACTGAAAACCACATTTTAAGTAGTTTAGTTTAAAAAAAAAAACACTAATATATTACAATAAAAAATATATAGCGTTATTTAATGAGACTCTTACACTTAGCTAATCTTCTTTATCTGTGTAGGTCTAGACGCTTTATTGAGAGTAACCAAACAATTGAACAACTGTCAATGGTTCCTATTCAAATTGTGTTTGTTAATAGATTGTTCCAGGGGAAGTAAGTATAAGCCAACAAGTGAAAAGAGCTCAAAGAATAACTAAATATATAAATGTCGAAGTCACCCAAACTGTTCTGAATTTGGAAGAAAAAAAGTGTGTGTGTTTATTTAGGATCCAATATCTCATCTAATTTAGAGGCCCGGAAAATCCCCAGTAAAATCTTTATTAGTTGCCTTGCAGTGCTCAGAGCTTGAAGGTTAAAAATGTATATCTGACAGATTATGATGTGAAAACGATTTGCATTTGTTCTCACTGTTTAGGTGTGAGCTAAATTCAAGTTTAACTTCCGTGCAGGTTGTGCTAAACCACCAAAACAGGTTTTAATGTTTATTGATGTGTAAGTCCAAAAGTTTAACTGTACAAATATGATTAGACTTAACAATAGCTCATTATCAGTATTGTGACTAGGTATAATGCAGCAAGAATACATTTTCTATTTCTGTAATGCCTGAGAGAGGGGGGTGTGAGTGCTGAGATAAATCTGTATCTAATGCCCTGAGACTGAACTCATTCTATTTATTCTGCACGCTTTATCAAATTTGCACCCTGTATGAAAAATGAAACTGATAAGAAGAAACCAAGAGAATAAAAGAAACAGATGTTCTACAGTGTAGAGTGGTAACAGGATCTGGGAAGATAACAAAAAGACGGGGGGAAAAAGAGCCTGGGGTGAGACACAGAAAAGATGGAGATTGGCAGGGATGCAAAGTGGAGTTGAGTGGAGGAGGATGACTACATTGTGACAGGAGGGAAAATGTTTGTACTCCATCTGACACACTGACCTAGTGACTCGGTACAGCTCACAGCTCCATATTTCAGAGCAGGGGCTACGGGGAGGGGGAGAGAGGGATTAATAGTGCCTCCAGAGAAGAGAAAACATGGAGATTAATCGAATGAGGGAACAGGGAGTGAGGGATTACAGCTCAGTGGATGGCAGTAGCCTGAAATAATCCAAGCAAACTCACTGGCACAGTCGAGTAGATGTGTGTGTTTGACTGTTTGTGGTTACAAATTAGAACAAATTATGAAATAAAAGACAGGATGTGGTGAATGTCATGTATGATTAAATTACAGATGTTCCCATAAAAATGCATGCAAGTGTTTTACAATGTGTGCGTGAGATGATGGACTGGAATGTAAGGAGTTGATACTGCTAGAGCAGAGAGATTGGCCATGGGGCCCCACTGAAACCATGTGCAGCCAATCAGTTACAGTAGGTCCCTCATCCCTACAGAGACTCTTTGATGTGAGCGAGGCCTTAAAATTCAACCCCGGGGAGTCACAAGGCTACACTGGCTTTGATCTGAGTCAGGAGAAACCTTATGCCGTTCCTCACAACAAGGGCCCTCTGCACAACAACAAAATACCCGCTCGCCTGACATTGAAAGTGTTGGAGGAGTCATGTGGGTGCTGAAAATCAGTTCACTAAATACAGACATATTGTATGTGACTGCTCAAGGTAGCTGCTACAAATGTCACTATAGCTGTACCTCGCATCCCAAATGTTCTAATGCACAGTAACCAAAGAGAGTTGGTTGCATTTTTTAATAAAATACTCTGTTGCAATACACTTTATTTGAGAGGGATGTGAATAATCCTGAAAGGTGTGAACTGGAAATATCTCACAGCCCTTCTCTGCAGAGAAATAATTCATGCCTATTACTTGCACCACAGGGCTGTCAGTTCAAACCACTGTGTTTAGTTTTCTGACTCGAGGCAAAGGGGACTTTTTTTGCTCCTTGTTTGTGAGCTGCAGATTTGCTTGTTGTCACAGAGTCTATGATGTAAATATCCGACTCCCCCCCCCCCCCCCCCCCGTCTGCTCTCCTATCCTGTTATGCTGCTGCTGGCAACCTTCCAAAATCCTTCTCCATCTATAAGCTCTTCTTCTTCCTTGCCTTCTTCTTTCACCTCTTGCTTTATCATTGGGCAACAAAATGTCTGCCATGCCGAAGCTATGCCGAAGCTGTTCTCCCACTCCCTCTCTCTTTTCCCTTCTTCTGCTGTCTAACAGAGCTGCACAGCGGTTACGTAAGAGCTAAGGTCAAAGTGTCATTGCCGTTGTCAAGGGAGACATAGAACAGAGGGGCTTTAGAAGAGATGTGCACGGGGCGCGAGAGAGGGAAAAACTGCAGACACAAACGTCTGATAGGAAAAAGCTGTGCAGGAAGGAAGAAACGTAAGGATTTGAACACGTATGCATGAATAAAAAAATCAATCTGATGAAGTTTATAAATAAAAGCGATTGGCTGAAGGTGCCCGACTGCTCCACTAACCTAGATTCAGCCTTGATGCTGTCTCATAACACCGCTATCAGAGTATTGCATCACAAAGCCACCCCTCACACCTGAGTAACCATCCACCTCTTCATCAGCCCCCACTATCACACTGTCTGTAATGTCTCACCCATTCAAATGTTAAAGAAAAATGTACAAGCAAAAATAACACATTTGGTATTTGTGGATGACATAATACTGAAATAGAAATAAGTAGCTCTATTCCTGTGATATGTTCCTGCAAGTGTAGTGCATAAATGTGAAATGTACCAACAGGCACCAGACTACAATGGATAAAACTGTGCACTGTCACTGGGTATAAACTACATTTAATGGTGGTGAGCAATCATTGGGAGAGCAGCAAGGCATATTTTCATAACATAGACACAGGACCAAAGCTAATTTGAGTACAATGGCTCTATGAATATTTTACAGGTCCAGGAAATGAAACTCTGAGACGATGCAGCAACTCTACACAGTATTTATGTTGCCACCGAATAAAATGTATGTGTGTTCTCGTTTATTGGGGAATATAGATATTTTAATAAAGATTACTTCCATTATCAACATGTCTGCTTATTATATTCTAGATAAAGAATGGTCTCTGAAATGTCAGATAATAGGAAAATAAATATCCATTCCAGTTGCTCCAGGTCATGTTTTCAAATATTGTCATTCCAATATCCAAAGATATTGAGTTTAAAAATAACCAAGAAAAGCAGGACATCTCCATATTTGAGAGGCTGATAATATCATGTTCTGACCTTTATCCCTGAATAATGACTATAATGACTTATGTATAAGTAATAGTTGGAGATTATGTTTGTGTAGTTTTTTTTTTCTCCCTGATACTACATAGAACTGCTTTCTTTTAGCTTATACCTTTTTTTAACTGCATACTCCACCAACCTCCAGGTATCTTCCCTCAGGTTGGGAATGAGTGCAATGAATAAAATAGGTCTAAAAGGTGTAAGCTTTCTGGTAAACAAAGAGCAAGTTTCCCATAGCTTCTCATGAGTGTGAGTGAGATGAGAGCATATATGAATGTCTCTTAAAGCAGAACTGATTGCAGGTTTAATTACATTCCAGGTAGGGATCATAATTATTTCTCATGACAACAGAGCACTAGTCAATCATTTGCTTAGCCACCTTAAACTCGCCCCCGACGGCGCGATCCCGCGAGAGCTGCGAGGATCTATCGGCGGTGAGATCATGGGAGAGCCCACCACGCTTGGAGAAAGTAGGTTAGCAGGGTACAGGAAAGCAGGCGGAGAATCAGAGCGCAGAGGGGGGGTCCGATCACCGGTCGTCCACTGTGACCGTGGGACTATTATGTCAGAAAAGTTTAGCTAAATATCTACGCCGATGTACCAAGAGGTTACGATGCAATCCGTAGCGACTTTCTGCACTATTTTATTTCGCACGGACTTGACCGAGCGATAGGGGAGAGGAGTTTCGGGTAGTTTTTTTCCCCAGTATTCTTTTGGTCGTGTTTTACGAAGGCTGTCTGCAGCCGGGGCGAAGTTAATTTACGAAGCCATTTCACTCTGGCTCTAGCGGCTTAATCTGCTCGACCGTGTCGCCTACATTAACCACATGTAGCCGGGTTTTTAAATCGTTCTGCCAAGAGAAAGAAAAACATCAAAATGAGAGGTACGTTGATAGTTTTTTTCATTAAATCTGTCCAGTTGAACTTGGTGAAGATCACAGTGGGGGGTTTGTGGGTCTTGAACGGCCACTTGTGTGCTCACGGCGATTTGAGTGCGCTTGTTTTTCTCCCATTGCGCATTAATCCCTCATGACTGGATTATGGCTGCACAGAGCCCCAGGCTGCATGCTCCACGCTGAAATTCAGCATGCAATGATAAATATCAGGAGGCATATTGTTCAATCAGGAGAAATGTCTCAAGCAGATTATTTCAGTTTTCATAATCTCTTAGGTCTGTTTGTGGTGAAAGCAGGCCAATAGGCTACTTTAATTGCACACATGCGAAATTGTTTATTTTATGCATCATGGCGGTGCCAAATGTGTCTGTTTTTGAGGAAATGTGAGTCATATCTCATCTGGGCTACCTTCTGTAAATGTTGCTGGGACATACATGTTAGGAGTTATGCAATAAGGAGAGGGAGGGGTATGAGAGAAGATTGTTGTTAACCAAAACTGCAATTATGTAATAGAGACGTTATTCAGGTTTCAAATGAATTGAAAATCTTGTGAAATTATGCAAACATTCACATTAATGTATTAAGTCATGTACTGGTATACTATCATACAAACGTCTTATTCAGTGATTATTTTTATATTTAAATATGTTATTAAAAAATGAAAAAATTGTGAGAATTCCTGCTAACTTTCCACTTGTAGCTTGGACTTTACAACATGCATGTGAGCAGTGTTGGAGCAGTGGTGTGATGTTGTTGTGATGTGATGGCTGTGCCAGCATGGCTGACCGTGTGAGTGAGCAGAGGGAGAGGGATCTGGCTGTTCCACTGACCTAGTTATGTCACCCAACGTTATACACATAGACTGTATATGGTTATAAAGCATAGGCAGCGGCGGGAGGGGGGGAAGCTGTGGGAACTGCCGTGCCGCCGGGCGTGCAGCTCCATGTGCGGGCACAGCCGCACACTGACGCTCGGCCTTCACTTTGTGGCTCCATGACACAGGCCGAGGATGAACTTGGGTAGAGGGCATCAGAGAAAAGTTGTTTACATACATACAGCCATCTGATTCCTATTGTTTGTAACATTGAACTAGGTTTTTTCAATAGCCCTATTTTCTTATGTGAAAAGGGCAAATATTTCTCAGCATTACATAGCCTGGGTGACATTATTATTTGTTTTGTGTTGTCTACCAGAAAGACAGATCTTGCTGTAAACATATCACAGTTTTTATCAAAACACACATTCATGCAGCAGTTTTAGTTGCAAACAAAGACCTAGTATGTTACAATTAAACTAATCCTTGTCTCAATGTTAACTAAAGTTTGGTTTGCTTGTCTTACATTACAATCTTTTGTTGTGCAGAACAGCTGCAAAAAGTTTTTTTTGGCAGGGGAGGACAGAGATGGATTTTGTTTTAAAGGAGGGAGGAAGAAGCTGAGGGGGCCTCTCATGAAGGGAGGATCCAATTCTGGCAGGATATCCAAATGTAAACAAAGCACGACCCTTAGCTCACTGCACTGAAAATGTGTGTTAGTCACCCAACCTGTCATTTCCTCACTAGAAAAGCACGTCAGCATTTGTTTTCCAGTTTGAACATGCATACAAACATTTGGTATAAGAACCAGTTGTCTAAATAGTAATTGCGACAACTTTTGGCTTTAATTTATGTCCTGTTGTCATATCTGACACCTCCTGTGATACAAGATGGCGCTACTGCAGCATGTCTTAATATGTATTCCATGAAGACTTAGTGAAAGAGCATAAGATACACACACACTGACGGTCGGTAGAAGAGGCCTATGGAATTGTTTTCTCTGTTAATCCCCCCTTAGTGTGCCTCAGCCTGGCCTCCTCTGGTATTTGCATCTTTTAAAATAGAGCCCCTTGATTTGAGTGCAACAGCAGCCAAGCAGCCAGGTTGTTTATAAGCATTTTGAGAGTGAAGTCTCATCCGTTTTGTTTGTCAAGTAGAATCATCCTTAGACAGTAACATCTAATTATTTAGTGAGAGCTGCGTATTAGAGAATGGGGCTGTGTCAAGTGTAATCAGTAAGACACCTAATAGAAACAAGCACAGGGTGTGAAAACAAACAGGGGCTTGTTTCCCTATCTAAGAATATACTGATCTCCTCAGGTTCTTCTCTGAGGCCTTGAGGCTTTGCAAATACATGTTTTGGAAATAATATAATCTGAAAAACATTCCTGTAAACATGATTTCAAAAGATGGAAGAGACAACAAGGGCAACCACAGTGGATTTGTTGTGTTACGGCTCTGTGCTGCGCTGTTAGTTTACACCCAACTGTGAGGCATGACACAACAAGTGCTTCAGCTTTGCTAATGAGTGAAGAACTCAAGCACCAGGCCCCTCACCTCCTACTGAGCGTATCTTCTTGTGCCGTCAGTCATTCTTATGCTGAGGTAATGGAAATAATTAAAAGAACACAAGCTCCCATAGAGCCTTCAACCACTCTGATGCTCAACGGGCATTTAGTTGTAGTCTGCATGTCATTGTGACTTGCTAAATAAGTGAACTGCCGGTACTTGGGTTAAAACAGATTGTACGTTTAAAATACAGAGACATGATGTTTGTAAACATCTGGAGGGTCAGCAATGTTATTTTTTTCCTTTAAATATATTGAAACACTGTCATACTGACTAAATAGGCCTACAAGCCAGGGGGCTCCTGCTGGAGGATTATTGGTTGTTTGTGGTTCATATGAAATTCCAGGAAGCGAACAGCCGAAAGCAAAAACTCAGTGATTTGTCTGTACCTCTCTCTATTCCTTTAATACTGAATTAGACTTTTATCACATTTATTTGTAGCCGAAGTGTTAAATGTCTGTTCCAAGTTTTCTTTGTGAAAAGGCTTGGATGTGCAGTCTGCTCTAACACCATTCTTTGTTTGCATCTGGCGTCATTTTCAGCAATTTATTACATTTCACGCTAACATTTTCGGACTCGGGAGTGTTAGTGTGTGAAAAATGTAATGCCCTGCGTGCAGCCTTTGTTTATCATGTAGGGCTGTACCCGAATATCCAAATATTCGTCCGTTGGAGTACTATTCGGGTTTCAATTTTTGTTATTCGGATATTCGAGCACTGCGGTTGCAATTGAATTTATTGAAAACTCCAATATCAACGTAAGAGCTTGTGCCTCTTCGGGGGGTGCTAACACTTATCCATAAACGTTATCGTTTACTTTCTCCGTCTTTATATGCAGATATTACTTTTTCTCCGTTAATTTCCGTCACGTTGTTTCCATAGCAACAACAACTTCCTGTCAACAGTGTTAACTCTCCTTCGAAATAAGAGCATGTCGATACAAAATAGGAAGCCAAGCCAAATTACACTTAAGACATACAACTGCAACGAAAGTAACAAACACAATGCAATATCCTTTTCAATTTCAAAGAACACAAATTGGGTTGTATACATTAACAAATAACTATAAAACAACAATACTGTGTAGAATAACAAAATGAAGGCCGTGAATAAACCGAAATACACGTGTTGAAGCGGTTCGCTGCCGATTACTACGCACCCCCCCCACCCCGTGCGGGCCGAATATTCGCTGCTGATTACTACCAAATATCCGGAGCCCGAAAAATGGTATTCGGGACAGCCCTATTATCACATGGTAGCAACATTCAGGATTAGGATTTCTGTTTTTGGTATGCAGACTCTTTAGAGAGCTTCAGATGATGTCTAATAATTGTTGTTCAGCGCCGGTCAGCAATGATTAAAGGTAAATGTAATAGCTGTTGAATTTGTTATATATTTTGAGTACGTTCAATATCACTGGGTTTATCTCATTACAGTTGTGTTTTCTGTCAAAATGAAATGATTTAACTTATCGTTTGGTAAATTGACAAAAAATAAGTAACTTTTTAAGAAATAATGCATAAAATACACTTGTGCCAGCTCCTGAAGCATATATGAGTCTTACTGTGTATAAAAAACAACAGAATAGTGATGGCTTTTTGACAGTTGGTAAAAGGTTAAGGGTATTTTTCACTATTTTCAAATGTTTCATAAAATATTGAATTGAGTAAATCAAAGTTATTATCTGTCGCCATCGCTTTTCTTCTCTCTATTGTGTCAGCGATACAAGTCTTTTATGACGTTGCTAATATTTGGTAGTACGTATGTAGGTGATTGGTTTAAAGGGCTGGTATGTTTTCATTAACCAGGCAGTTACAGACCATCACATTCAATAATGGAAAAATAAAGGATATAAATATATGACTTTCTCTCGATACCTGGAATGTCAGAAAATAGGAGTGAGAAAGCATGGATTTGTGTTTGCAGCAACAACGTGGGGGGGCGGCATCTGTGTAATTCTGGCTCACAGGACATAAATAGATTGGGTTTAAGCACAGGCTCAATGTCAAAGTCTGGCGAGAGGGCTGAATTGCTGACATTCAAGTTCAGATGTTGTCTGCTTTGACTGGATTGTTGTCGGTTACAATATGAGCTCCTACCATCAAATCAAATGCTTTCTCATTACTAGAACAGCACAGGGTTTAATATCTGCATAGCAATCAATCCATATGACAAAACATTTTGAGTGATTGAGGTGTGTAATCAAACTGGTAAGTGCGGTTTCTCTAAGCCTTCTTGGCATATCTTGTTGGTATGTTACATGGCCAGTTTTCTGATCCAATCTACGAGCCTTCAGGGGAATGTCTTATGAGGAAGTCTGAGCATTGTTTGGCTCCACCTTAAAACTGGTCTGTGGCGAGTCAGGATGGTGCTCTCCACCCTCCTCCCTCTCCCCCTGCAGTGGGAAAGTGTGTCAGTGGGACAGAATGTCCACATGGGCTGACAGGCTGTAGTCACAGATGACTCAGCCAATACCAACCTGGCTGTGAACGGCGCTCAGCCAATGGGAAAGAGAGAGAGAGAGACTGAGGAGGGGCGGGGCATCAGTGTTGCTACAGTAGAGTGAGCCTGCTCAGTGCTCCATGACTGTTGTGAGGAATGCTCGCATTTGAGAGTTATATAATCCTGAGATGAAGGAAAGGTGGTAGGGGAACATGAGTAAAAGAGAGAAAGGGAGGGAGATATTTTTCCGTTGCATGCCCGCAGCTGCCCTGACCAGTTGGAGTTTTTTCGGCAACAGTTTTAGAGTGGAGACAGCTGACTGTGTCATTATCGAGGAAAAGTGGAAAGTTGTGTTTTCCAGTACCTAAGGGTGCAACAATTCCTGCTCAAGTGTTTTTCCATACATGTTTGTAAATTGGTCAAAGATTGTACTCTGCAGGGCTGAGCAACAACTATCTGATGATGTAAGCAGGTGTTGTTTTTCTCCTTGGCCAAGAAAAGAGTATTTTGTGTATACTGTATATCCTGTGTGCAGGCGTCATGTGATTTCCTATCTGTTTGTGTACTTTGTTCCTTCATTGGGGCCACATGAAGGGTGCAGACAAACACATTTCATGACAAGTTATCTTCTCCTGTACTGCTTGTTGTGAGACGATTTGTCTGCATCAGTAATAAAAGTAATAAACATACATGACTTTATTGATACTGCCACATTGTTGCTCAATCACTGTACCTATTGCAAGACATTTTTTTTGTCATTGATTACCACACTCCGGTGCAAAGTACAGGATTTGTCTCTGTTTCTTTTCCAAGTGTGTTAATCATTTTTCAAACAATTGTTGAATACGGTGAAGTTCTGAACGCAGCGAGATAAGAGAATTATGTTAAAGGCCTCCACATAAAAGACAGCATCCATTTTTATTGGATCTACAGTTTCACCATAGCTGCTAATGAGCGTGTTTTAACCAGGACTGACCTGGGACCACGGACTGTATTCAGACTCAAAGGAGACTGATATGAAAATGTTCAACATGTCTCTTTCTAACATTGCCTGTAAAAACTCACAGAAAAATTGATTTTTAAAATCCGCTACATTTGCATCAGCTGGAGGCAAAGAGATTGTCTTGTAATAGTGCTCAAAGTTATAGCGTCTTTGAGCATTAAGAAAAACGCTATACAAATCCCATGTATTATTATTACATGGGTGACTGTTTCAAGGTTTAAAGAAGATGCAAAGGAGCACATTTTGGCCATTGTTTAACTCTGGGGAAAAAATATAAGTTCAGAACATAAAGGAAAAAAACTCAAGCCTGGAATATGGCTGGCTTACTTTTTCATCAGCACTTTCAACAAACGTTTAAAAACAGGTTTAAGTGGAAGTAAGTGTGCAGCTTTAGCATGTGCTTACTATTGAAAAATGTTTGATAACAAGTGGCGCTAAATCAATGTAAAATATGGCCTTCTGTAAAATTGTTATGTCTAAAATAATGTATCATGTTACCCAATGTTAAGTTAGTGTTTAGATTTGAACCGTCTTTTGGCAACAGTTCCCAGTATGTCTCAACAATATCAAATAAGCAATAGCTGTTACCACTGAACTTCGCAAAGCAGATGTTGACTTATTTTCTTATCTCTAGTTTCGAATTGTACCTGAATCTGACCTCTTCTTTCAATGTTTTGGTTGGTCCTACAGCTCAGATCGAGGTCATCCCCTGTAAGATATGTGGGGACAAGTCCTCAGGAATCCACTATGGTGTCATCACCTGCGAAGGCTGCAAGGTGAGGAGGAAACACAGAGTAAACCTGGCTACCAAACATAAATTAAACAAACCTGTTTATTCATTTAAAATGTGCTTGTCATTTAAAGTGTTTGTATGCATCTATGTTTGTGTGTCCTAGGGTTTTTTCCGTCGCAGCCAGCAGAACAATGCCATGTACTCTTGTTCCCGCCAGAGGAACTGCCTGATCGACCGAACTAACCGTAACCGCTGCCAGCACTGCCGCCTGCAGAAGTGTCTGGCCTTAGGCATGAGCAGAGATGGTAAAAACAAAAACCACACACTGCATCCTCTTTACACACCTCCTTTTAACATGTGATTCAGCCTTAAACTCATTTATTTACCACAGATGGGGTTTGTTAAACTTTCTCTTACATTGGCAACATTTAATAGATTTATTTCTGTGGGAATCCCAGTACATGTGTTCCTTTTAATTAAAAGCTTATACCAGGAGAATTCACAATCACTACCCTGAGAAGGCTTGCCACATGTTAACCTGTTCTGTAGGTTTAAGAAAAAAAACACTAGGTGGCAGAAGTACAAAAATAAAACGTTTTAATTTGATTGAGCTGACGGCTATAGAGGTGAAATGTATTTTGGTTGCAAAAACTCTGCCAAAAAAGTATTGTTTAGTTTTTGTCTACTATAATAAAATGCATTTCATCTCTTTAGCTGTGAAGTTTGGTCGTATGTCCAAGAAGCAGCGTGACAGTCTCTACGCTGAGGTGCAGAAACACCAGAAGGCCCAGGAGGCTTTGGGCACTGCAGGCGGTGGTGCTACAGCTCTGTCCTTACACAAAGAGGACGGTGTCTGTGGCAGGGAGGGGGGCAAGGAGAGTCTGAGCCGGTCCTACAGCAGCGGGGGCTCCAGCTCCACCCTCAGCGACCTGGACGACATCGCAACGCTGCCGGACCTGTTCGACCTGCCGCTGACCCCCGAGGAGGCCAGCGACTACTGTAGCATGGAACTGATTGGCGGTGGAGCCAGCGCGGGGAACACCTCTGCCTCATCTTCCTCTTCCTCCTCCCCATCCTTGTCCAATCAGAATTCCCCGCAGCAGACTATGCTGGACGGGGCCGACAGCAACGGGATCCAGATTCTGCATCCTCACACACATGCACTGCTGGACCATCTGCCTAATGACTGCTCAATAACAGAACTCGGTAAGTACTGACATGATAAAGGACAACTATTTCCTCTTTATTTTAATCGCTTTCTGCAAACACAAAGTCTCAGAGTGTATGACAATGACTAAAACTCTATGTACTTAAATAAAAACAAACTAGGTCTTCAATACATAATTGACGAGACACAAGGCAAGAGGCAAGAGAGGCAATTATCTGTGAGGTTCAACTTTTATGTTTTGTCCAATTTTAGTTTTATGTATTTTCTTGGTCTTTGCTTTTAGTGAAAATGTGAAACTGTCTGTTTCACATTAAATCACTCACTGAACAAAGAACAATGTTTAAAGAAAGATTGATATGATCATGTTGCACTGTAATTCTATACAAATATAGTAACTGTTGTGCTGCTAGGCCATTATATGTTTTTATTTTAAAATGTACAGTAAATTAAGATGCGGGCAGATGTAATTTAAAACAAAACAGTTGTAAAGAAAACCCCCACAAAGATTAGGTTTTAGGACATATCTTATAACAGGGTTCATACACTTTTTCACCAATGATTTTCAATGACTTTTCCATGACTTCTCCATGACCTTTACCTAATTTTCCGTGACAAAAAAAATAACTCTTTCTCAGCGGTACCACTGAAAATGGTTTATTTTAACATGGAACAGGAAAATAAGGTCTGCATATGAAACATGTTGTGCCTATCTAAAACAAATCAAATAGTAGGCTTACTAGCTTCTACACGCTAAAGCAACTAAAATCTCTCACCAGCAAAATACCTCGACAGTTAAATGCCATTTTACGTTTCATTACTATATGATACAGTATTTATTATCATTATAGTATTACTATTTCGGCGATTAGATAAAATATAAATTATATTTGATGCAACTTTAGTTACATTTCCATGAGTTTTCTAAAACTTTGGGGAAAATATTGTTTTCCATAACTTTTCCAGGGCCTGGAATTAGCGTTTTGAATTTCCATGAATTTTCCAGGTTTTTAATGACCGTAAGAATCCTGTTATAAGCAGGTAGAACCAGAATAATACACTACAGATGGATAGTGCAGCAAAACAGAAAGTAAGATCGGTATCAGATCGAAACAGGGACAGATGAAGGGATGATGGTGTGGTGGTAAGAAAAGCTCAGCATTTTTAGGAGGCCTTGAGGAAGAATATATATTTTTATTTTACTTCTTTATGGTTGTTGGCATCACCAAACCATTGCATGGAAGCTTTAATAGAGCTCTAGGGACCTCTCAACGAAGCAATGGGTAAATATTGTGACGGGTGGGTTTTATAAGTGCAGGAGGTGGAAGAGAGCCAAACAGCTGCGGATGTAAAATTAGTTGATGAGCCTCAACACTTTATCTTGTCCGGGCATCTGTGCCAGAAGTGAGAGCAGAACGGTGCAAAGCATCAGGTTTCCATGATCTGTGGTTGTGCAAATAACACCACTCTTACATATAAAACCTGCTGCCATCACAAACAACCTGAGTGAGGAAACACTCTCGTTTATCTGTGTATGTTCTTTTGTGTTTTGACAGAGCGCATCACTCAGAGTATTGTTAAGTCCCACTTGGAGACGTGTCAGCACAGCGCTGAAGACATAAAGAGATTCACCTGGGTACAATACGCGCCTGAGGAAACACGTGCTTTCCAAAACAAGGTACGTGATTCATGCTTTTAACCCTGTGTGTGTAAACTCTTCTGTTGCTCTGGACTACAGGAGAGATGTAGAGTGTTTTGCTTTGGATTAGTGTATTAGTGTTAAGATATCATATCAGATCTAAATATGCACCTTTAAACTCACTTAATTTAACTTACTGTGCTGATATTTTTAAAGTCTTACACCTACTCACACATTACATTACATTGCATTTAGCTGACGCTTTTATCCAAAGCGACTGACAGTAAGTAAATTCGACCAGGAAGATACAACCTTGAAGAAAACAGAATCATATAAGTACATCAGGTTTCATAGAGCCAAACATTTCAAGTGCTACTCAACTGGCTTTAGATAAGCCAGTCCTTTATTAGTATATAAGTGCTTTGTTAGCAGTTCTTTGTTAGTAATTCTATCGCTCGAAGTGGAGTCGAAAGAGATGAGTTTTCAGTCTGCACCGGAAGATGTGCAAGCTATCTGCTGTCCTGATTTCAATGGGGAGCTCATTCCACCATTTTGGAGCCAGGATAGCAAACCCACGTGTTTTTGCTGATGGCAACTTGGGTCCCCCTCGCAGTGCGGGTGCAGCGAGCTGTTTGGCCGATGCAGAGCGGAGTGCACGTGGTGGGGTGTACAGTTTAACCATGTCCTGGATGTAGGAAGGGCCAGATCCATTCGCAGCATGGTACGCAAGTACCATTGTTTTGAAGTGGATTCTAGCAGTTACTGGAAGCCAGTGAAGTGAGCGGAGGAGCTGCAGAGGTCGGATGGCACATGCAGGTAGACCAGCCAGGAGGGAGTTGCAGTAGTCTAGGCGTGAGATGACGAGAGCCAGGACCAGAACCTGCATCGCTTTCTGGGTCAGCTGGGGACGTATCCTCCTGATGTTGTAAATGTTAGGATTATGTTTTAAACAGGACCCAGGCGCAGGCAATGACTGAAGATGTTTAAATGGTTTATTGTTTCGGAGACTCAGGCAGGTTTGGTGATTATGGAGGTCCGGAGTGGAGGTAGGCAGTGAGAGGCTGGACTGATTACCAGGCAGGCAGGTAGGATGCGGGAAGAAGCAGGCAGGTTGGCTGGAAGCTCTGGTGGATGATGGCCGAGGGATTGCACTGGAAACACAAGAGAAACTAGTTACAAAGAGTACGGATTTACACGCAGACAGGATAACTGAATGGGCAGCCAGGAGGATGTAATACCACTGGTGTAGAAAACAATCTGGCGGTGAGTTGCTGGGAGACTGGAGTAGATAAGCTGTGTCCTGATTAGATGCTGAGGGACAGCTGAGTCGGACGGCCAGGTGAGAGCAATCAGGCTGCTGCCTGCAAGGGACACCACACCCTCTCCACACACACACACAGGGGAACAAACAGGGACACAATTTGGACTGTGACAGTAAAGAGTGTATCTGCAGCAGCGGGTTGTAGCAGCAATGTTTGCAGTGAAGGACAGTTTGTTATCTAGGGTCACACCCAGATTCCTTGCAGTCTGAGTCGTAGAAACAACAGAGGTGCCGATGTTGATTGTTAGGTCAAGAGTGGGACAATCTTTTCCCGGAAGGAAAAGCAGTACAGTCTTGTCGAGGTTGAGCTTGAGGTGATGAGCAGACATCCACTGAGAGATTTCAGCTAGACAAGCAGAGATGCGTGCGACGACCTGGGTCTCAGAGCGGGGAAAGGACAGAATTAGTTGAGTGTCGTCAGCGTAGCAGTGGTAACAAAAACCATGCGGGCTAATGACTGATCCGAGCAAGTTTGTGTACAGAGAGAAGAGGAGTGGACCAAGAACAGAGCCCTGAGGGACCCCTGTAGTTAATTGACAAGGGTCGGACTCTGACCCTCTCCAAGTTAACCTGTAGGTGCGGTCTTTGAGGTATGAGGTGAGGAGGCAAAGTGCAGAGCCTGAAACTCCAAGTTTTTGGAGAGTGTGAAGGAGGATCTGATGATTCACCGTGTCGAATGCAGCAGACAGGTCCAGAAGGATGATGACAGAGGAGAGGGATGCTGCTTTAGCAGTGTGCAGTTCCTCAGAGACAGCAAGGAGAGCAGTTTCTGTTGAATGACCTGCCTTGAAACCAGGATGGTGCGGATCCAGAAGGTTGTTCTGATGGCGATAACAGGAGAGTTGTTTAAAGACAGCGCGTTTTAGACAGGAACGGGAGGAGAGGGACAGGCCTGTAGTTTATAACATCAGACGGGTTGAGAGTGGGTTTCTTTAGGAGAGGGTTTACTCTTGCCTCCTTGAGACTGTTTGGAAAGTGACCAGAAGTTAGAGAAGTGTGGATGAAATGGGTGAGAAACGGTAGAATATCAGGAGCGATAGTCTGAAGGAAGTTTGAAGGGATAGGGTCCAGAGGACAGGTGGTAGGACGGGCTGAGGTAACGAGGGTAAGAACCTCACTTGGAGAGAGAGAGGGGAGAAGGAGGTTAGTGTGTGTGGATGGACGGGGGGTCTGGTGACCCAGCGGTGAGTAAAGGTGAGTCAGAAAAAGAAGAGCGAATATCATCAACCTTTTTTCCAAAGTAGTTGACAAAGTCGCTTGACAGAAGGGAGGAGGGGGAGGGGCTTTGGGGGGGTCCAAGAGGGTGGAGAAGATTGAAAATAGTTTTTTGGGATTGGAATAGGAAGATTGGATCTTATCTTGAAAGAAAGTGCTTTTTGCCTGAGAGATGGAAGCAGAGAAAGAGGAGAGGAGAGCCTGATAGGTTAGGAGGTCGTCATGGTGTTTGGATTTCCACCATTTCCGCTCTGCTGCCCGAAAGATGGTTCTATTAGCACACAGTGCGTCATTTAGCCAGGGAGCCGGAGGGGACTGACGAGCCTGCCGAGATGTGAGAGGACAGAGAGAGTCCAGAGAGGATGAAAGAGTAGAGAGGAGAGTTTCTGCAGCAGAGTTTGGAGGCAGGAGTTGGAACGAATCAGAGGAAGGGAGTGCTGAGAGCACCGATGAGGTAAGAGTAGAGGGGGAGAGGGAACAGAGGTTACGGCGGACAGGTGCAGGATGAGAAGAGATTAGTTTGTTATGTTTGGAAAGGGGTAGAGAGAGTGAAATGAAGAAGTGATCGGATGTGTGAAGCGGGTTTACAGAGAGGTTAGATGTAGTGCAGTTCCTTGAGAATATGAGATCAAGGACATTGCCAGCTTTATGAGTTGGTGGGGATGGAGACAGTGAGAAGGCAAAGGTGGTTAACAGAGATGTTAGTTCAGATATCTTCCCTGTCTGGAAGTTGAAGTCTCTGAGAAGTACAGCGGGAGGGCCAGTTTCTGGGATGTGTGAGAGGAGATTATCTAATTCCACACATAAACACAGACATTTTTTTAGCCTGATCTGATGTTGAACACTGCAGTGTTTTCAATGGACTAGTAACACTCTTTTTTGTGTCACTTTTTCCAGTCAGCGGAGTGGATGTGGCAGCAGTGTTCCCACAACATCACCAATGCCATCCAGTATGTAGTGGAGTTTGCCAAACGCATTGCTGGCTTCATGGACTTGTGCCAGAACGATCAGATAATATTACTGAAAGCAGGTCAGTGCACAATCTAACATTGCTCACATCTCAAATACTTTATTTACATAGTTAATTATTGAAAAGTAAACCGTGTCTGAAACTTGCTAACTTGATTTCCTTCCTGTTTTTCTCCCAATCCTCTACCTTTGCCTTTTTTGCCATCCATTTCTTTATTGTAATAAATTACACATACCCTCATGACATGACATTGTCTTTCTTAATCTGATCAACACATATGTATCTATAACATAAAATACATATATTTGACAATGCGTTAAATCTATGTAAATATTTTGAACTTAAAAAAATTAATGTGGATATCCATGGTATCCTGTTGATTTGTTTATCTGTTCATAAATGTGCACTAATCTGGATTATTATTATTATTATAATGTTGTTGTGTTTCGCGCATGTTGGAGCATTTTGGCCCCTTCCTGTCCCTCCGTCCCCCCTTCCTATTCTTTCTCCCTCTCTCTCTGTCTCCTCCTGTGTCTAACCTTTCAGGCTGTCTTGAGGTCCTGCTGATACGTATGTGCCGAGCTTTCAACGTAAACAACAGCTCCATTTTCTTCAACGGAAAGTTAGCCCCGGCTCAGTTCTTCAAAGCACTTGGTGAGGATCAGATGCATCCACATAATTGACAGGGTGACAGAGGAAAGCCTCTTATTGGTCTGGCTCTTTATGCAAGTGAAAGTCTTTTTCAGACACACTGTGCAGTAATCACCATTCAATTATCTTAAATGACTTAACTTTGGTAATTGTTCTTGATTACCTTATAAGACAGTACTGTCCTGTAACCAGCCAGATCTGGCTTTGAAGAGATGTAATGGAAAGCCTCCAGCTTGATGTTGGTATCCTATTTCTGTCTTGACTCTTTATTACCACCAGATCTGTTTAACCATGCAGACTAGTGGGAAAAAAACAAATGGTGTAATTTTAAAAGATAGTTCATGTCAGATTCTCTGTGAGCTGGTGAAAAAAATCAGATCGGAATTTCATTATATAGCTTTCCCACCATGGAAGAGCCAGTTACCCTTCCAAGCCAATAAGGCTTAAAATTACCATACATAGCACACCTGTAGGCCTTAATCATCCAAGGTATCTCTAAGGTCCAATATCAGTTACTTGAATTAAACAGGAGTAAGTCTTCAAGCTTTTATTGCTGACAATTAATGTATTTATTTCCTGTCTATGCAGGTTGTGATGACCTGGTCAGCGCAGTGTTTGACCTGGGAAAAGGACTCTGTCGTCTACAGCTGTCTGATGAAGAGATGGCTTTGTTCAGTGCTGCCGTGCTGCTATCTCCTGGTAAATATTATTTTTCCATTCATCTCTTTCTATATGTTATATTATTGGAAAATCATCATAGATACATTTATGTAAGCAGCAATGTGTAGTGTGAAGATAGGGCTAATTTAACTTATTATCAAACTAAATCAAGTGTTTTACATGTTTGGGGAATTGTGTAGGAATATTTACAATTTTTCCAATTTCCATTTGATTGAGTTGTCATATTGTGCTTACACAGAACACAGATTGCCTGACAATGTGGATTAAGGCTACTAAAGGAGAACATAACTGTATGTTAATGTGTGCCTATTTTCTTTTCTGTAGATCGACCCTGGCTAACAGAAGGCCAAAAGGTTCAGAAACTCCAGGAGAAGGTCTACCTGGCTCTGCAGCACAGTCTACACAAGAGTGGGGCTTTTGAGGAGAAACTGGACAAGGTAAAGACAAGCCGTTTCAATTATTCTCAAACACTTACAAATGTACGTACATGACGACACACGTATATGAACTTACCTTTGTATATCTTCTGTCCCCACAGATGGTGTCCAAGCTGCCCATAATGAAGTCAATCTGTAACCTCCATGCGGATAAACTGGAATTTTTCCGCTTGGTCCACCCGGAGACCGCCTTCAGTTTTCCACCACTGTACCGGGAAGTGTTTGGCAGTGATATGACTCTGCCTGACTCCACCAACAGCTAGACAGAAAAAATAGGAGAGATGTAAAGAGTGTATTAAGAGGTAGGGAAACGAAAAAAGGAGGGACAGAGAAAGATAAAGAAAGCTCAGCAACCAGCAGTTTAGAGACAATCCAGGACTAAATACTCCGTCTCCCATGATCCCAAAGTAGTCCTCCACTTTCCCAGCAGGCAAAGCACCTTACACTACAGACCACACATGCTTATGGTCTCTGCATATTGTAGCATTAACAACAAGCGGATGGGCATCGTAATAATAAAAGCCCATAAAGCATGATACAGCTCCAAGCTCTCAGACACTTATTTAACATCAGATCCACTGTGGATCACCTAAACTTTTATGAATGTACCTCATCAATAAGCACCAGTGCACAGAGTAAGAACCCAACAACAGTGAATGTACAACCCTGCCACTTTAATGCAGGGTTTTACACAAGGTATGAGTCGTGTTGATCCATAGGTCTCACTAATATTACATCTCTGTCAATATGGTATGCCTGCGTATTCTTACAGACAATATCCTTGTACTGACGATCACTTAGGGACCAAGATCATGACTCTTTTTGTCTGATATAAAAAGAAACACACAGATATGATTCACGGCTCAGGCTGATCTCTTTTAATCATCAGCTTCACACACACATGTAGACAGCATTTGGTGCTGCCGTTTTGTAGGCTCATGTAATGCAATGAGAAACCTCAATCCCACTCACCCCTTTCCTTGTAAATGCCACTTAGAGACAGATAAAGATGAAATTATCTTTAATTTATATACACATTTATAACAAATATTTTAAATGAGATGTAAATAGATGACTATATGAGTATATTGAGAGAGTTGGAATGTGTGAGTTCAGTTTAGAGAGAAAGATGCTTAGTAAGACGAAGAAGAGAGAAAATTGATATTTCAGGAAAGCCGATATACGGACTCAAATCGTTTTCCGGTCTTCTTATGTTCCTGACAGTGATCTCAGGTTTCCATAGCAACAATCCCCTCTTGCCCTGACGGCGAAATCCAGCAGGGTTAGTCGCGGTCATCACGCAAGCAACGGGGTGGACATTTGTGGCAAATGCAACACAGCAGGGGGGCAAACAAAGGTGAAGAAAATCATTGCCTTTGTCTTTCTGCCCTGCCTGAAGAGACAACAGGACAAACAAGGACACTAAGGACAAGGCAAAGGGTGACTTTACGAACTGTATAATAAAATGGGATACACAGGGTCTGCTCAGCTGTTTCTAACCAGCAGTCAGTACAGTCGGTGTAGTATAATTGTCTTTCACTCATCCATAAAATGTATCATAAACCATCCTTGCTGGTTGGAGCAACTGTAGTATTTTGTACATTTGCTGTTCCTCTCACTTTGTCCCTATCCCAACACTTGTCCAAACACCAAGCACTTACACTTTTCCTCTTCCTCACTGGACACTAATCTAAGACCAGACAGAGCTAACAGCCGCCCCCTTGAAGATTTCATTATTTTTAGCCAATCTGTTTTATCGTATCAGTCATATATGGTCCCCCAAGTGTTTCCATTTTTCACGTACATAAATAACACGCTCTCTGAAAGCTGTTATGGATGATGATGATGATGATGATGATGATGTCTTACTCGGGGTGATGTGAAATTCTTGAGCAGAGTCTGAAGACCTGCCGCTCAGGTTGCTAGCTGTGGTCTCTAGCTGTCGCTTTATTACCAGTGTTGTCTTTTAGCCTTGATATCCTCACACCTTTGCACCTAAGATGAGACCCTTAACCCTAATCACTGTGGATGTAAATTCTATTTTTGTGAATGTTGCTCACAAAGTGTCAAAGCCTTTCCCTTTTATCCTAATATTGTGAAATCAAATTGACAAAACATAGGAGTAAACAAGAACCCTGCAAATAAATATGTAACTTTAAGATTAATTGATTATTAGGGTTTAATTGTCCTTTTTGCTGTGATTTTCAGTTATTTGACAGTCTTTTATTCACCGTTTTTATCTGTCTCCATTTTTCGTCTTGCAAAGTCTGTGATCCATTGTTTTGGAGAAAGTCACAAACAAAAAATAGTCGTTTGTCTCCCTTTTCTTTGCCTGTGTGACAACATGTACAAGAGGTATATTACTAGTCCAAAAGTAACTGAGTTACTCAGCTTGATATATATTGTTGTCCAATGGGATACATTACAGTATATGTGGTTTTAAGAATGTAATAAATGTTTTTTTTTCTTTTGAAAATGTGTCATTAAGTCTAATTTCACTTTGATTGCCGATTTGCATGTTTGACAGGACTTGCATACTGTTGAGTTATCAGTCTAAACAGTCTTCAATCAATGATCTCATTTTATGATCCTTCAAATGTAAATTACCAGGATTTGAATCACAGATTAGCATTTGTAAAGTATACACACTGTATTCATTACATGCCATAACCTTACAAATGCAACATTAAAGTGGACCTATCATGCTATATTTGAATAATATAGTGTAGGACCATACCTATATAAGGCATATTTATACTTTTTATTTTTCGAAATACCAAACAGATCATGCATTTGAGCCATTCCTCATTTCGCTCAATTTAAAACTTTCTTTTTATGGGCTGATTCTGTGAGAACAGCACCATCTAAAGGCCTGGCATATGTACTACAGCGTCTCCAGCGCTTTCGAACGGCAATGTCAGTGGCTGCCTCCTCCTGATTGGTGGAGTTGGCCCAATAGCCGTAGCGCCACTTCTGTGACGTCAGAGAAGTGTTCAAATCTGGATCAGTCTGTATCAGATCCGTTGCAGCCCCTTTTTAAGAGATTTGGGTATGGAGGAAAATAGAGAGGGTTGTGTTTTCTGACACTTGGTGTTCCCTGGAACACCGGGGACACATATTCATGTATACAAGAGGTACAAAAGTGCATTTTGCATGATAGGTCACCTTTAAGTTAATTATTCAATTGACAAAAAAATGATCTCCAATGTTTCTTTTAAAATATTGATCATTGTAATAATGTATTATTATTCAAATAAACCATTATCTGGTTGCAACTTTTCCAATATGATAATTGTATGCATTTCTCCATATCACAAATTAAATATAATTGAACCTAAGGTACAAGTTTACCTTGTAAACAGTAGCTATAATAAGATTTAACCAAAGTCTTTAAAAACAGGCTTCCTCCAGAGTTTTTCGGGAGCAACCAGCTCTTAAATTCTTCCTTGATGGAGGTTTTTTCTCTCACAAACTTAAAACAATTTAGCTATGGCTCTGTGGAATTGTGATCGTTTTTTCCCCCTAATTTATGACATTTTCTGAACCAGAGGATTAATCGAGAACCTTGATCAAACTGATTGATAAAGAAAATGATCATCAGTTGCAAACCTAGATGAACTTAATAACTAACACACTTTCAAAGATTCCATTACATTTTATAAAAATCTTAGTTTACTATAAACCAAAAGTAGACAGCGGTGTGTGTGTGTGTGTGTGTGTGTGTGTGTGTGTGTGTGTGTGTGTGTGTGTGTGTGTGTGTGTGTGTGCGTGCGTGCGTGTGTGTGTGTGTGTGTGCGTGCGTGCGTGCGTGCGTGTGTGTGTGTGTGTGTGTGACATTTTGTATATTTTTTCCCCAAAACTTTGTCCATATATATTTTGTACCATATCTAAATTACACGCATCTAGTAAAAGAACCGTACATTTTATATTGTATTTTCAGACTGCATTGGAATGTTCTTCCTCTGTCAAAAATGGTCACTGCCGAAACATAGTACATACACTGTAGTAAAAAATTGATATTATCCTCTTAAGATTGTTTTATCTTCCCTTCTCTAAATAGTATCTTAACAAATATTTCTTAAGGGTTTTCACAATTAAATCAATGCAATTTAATTTGTAATCAAATTTCAAAGTTCAATTTATACAATTCATAAAAATCATAATGCAAACTTTCTTTGTAAAATGCATAATACTGATCATGTTGATTCCAGAGTTGATGATTGTTGAAATTGAACATACATTAAACAAATCAGCATCATATCATTTTAGTTGATAAGTCAATATACTTAATTTTTTACAAAACATCCAGTGTTTCGGTAGTGAGTAGTGACCACAGTATTTTGTTCTCAATGTTGTATCATATTCCCTCAACCTTATTGCTTAATCTTAACTCATAACATGCCTTATGTTGAAGTGTGAATGTTTGAAGCTGACCCAGAATCAGCACTTTAGTAACAGACTGAAATGGGGGAATGAGGCTAGAATTGTTGATCTGTTTGGTATTTTGAGCAAAACACTTCAGACATGTTTTTTATATATCTGAGACCTATAATATATGCCAAACAATAGTATAATAAGAGACCTTTAAAGTAACACACTGATTTTCAAACTTTAAAACACATTTATTTCAAAACTATGGGATTTACCTGCTTACTATTCAATTTTGTCACCACCGAAACGACCACGTCAATTACCGAAACTTAACCATATGTTTCGTAGTGACTGTTTCGGTAGTGACGATTCTAGCTAAAATTGAGCATAACTAAAGAATTCTAGCAAGTGCAATGCTAGCATACACGTCTTTGAAGAGGTTTAAACACATAAAAACCTAATACTTTGCATAAAACCCCGAAAAAATTTACTTAATTGAAGATAATATGTGTTCGGTAGTGACAATTCTTAAGGTTACACGTCGATTTTCTGATTTTGGAACAGATTTATATCAAAAGTATGTGATATAGCTACTTCCCATTCAGCCATGAGAGACAGGGATGCAGTGTCACTGTCTTGTAAAAAATGCAAGGGTGTTGCTAAAAACCAGGCTCAGCCATTGGACTTAACCCCTTGTGTTTCAGTAGTGACATGAAAACTGGGGACATGATTTTTTGAGTGTAGTTTTTTTATTAAAAAATATTACCCACAATAAATATAAATATTCCAACTCCTGTTTGAATGTAATCATAAAGATCTTCTAAATACACCATTGAACAAAATTTAAAAAAAATGTTTTAAGTGTTATTTACAGAAATTGACATTTAGATGTCAGGGTTGGGGACAGCTACTTCCCAATAGAAAGTACCCTATAAATGATGTTTTTGTATATATTAAGTTTATCACTATCTAATGTAATGCCTTGTGTTTAAATAGACCATAACATATTCTTAGTAAATATCTATATCTGAAAACTTAATTGTTTTGTTAAATAGTTTTTCTTGTTGTGGGACCGCACTTTGTACTAATTCGGTAGAATGCCCCTTGTGTGTATAAGTGTGTGTTGACCCATTTTGTCCACCAGGATGGATCCTCCCACATGAAGCTTGGCCAGGAAATTGTGGTTGCCTAGCAAGTTTCACATCCACGGTGCAAAGTTTGAAGACGTGTAGCTCGGCTGCTTTCTGGATCCTGTAAAGTACAAACTCACAGAAAATATTATTTCCCCGTCTAGGTCCAGGTGACAACACTGACGGTGCAAGATGTCTGTCGCGGGATTTAAGAAGCAATTTTACAAAGCGAGCCAGGTAAAAGGGCGATTTTTTTTGTTGAAAAAAACAAACATTGGTGGCTAAGCTAACGATAGCTAACTGTTACTTGTATGTAATTGGCAGGCCTACTTGGTAAAATATGATTTATTTGTTTTTGGATTTATACACGTAACCTTTATAAAACGGTTTAACTCGTGGACTCGTATACTTCTAGTTATATTGTTATTAAACTTTTCAACAACTGTCAAATGTGTTTCTGCTCACAGGTTACGTCAACGTTAACTCTTAACGTATGTCAATGTAACGTTAGAGCGATAAGACTTTGATGTTTGTAACGTAAATGTAGCTAGTTAACTTAACACTGACTGATACTAACGTTAAAAATCCATTGTTGTAGTTTGCTTAGTTTGTCATTTTTCTTCCCAAACGTATTGTAACGATAATGAAGCAATACTTTTGTAGAGCGTTGCATAACGTTAAACATGGTAAACTTAGTCAACTTTAATAGTTGATAAACGAGTTTCAAGCCACATTTAGTCCAACATTTAGTATTTCTCCCGTATCCAACGTTTAAGTATGCCTACAGGCTAACGCTATGACTGACTCATAAATCAGGCATTGAAAGGATGGTCTGAGGAAGATACTTTTTATGATTGTTGGTGGATTCATCGTGTTTTTATTTAGTTTGGGTTGGTTTACCAGCAGGTAGATTTGTCACTTAAGTTGTAATACCTCAAAGTAATGTTCATGTTTGCTATCTCTTGGATTACATCATGTTTTCAAAACACATGACAAATTACTAAATTTGTTGTGGTGATATTACGGCTCAAATCTCACAACACGTGTTTCTGTCATCACTCAGTTTTAAGTGTCCCCTATGTTTCCAACAATAGAACTGAGCTGACCTTTGAGCCATGTTTAATCTCATGACATAAGCCTTTATATTGAGATTTTTTTTCATGTATATTTATCTTTACATTTCTTTTATCCGGATTTATCAAAGAAAAGGCATAACATAGTCAATTATTTATCTCTAGCATAAAACAGATCCATAAAGTCATGCAGACACAGGGATTATTTGCTATCATCTAAATGCCATACTTTTTTCTCATTTGCAATATGAACCTTACAGTTTCCATGTGCTCACACATGAAAAACTGAAAGCAAAAGTCAACACTGACATCAGCCCAATTAAACTAAGAGAAGCAATTCAAATGGGAGTGACTTGCCAAACGTCTGATTGCCTCCATGATGTGTACAGACGTTCACAGTAGTCTGATAATCTTGTAGTAATTGATCTGGGTTTCCTTGTATGTTCAATATGGAAGTTGCACTCATTCTACCTGTTCAAAAAAGATAACTGTTGGCTCTCAAGACAGTTAAACTATAAACAAGCCACTACAAACATGAAGCTCAATAACACATAGCCTGCAAACCGGTGGCCTATGTTTTGATGACACTTGCCTTGCAACAGGTCCTTGCTTTGGCATTATGTGACTGGTTGGTGACACCTCCTTTCTCAATAGGTGTGTAATGGAATCTTAGTTATCTGAATACTCTGCCTAAACCAGCTTCCAGTAGAAACCAACTTTAGTCAGTAGGCTAACTAGACAGATGTCATTCAAATAAACAGGGTCTTATAACAGGGTGGTGGAGTATAATCCATTCTGTAAGTTAGTTGCCTTGGTTACTCCAAGTCATACCACCATAAAAAAAACTGGATTTTATAAATAATTTAAAAATAATCTTCAGCTAAATTGCCAACCAAACATATAAAGCTGACATTGTACACATGGTGCTTGCACCTGCTGTTTCATAATGTTCTGCATCATGTTATAGATAGATGGATGGATGGATAGATATATACTGTATTGATCCCAATTTGGGAAATGATTTAGTTACAGAAGCAGTAGTGTGTTCAGACATTAAAATACAAATACTTTAAAAAGTCGAATAGAGATGTTAGTTTCTTTTGTCATTTTCTTGTGTTTTGCTTTTGTCAACAAGAGACAAGACTAAACACAAATGCTTTTTATTAAATGGGTTTCGTTTTTTTAACCTCTCTCCTAAAACTATTATCGAAACACAAGATTTTCAAGATAGATTACATTGCATAGGATCGGCAGGTTTATTAGTCATGGAGGACAAAATCCTGTGCTGGCAATTATAAAGCCAGATGGGTTGCTGAAATTGTGTTTCTACATGGCACAAATTAACATCTGGTACCAAGAGATTCATTCATTGCAATTAAAATGCTGTTTATTAGACTTCATAATTTGGGAACATGTTGGGCTGAATTATCGCCCATGAATCAATTGGGAATCAGTGCTTTGGGCTTTTTAAGAACCACTGACTGTTTCCTACAAAATAACTTTACCAAGCCTGTGCATTGTATAAACTGAAGAGATAGATTGATCCATCTGGTCATAGAGTCTTGTGTGCAGCATGGTGCCGACAGCTGCACAAAGTTGAACCAAATGCGAAAACACACAATGAGTCTCTGTTTGGCCTGCCAGCCAACTGCACTGGATTTTAAGGTTTGTTGCTCTGAGGGAGAAATAGAGTGCCTTGTGTGAATCAGGATATTAATTGAGAGGAAGATAAATGTATGGTGTGTGTTTAGTAAAAGCATATATGGATGTGGTTGTACTGTAGGAAACTGCAATGTGTGTGCTTACCTGATTGGGCAAAAAGTGAAAACCCTTAGCAGAATTCATTATGGAACGCAGACTCCCAGTAGAGAGGAGTTGAGGTTCCTCCGTTAAAGGAAAACATGGGAATGGCTTGGAATTTGAGAACTGTGTTAACCAGGCCTGGAAAATAAGGATCTATTCAATATCCCCTAAAACCTTGGCACCTCTCTGTGACCCTTAGGGGCCCTTAGTGTTCATATCTGTCAAAATATACTATGGCCCTCATACTTTATCATCATTGTTGAAACAAATCAGTAAATGACAGAACATATTTAGATATCTGTTCTTATCCTTCATCCGCTCAATGATGTTATGTTCTGTAATTGGCGTTCCAATAGGAAATGTAGTGAAAGATGGTAATATGTTAACAATATTGTAATGTGTATTAAAAAATATGAAACAATATTTTTACCGTAGACAATAAGGAAAGTATTTATCCTTCAGTTAACTTCATGTCTTTTGAATCTCTGTTTTCACAGCTGGTGAGTGAGAAGGTTGGAGGTGCAGAGGGAACCAAACTGGATGAAGACTTCAGGGACCTCGAGAGGGTAACTTACATACATTTAAAAATATATTCTTAAGAAACATGTAGAATAACTATATTTTCTTTTGTTTTACTGAAAGATGTGTCGCAAATTCACAAGGGCATACATCTGGGCATATAGATTATTGTCTGTCTCTATCCTGTACCACCAGAAATCCGATGTTACCAGCAAAGCAGTGATTGAAGTCATCAATAAAACAACAGAGTACCTCCAGCCCAACCCCGCAACAAGAGCTAAGCTTACCATGCTCAACACGGTGTCCAAAATGCGCGGGCAGGTCAAGAGTCCAGGATACCCCCAGCCTGAGGGCCTCCTGGGGGAGTGCATGACTAAGTATGGACGGGATATGGGCGAAGACACCAACTTTGGTAAGAACAGAGGCAGTTAGAGGATGAGATATACTGTAGGGTGGAAACAATATGTATGTTATGGTGTATGTTCGTTCAGGGTTTGACCATTAATCTGTTTAGTATAGTGCCAATGATTATTTAGTGGGAATGCTGTTAAAAGCATTCCAACTAACTGTTATTCTACGCACGAAAAGTTTATTATTATTATTCCGCCTACTTATTTTGGGCCTCTTCTCCTCCCGCATTGAACATCGCAGAAACTCCGTTCAAACATCAAAACGTTCAGCTCGGTCGGGAATCGATGGCTATTGCTTTTCTCATTCATAACAAATTCAACAAATCTTCATGCGACTTCAACTGCTAACTGTTCATTCATACTTTCACTCACCTCATTCTAACTTTAAAATGTTACACATCTTTGTGACATTAATCGTGTTAAACAACTTTTAAATCTGATTCTTACTTTTAGAGATAATAAAAATTGTTCAGACCTTGTTTCAGAGGTTTTCTTCAGATTTTAACATAAACTAGAGTGCGTGATGTCACAGCTAGAGGGTATAAAATCTTGAAATTTGCCTTCATATTTTTTTTTTAAACTGCCATAATTCACAAACCCTTCATTCCTGAGACATAATTTATCATGACAAACGTAGGAAAACATCTCGTAGCTTGAAAAATTACAAATAATCAAGCAAAATAATTAAACAAAATGCCTCTTGAGGGCATGAAGTGAGAACAACTTTCAACATGCCTCCATTAAACCCCATTGTAATTTCAGGCAGATATTTCCTCACGGTAGCAGCCGCACACCTTTTAGTTAAACTGCCAAAAAGGCCACATTATTAACCCGAAACTACACAAAAATTACACTTTAGATACTCAACTTCCTTGAAATGCTTCACGTTTTGAAATTTCACAGATGTCTGTTACGGTTCTTCCACAAAACGTTCACATGTCAGAGGTTTATCTCTCATTCAGAACAATGGAAACCTTTGATCTCTGGACGCCTCCTTAGCTCAAATATAAACACCTGTGTAATGGAACACGATGATGTCATCACTCCAACTGATATGCTCAGAGCAGCAGACTTTAGATAGCAGTGTGCTAACAGTCCAGCCATGAAGACATCTACGGCAGGGGTTCCCAGCCTTTATTGTGCCAAGGACCGGCAGATACATTAAAAAAAAATTGCGAACCGGTTGTCAATTTTAACTGATTTGAATATTTACTCACCAGCAGTTGGCAACAGAGGCTAATTGTATTTAACAGCCTGAAGAAATACCAATATGCATCCAAAACATATTAACAATGTTTAAAAACAGGATACAATTAAAACAAAAAATTAGGACCGCTTTACAAATATTAATATAATATAATATAGCCTAATATAGGTGGCAACAGTGGCTAATTTATATGTAACAGCCTGAACAAATAATAGAACAATATGCATCCAAAACATATTAACACAGTTTAAAACCAGGATACAATTAAAACAAATTGGGACCACTGTACACATATTGATATAACTGAAATGTCATTGAGACCCCTGGGCTTGTTTGCCAGCAATAATAACGTCATACCGGGACGTTCGTTCCGGTGCACTCCGAAAGCATTTAGCACTACTTCGAGATTAAGATTAAACTAACTTCTTTTGGGAACACCCACATACCTATGGAGTTGGCCAGATGTGTGTAAATTAGGTACTGTTCATGGTAATTTGAAAACAAATGCCGTTGTTGGACACACACAAACACACCAAACATACACACACACACACACAGCAGAGCTGAGCAGAACACACACACACATCATGCGCCTTTGTGGTTGGACATTTCCTTCATACAACGAGTAATAGGGGGAATAATCGGGCCGTTCGATGTGTGTGTGTGTGTAGAGGTGTGTGTGGTTGAAACGTAGCAGCCTGCAGTGGGGAACACAGTGAAGGCGGTGTGTACGCGCTGGTGCTGCACTTCTCAGAGGCTGCCTCCTGACGCTGCAGCCATTTCATGAAGTGAATAGCTCTACACCCCTGGCCGAAATGTCCTTAAAATGAAGTCAGAGTTCGAAATATATCTCAAATAATGTATGCACTGCCATTCCCCCACAAACATAACAGTCTGCGATTAAACGGTTGTCTCCTGTGTGCTCCACTTCCTATTGGCGCACCACCTTTAACTTTCTCTTCGCACATTATTTTGTATGTTTTGGATAAAATAATATGACCTGCAGTTCCGCTGCAACTCTTACTATTTTTAAATCCAGGCTGAAGACTTTTCTTTTTGTCGCTGCTTTTAATTGAACTATTCATATCTTAGACTGCACTGTAACTTTTATCCATGTATTTTTTCTTTTAATGTTTATTTTATTAACTTTTCTTTTTAATGACTGATTTGAAATGCCATTTTCTTAATGTCTTTCATTTTTTTGAAAAGCACTTTGAATTGCCTTGTGTTGAAAAGTGCTATATAAATAAACTTAACTTGCCTTGGTATAAAATAAAATAAATAAAAATCTATTGAATTTTTATTGATAAAATATTTTTATATATTTATAATTCTGCAAATATTACGATAAACTCACAGCTATTTCGCGGCCCGGCAGTAACACCTCCGCGGCCCGGTACCGGTCCGCGGACCGGGGGTTGGGGAACCCTGATCTACGGGACAGTTTTGAGATTTCTTCAAATGACGTTGCCATGGCAACACAATGCTCGCCTTGAAACACGGTTTCTCATAAGTTCAGTGAAAATACTCCAAACAGCCCAGAACTTCACAGGTTTGGTAACGATGCAGTCATCAACGCATCTAAGCGTAGTATGGGGTGTCATCAAATGCCGTTGCCATGGCGACAGACCACTCGCCATGAAACACGATGTGGCTGTAAGTCCAGTCGACACGGTCCAATCGTCCCCCAATCTTCACTTGTATATCACCGGTCCATGCCTCAACAGCTCTACGCCAAATCTGAGATCTCACCATATGCCATTTCCATGGAAACGCATCCCTCGCCATAAAACGTGATGTCGCTATAACAACTATGAAAACGTTTAAAAAGTGCTCAAACTTCACATTGGTGCTAACAGTCCGGCCGTGAAGACATCTACAGGACAGTTTTGAGATTTCTTCAAATGCCGTTGCCATGGCAACACAATGCTCGCCATGAAACAAGGTTTTCTCATAACTTCAGTGAAAATGCTCCAAACGCCCCAAAACTTTTTTCTTCTCTTATTACACATTCAAGCCCCCAGTGTTCATGTATAATTTCAATCGAAATTCTTCACTTTCTTCTTACACATTTCATTGTAATCTAAATTCTTCACTTTCTTCGTACACATTACATTTCAGCATAGCAGTTTAGAGTCACATTTTAAGCATGAAGCATTCCCACTAGCAATGTCTTCAGGAATTGCATTCTCTAGTTATGAATTTGCTTCTCTCAATAATGCCTCTGTGTGTGTGAACGTACAGGTGGAGCTCTAGTAGACATTGGGGAGTCAATGAAGAGGATGGCCGAGGTCAAAGACTCTCTGGATATTGATGTGAAACAGAACTTCCTTGACCCGCTACAGGCAGTCGCTGAGAAGGATATCAAAGACATTCAGGTAGAGTCTAAGATTTGGTATGCTTCCTGTACAGGCCAGGCAGTGAACGATAAGCTCTGCAGTCTGTGTGTCAGCTGCAATAGTAAAACAAATATTTACTGTCCTGGTACATAAGGGTTTAATTAAATGCAATTTGATCATGAAAATACTTAGATCTTCATGTGATACTTCATCCTCCCAATCCCAACTCTTTCCGCCCCTCAGCACCACCTGAAGAAGCTTGAGGGCCGCCGTCTCGACTATGATTATAAAAAGAAACGTCAAGGTAGAATCCCAGATGAGGAGCTCAAGGTGGCTCTGGAGAAGTTCCACGAGTCCAAAGAGATGGCAGAAGGCTCCATGCACAACCTCCTGGAAACAGATGTGAGTAACGCGGAGACTGACCTTTGTTACAATGCAGACGGCACATTAAAAGCTACTCGAGTTGTTTATAAAATGATGCAAACACTACAATGACCTCGTTTATAAAGTAGGCAAAGAAAACATGACCAGTGTCAGTAATCCATAATAGATTTAGTGTATTTAATATGCCATCTGATTCAATTGCCCCTAAGAATCACTATTATAACTTTATCAAACACAATATCTGAACAATCGTAAAATGTAAACTGTTTGGTATTTAGTCCATTGAGTACCTGCTATAATATACATTCTTGCTCCATGCTTTATTCCTACAGCTTCTCAGCTAGCAAACCAAGTGTTACTTCTTTTAAGAACAGTATGTGTCAGGTGACATGTTTTGTTCTTTTCCACAGTGACTTGCAGAAGTTTGAGCTTGTCGAACTGGTTTTGCTTAGTGTTTACCATTTTAACACATTCTATGATGAGATGAGAAGAGGGAAGTAATTCTGATAAACAACAGCTGCAATGATAAACAAATAGAATGATGAGAGAATAGAAACGGCTAATGTGTAAGAACTGTTTTTAAGGACCACTGCTGTTTGTGTGTTAGGCCTTGTTCTAAAATAGATTGTGTCTGCTTGTAGGTGGAGCAGGTGAGTCAGCTGTCTTCTTTTGTGGAGTCTCTGTTGCAGTACCACAAACAGGCGGCGCAGGTCCTCGAGGAGCTTTCTGACAAGCTGAGAGAAAGGTCAGTGGTGTCGCGTGACTATTTGAACAATACATCATGCCTTATGTATGTCGAGGCCGTGTCCTCTGTCTTGTGACATGGGAAGATTCAGGACCATTTTATTTTTACCAAAAATGAATAAAAGCAGTTAATGTTACTGATTAATTATTATTGACTTTTCCCTTATTACAGAAATGAAAAACAATCTTTACTAAATAATAAATAGAGTAGATTTGTTTTGATTCTGCTAATTTACTATCTGTATTGGTGATGTGTTTTCTTTCTGATTGTGTGCAGGGTGACTGACGCTCAGGCTCGTCCAAGGCGTGAATACGCACCCAAACCCAGACCAGTGTATGACTATGGAGAGGTGGAGAACTCTAACGGAGCATACGCACCAGCCGCATCAACCCCTCCAGCCTACTCTCCAGGTAAACTCACTTTTAAATATGTTGTGAGAGTATGCTTGAGTGTGTGTGTATATGTGCACAAGGCCTACTCCCAAGAAGGCATGTGTGCAAGTCAATCTCATTCTTAAGACTGATGTGTCTTTCCTTCTGCGACATTAACCAGCCCCAGCACAATATCCAGGTCCAGCCTTCCAAAGAACCTCCGTCAAGAGCAGAGCGCGTGAGTGAGAAAAGATAACGTGTCACCTACAGGGAACTCGAAAGCTTCACTACTCTCACTCACACTGGAGCCCATCTCTGTGGCGCAGAGGTGTCTGCATGTCTGCGTCATGTTCAAGGATTGAACTAACATAACTGAATGGTGTTTAATGGATCCAGTCTGTCAGGTCCCAGGACAAAACAGGGGTTGTTGTGTGTGATTATAACTGTCTGTCCAAGGCTGCAGATGCATATAATTGTCAGCAAACAACTTTCAAGTTGTGTTTTAAGTGATCAGTGATTGCAGTAGTTAATCAAAGTTGTCAGTTAAATCTAAAATGTTATCGTTTTTCTACCTGCAGTCACGGTTTTGCTGAATTGTATCTATCTGTATGTATGCCTGTCTAATAACTGATGAAGCTTCTGAACCTCAAGAAAAATCATTACATTCCTCACTATACAGACATAGTCAGGGTTAATCCAACAGTAGAATGCCTCTGGATTAGACTTGACAAAAGTTATATTTGGAATAAATTAGTTTGGCTGTCATGACATTGATTTCAATCTTAAGGTTCAGAACAATTCTCCTTTACTTCACTGCGGACTAACTCATAACTTGTTTTATTCCACAGTCATACTGGAAAACATACTGGTGACACATGAAATGCTAATCTAATTGAAGGGAAATTAATGAAGTGACCTTATTAGTTGTTCCTCCTTCCTTTAACCCCCACCTTTGTCTCTCTTTCTGTGCAGCTGAACCTTGTTGTAAAGCCCTGTATGACTTTGAGCCAGAGAACGAAGGCGAGCTGGGCTTCCGCGAGGGCGACATCATCACCTTGGTCAGTCAAATTGATGAGAACTGGTTCGAGGGAGCCATTCGCGGCAAATCTGGATTCTTCCCCAACAACTACGTGGAAGTGGTGGTGCCTCTGCCACACTGAAAACAGCCAGGCAAGATGAGAACTGCAGAACGGAGAGGGTGAATAGGGGCAGAGGTAGTGATTTCAAACTCGCAAAAAAACAAAAGATATTTTCTCTTTATTATAGTAATCGCATAACTATCTCAAGATAAAGACCTTATATGTACCTAGGAGTTATTGAGTATAGAGCTTTTTTTGTATTCGGTCAGATTATGTCAACATTTAGTTGTAATAGCAAGGAAAGAGGGATTTTTAGTGACAGCTTAACTATTGGGTGACTGCCTTTAGAATATCTTAAGTATTTACATTCACTCTCAATGCACCTGTGCACTTTGTACACTACACCTCCATTACCGGGACTGATGAAGAAAGATCGAGACAAGAAAGACATCTGTAATGACGTGCAGCCGTTTCAAACACTAAGACGTGCAACTTTATTCTTTCATTCTTAACCTACTTTATATTTACAAGACTACATTTCTTCTTTTATGTACTGTTTATACTGACATGTATATGCATGCATTCTTCCAAACACTATTAGCTACACTCCCAGTTCTCACTGTGCCTTCAGGCTTAAGTTTTGTAAGTAAGGAGGACTGCTTTTCTTCTGTTGGTGTGTATGACTATCCTTTACTGCCATCTAGTGGACCGAGAGATCATTCTTAGCTACTGACGCTGTCACACAACCTCTATTATCTTTTGCCAGATACAAAACAATCCTTTTTTTAGGGGGCATGTCTGTATAAGGTCGAAAACGTTTCTTGAAAAGATATATAAAACTTGAAAAATAGCTGATATCAGTCAGCCGGTAACCTTGACTGACTGCTGTATAGAACATGTTTTCATTCTTGCCCCCTGCTGATCAGAGAAACTGACATTTTTACAAACGCATATATATTCGAGACCAAAATAAGTGGTTACGTAGATTGTAAAGAGCTGGAGGGCGACCATAAATATGCCTAGTTTTATAACACCAACTGTTGCCACGTTATTATTGATTTAATTTATCCAGAGTTCCTCACTGCACTCCACTGTCTCTTACAGCTGATTCCCACGTTGGTTGAGACTGCTGTTTGACATGCAAATAAAATTGAAACAACCTTCGCGCAATGCTGCATAATTTTGTTAAATGTTCAAGATTATTATTTGCGGGTTTTAAATTTATTTGACATTTTGTAAAGACATTTGTTTCCATTCCAGTGAAACTCACAACCATGTAACATGACTCAGCATTACACAAAAGCCATAAGTGCCCTTCAGTTTAATTTTCTCAGGCTGTATTGATACTGCTGGCAGTGTCGCTCACAATGTTTTGTGGGCTTTTATCCAACTGTTTGTCGATGTATTTTCAGTCTTTGATTTGTTTTCTCCAAAGTGCTGGGGTAAACTTTGCTTTACTACTCTAACCTATCATTTGGAGCATGAAAATGAATCTGATGTGTTGTGTTTCGGGTATTTTTGGACCTGCTTCTGTTGAAACTGTGCACTAGACCTGCCAGAAAATGCTCCATAACTATCTCCGAACTGTTGTGTAAAGAATATAGTAATAATGAGGAAGGCCTATACACAATGACCGGTTTCAGTTTCAATTAAGTCTTTTATAAGCTGACTATAAACTGCTAGGGTTTGTGCTGTTCACTTAAATACCAACTTTCTCCTCTTGTCATGATCCCCTTGTTAGACCGCCCCACTCATCCCTCCCATCTCTGTTTAGACCGGGAGCGGAACAGACAGGTCTTTTCAGCGGGGAAGGGCACACAGCAGTGGATTATGCCCTTCCTCCCCCACTGGCCTTTATTCACCACCTGCCCCTTTACCCCTGCCTCCTTTCTCATTATCTGCCCCAACTCAATCCCTTTGTGCCTCTGGAGTCTCCTGGTCCACTCCTGGAATAATCTTCTCATTGTTATCATAATATGTGCCTCTTGAATGTTATGTTTGTATCTCTCCTATGTTATTCTTGTAAAGTATAGGGCCGGGGTCTTCGGCTGTGCTGGGTAGTAACCGTGTGGTTCAGGTGTGGGTTTACATGCCTCATTACACGAAATGAAAAGCCTGGAGTTTGAGAGGAGGAGGGGGGGAGGGGTCAGGGGTTCAGGTGGAGCTATTATGCATCCTGTATAATTTTGACAATGAATAATGTTGTGGAACAATGGACTAAGATCAATTTTTGTGGGCTGCTGCTGTCACATCTGAAATAGTTGTCTGAACGCTGCAGCTGACATTTATTGCAACACTACATTCTATATGATGGCTGTATTGCATCCATAACCATAAGTGTCTTTGCAATATTGCTGAATGAAGTATTATTGGACTTTAAGGCTTTATTTGATTGTTTATAATCGTAATGGAACTTTGTAAAAATGTAACTGCTCTGCATGTGTCTTCATTACAGCTCCTGTGTTTTACTCAATGCCTTACTTTTGTAACTGTGATGCTATGGGGAGACTAAAAATGGGATTATCCTGGATTATCTTTTAGGATGTATGGATTACCTCTGTACTAAATGTAATCTTCTGTGTATTGTATATTTTTGTTGTTATGTAAAAGGCAATGGATGATCTTCAAATAAATATTAAGTAATTTTGCGACCAGTGTGTCTGTACAGCCCTTCTACTGAATTGGACATTTTAGATTGATATGATTTATAATAAAGTATGATGACTGATGCAGAAAACATCATAGGATTTTCTCTTTTCTCATTTATAGGCCCACATTTAAATATATCCATCCATATATGCTCAACTGCTCATTTTCACTCATTTTCACTCAATAGACATATCTACTTTAGACATTTATCCCCCAACCATCCAATTTCTAATCTGCACTTCCACCCGCCTGCATGATCCCCGCACACAGCAAGCCACAGTAGCAAGCTGTTGGATTATTGCCACGGTTCTATCTCATCGGGGAAGGCGTGTCACTCCCCGAATTACCCAGCGCCCCTTTGTCCTCGATCGGTGCCCAGCCAGCGACACTCATGGCGGCTGCACCCGTCAGGCAGCGCTCCGGGCCAGGGGGACCCCGGGCGCAGCTCCCGCCCTGCTACTACGAAGGATACCTGGAAAAGCGAGGACCGAAGGAGAAGGTAGGGTCGCCTGGCGCAGTGCCATGTTGTTTCCTGTGCATGCTGATGATAGCGGTGGTCAGTATGACACCGGCTGTTCCCCCATTCCCAGAGAGCTGTCAACTTCCTCCTGGTGTAGAATGGGCGAGGCGAGACTGCACTGCTGGTGGGGATTCTTGACATGGCGTTTGTTGTGCTGCTAAATATGATTTAGCAACAATCTGACATGCAGCGAATTATGATCGAATCTAGACTCATGAATCGTGTAAACATAACTGCTGTCAAAACATTGCATTTCATTGAAATCGTTTGAACGATTAGCGGCTTTATCTTAATTACTCATCTGTTTCTCTGGGTATGTCTGCCTATAATTTCACCTACAATGTAATGCTGACTTATTTGACCATATTCTGACAGCCTGATCCATTAGGTTCATTTTTACTATCTCAAATAGAAAGTTGTACACAGTAAAATGGTTTCTCTTGTGCATGTTGTTATAGATATATAAAGTGATACATACAGAATAGGATACCCTCCCCGCAGGCTCTTCCCTCTCATTAGGCTCATTTTAATGCAATATAGACATGTAATGTGAGCCTGCCTCAGGTGCAGGGTATTGCTCTGATCCATAGCCACAGATTGACAGCAGCTGTGACTCACTTCCTATTCATCTCTTGGGACAGGAAATGGGGGGTGATAAAAAGGGAAATATCCATTACACACAAAAACAGCTTTTCACATCTCTGCTTGTGTCTTTGTGTGACAGGCATCCAGGCGGCTGTGGACCTGTCTGTGCGGGAATTCTTTGTATTTCTTCAATAACGCCAAGGACAGCCATGTAAGTTTCAGACTGTGGACACTGTGTTGTTTGTGCATCATAGTGTGTTGAAACTGATGCATGCTTCTATGTGTGTTACAGTTTGTGGAGAAGCTGGACCTCAGTGGGTTTGTGTCCCTGAAGGACGACTGCAGCCGGGACAGAAACCTGGAGGCAGCCAGACTCATCCTGCGCATGAAGGACGGAGAGACCAAAATCACAGTAATACTATTTAACACACACACTGACATTAAAATACGTTTTACGAGGTGTAACAATGCTATTGTCTCTTTCAGGCCCCTAACTTGGAATCAAGGGAGCTGTGGAAAGGTTTCCTCTACTCTGTTGTAGATGTAATTATTCATCTTTTGTGCACCTGCATCAATTTATCTCTCTCTTGTGCCATCTATAAAATATTCTATCCTCTTTCCGATCACAGCTGAATGTACCATCCTATCTTACGTTGCTGCCTGGCCAGCTGCAGATGCTGAAGGAGGTTGTGGACAAAGAAAGATCCAGGAGGAGAACCCGCACCCCCACACGCGCTCCTCCCTCACGCGCTCCTCCCTCACCCCTCTCCGTGCCTTTAGTAGGGGAGATCCCACCGTGAGTTCTCCTTGAGAGGACAGTAGCTTTAATGTGTGACTATATGCCCATTTTTAATGTGTGTTTGTGGCATGCAGGTGTTTCCGACCGGTGTCTCGAACCGAGGCTGAAGTCCTTTTAGAGAGACACCCAGACTGTGGCAACATGCTGCTCCGTCCAGGAAGAGACGGGTGCTCATTGGCTGTCACGACTCGCCAGGACCTCAATGGGTAAACCCCTGCTGAACATCTGAGCACCATGGCTTTAAATGTCAGAGTTATGTACTGCAAATGTTACAAGATTTGTGTGTTTCTCTCTTTTGCTCCAGGTCAGTGTTCAGACATTACCGTGTGACTCAGAGGGACCAAGGTGGTTACATCATTGATGTAGAAAATCCTGTGAGTGTATTAAACACATACACTTCAAATTTTACCTTTCTTAAAATGTAATTATGTTGGCCTAATCATTTTTTTATTTACTTACCTTATTATTCAGTTTTTAATGTTTTGTTGTATTTTTATTGTTTTTTTTTACGGACTTCAGTCCAACGCTTGACTTATGTAATGTGAATCACTCCATGAACACATTTTTTTTATAATAACACTATTAAATAATCAATATTTAATGTGGATCAGTTATATCATGGCTAATACCTAGTTGTATTGGTACAAATACAAAAACGACATATTGGATCCGTGACCACTGTCCATTTTTCAAAAGTAAATATAGCTACTATCCTGAATTTTCTCTCTAGATTTTTAAGAGGATTGTTTGGGAAATGGCAACAGCCAGGAGTTAATATAGAACATGCTTTGAGATGATAGCAATCAGCAATGTTTCAGACTCAATAAAAACAGCTTTGACATATACCAGCAGCTTTAGGTGTATAATAAAATGGATTCCCTTTTCCAGATTCCCTGTGCTACCCTTCACGAGGTCATCGACGCTCTGGTAGAGAAGACGGCAGGAACTCTGCAGCCTTTCCTCCTGGAAGAGCCTTACGAAGAAAATATCAGTGAGGAAAACATGCAGCACAAAGATATTCTCAAGATTCATTTGTTGTCTTCATTAGCACTTTATTACGAGTACTTAAAGAGGCTGACCACCTTTTATTCTGTTTGTGTCATCAGCATATGTTTCTGCCAATGATGAGAACGGAGAAAGGATCCTCCACACTGCCCCCTCCAGCCCTCTGCCAAAGGCTCCTGCCCTGCCTCCAAAACAAGGTTTGTCTCAGTCACAAAAAACAACATGCAGACACTCGCAGATAGATCATCATTGCTTTTCTTCTGGAGCAGATCGCTGGCCCAGCAGCCCCCTGAACAGGTCACCCGCCCCAGACCGCCGTATCCTGACCTCATCAGTGCCGGCCTCGCCCACCAACCCAATGAGAAGACTCATCCTCTCCCCTTCACCTCTCGCACAGAGTGAGTAGACAACAAAGAGCCAACCTGCTGCAGTCCATCCTGATTTACAGTTAAAAACAAAAGAATATCACATTCAATATCTGAGGAGCAATACAGTTAATCATACAATTACATCTAGTTATCTAAGAGCTAGAGCTGAATTCATTGGGCAGAAAGGTAATTGCCAGGTATTTAAATAATTGATTAAAGTATGGATGGAAGAAATGGCAGACAGTGGTGTTTTCCAGCACTCAAATATGGAAATGTATGGGCATTTATGTTCGTTGCAGACCTACTAAAAACAAATAGATAGACTGTACAAAAAAAGTACCTAAACCTGCCATATCTTCTGTCTTTTCCACAGCTTTCAATGAGGAACTCAAAATGAAGCTGGAGAAGAGACGAGCCAGTCAGGAGTGATTGACTCATCATGAGGAACAACCTTCTGTTACCGCATACTCAATCTTCAGTGCCAAAACCCTTCTTACCGCAGCTATGTATTTATCCTGTGCCTTGTAGGTGGAAGACAAGGGACTATAAATATTGCCACTAAGGGAGATACAAAACGTTGGACTGATTACATGGACTTTAGTTGGCTTGTTAAGAGCAAGATTGCCTAGAAAACACTGGATTAGGTTCATAAAATGCCTTGGTTGGGGTAACAATCCACTGGTGCTTTGTCCACTTGCAAAAAGCTGTTTACAAACTGCATCTGAGCAAAAATAATAGTGCCACAACAAATGATTTCCCCTCAGAATACAGCCCACACTGACTCAATATGACTGGCAGCTAAAAAAAAAAGAGAAGCACTGACACAAACCGGACCACCTACTGAGCCTGATGTTTTCTCGTCTGAGCCCCTGTCTGAGCTGCTGATGTGACTGCTGCACCACTGGAGACTAAGAACACAAACAAACCTAAGACTGCCGAGATCAACACCGGAACAACAAACTCTGACCTGAGACTCTTTATCTGCTTTGAAAGTAAAATAAGCCAGGCATGATCAGGTTTCAGTTCAGAAATTCTGTTCCCTCACCTCGTCATATGAAACATGCCTGAAAAAATATATTGTCTGAATACAGAAAACAGCTGGCCAGAAAACTGCACAATCTCTGCCTGCTGCTCATGATTTGTGATATATAAGCAACCATTAATGTATTGTTGATTCAGTGACACTGTTGTGGCTCATCAATGACTCAACTTTAACCATACTGTTAGTGCTTATTTTAAAGTGTTTCCTTATTCTCTGCCAATGTGTTTGTGCTACTGTATGGTGCTATGAATGGACATAGACATTCCAGATGATTTCAATACTTTCAAGAAAATCTATTTACTGTACTAATATGAGGTTGCCCTCTAGTGGAATATCTTTTAACTCAATCGGCAGAAACAAAAAAAGCACAGTGTTTGGATATTAAGTAAAAAAAAAAATGATGTTACAGTCTAAACCCAGCAGGCTTCTGGCTTTATCACAATATTTTTGCCATGCCCTACCTCTCTACCTTTAATAAGGCAATTAGAATTTATTACAGGTCTGAAGGAGCTTAAACAATAACAACATGTATTTCTACATTGACATTGTTATGTAAGTATATTTGAAGTCCGTGAATATTTGTGGCAAACTTTGATCAATAACTGTCCTCTTAAAATGAACAGTTTCTTGTATGTTTGTACATGAAGTGTTGTGTGTACTTGATCACTATCAAAGAATAGTGTTTGTTAGATATCAAGTGCATTAAATGTTTTTTGCATGGATGAGATGTGTCCTTTTTGTGAATCGATAGCTTATGCTTTATCAACAGTGCACCACTTTTTGGTTTACTGAAGAATGTCAGAGGTTGATCCAGTCATTGAATGAAAACCAAGAGTGCCAACAGGAGAATAAGGAAATTGGATAATGTTAGAATAAGTCAAAGCTATCAGTCCATCACAGAAATATAGAAGACCAGAAAAAATGTGTAGGAACATTCGCAA
Organism: Notothenia rossii; assembly: GCF_949606895.1. Taxonomy (NCBI): domain Eukaryota; kingdom Metazoa; phylum Chordata; class Actinopteri; order Perciformes; family Nototheniidae; genus Notothenia; species Notothenia rossii. The sequence continues at coordinate 61,274,927 of NC_136907.1, forward strand.
CGTTTTTTTAAAAAGATTGACACGGAGATTCTGTTTTATCAACCACATATGACTTCTAAATCTATGTTGCCTACTCCAATTAATATTTCATAAATAAGTAGGCCTATTATTATGTAAAATTAAAAGTAGTATAAGACTATAGGCCTATATGTCACTGCACATGCAACATTATTATAAAGGATATGGTTATATTCGTTATAAAAGAAAAATAATAATTAATTTATCCATTCTATCCGATGATAGGAGGACCCCCTGCAGGACATACAGTCCCACACGGAAATGTTACTCCATCACTCCTGTTTGGACATGTTCAAGTAAAAACAAAAACAACCTCGCCCATCTTGAATCAGTTATGTGTCCTGCATCAGTATAGTAAGTATATTCGGAACAATGCAACTTAATCAGATCTGAGATCCGCGCCTAACGCCCCCTCAACGACAGTTAGGAGGAGGGGAGTGAAAAGAAACAACCTGTGGCCAACCGGGGCAGCAGCAGCCATTCAACCCTCCTCACCGCGGGATGTGAGTGTCTCTACAATAACGGATGACTGCTGTGACTTTGAGAGGACCTGACTGAGAAAGAGTTACTTAGAGAGTCGCTTTTTTCTGCTGCAGTGTGAAGTTTGAAGAGAAAAGGTGAACCTGCAGTCGGTGCAGACGTTTTAAAGGAAGTTGCAAGCTACCGCGAATCAGTGTTTTACATCTCAGCGTACATTAGGCAGCAGCAGCAACGTGTGGGGGGCATAAATACACTTCTCCGTTTATACAAAGTACCAGATACTTTGAATGTTAATCAATTATGAGTTAAAGGATTAGAAATAACGTTTGAACAGGTGTTGGGACAATTTAAATGCAAGCCTCGGCATTTTTGGGCGTGTCTGTGAGCAGGTAAGTGATTAACTTTGAAATGTTGACGGTTAACCTGCTTCAGATTGCGCTGCAATTTGCTTGCGTTGGTGCCAGTTTCCTTAAAACTGTATTACATGTTGTAAAAGTGACATTAAATAATACATTCTCTTCAAAAAATATCGAAGCAACTCACTGGCTTCCTGTGACATTGCCTGTGTGTGTGTGTGTGTGTGTGTGTGTGTGTGTGTGTGTGTGTGTGTGTGTGTGTGTGTGTGTGTGTGTGTGTGTGTGTGTGTGTGTGTGTGTGTGTGTGTGTGTGTGTGTGTGTGTGTGTGTGTGTGTGTGTGTGTGTGTGTGTGTGTGTGTGTGTGAGTGAGCTGGTTTTGGCCCAAGGGCCAAATATGTGAAACATTTTATCAGGGCTGCATTCTCTGACATGCCGCAGCTCATCAGTCCACAACAGCACACCTCTTAGGAAAGAATCTCCTACACTCCCACTGCAGGTTGTAGTAAATCTGCTGGAAAAAATCACCCTAAACAACAGCTGTGTCTGTAATTAAAGGAGAAGCAAGCCCAGACTAAATGTTACTCTATTTGCAGACTTAACTGGGTTAAGCGGTGGTGATGATGCAAACCAACATGTTTCCCGTGTGTGTGTGTGTGTGAATGAACCACTTTTATTTGCAAGATTTCCACTCATCTGCACAGACTCTGGTCCTCTCTGTGAATCTCTTTTTGTGTGTGCTTATGTTTGGTGCAGCAGGAGAGCTGCATTTGACATCCCTGCACCCTGCTGAATGCCTTTCATGGCCCTGCATTAACATCACTATGGCACTGACAGATTTACTGCCGTGCTGACTTTAGCTCACTCTGCTCTTTCTGGCTATTCCTCTACTCTTTTGCTTTGTATTCTCCTACTTGTGTTTAGGCACATTTCTCTCCACAGGTTGATGTTTTTTCCACATGTTTTGGTATACATATTGAACCTTCTTTTCTGTCGGGTCTCAGGTCCAGTGAATTGATTGTGATATCCATACAACCTTGTCTCTTTCAGTCCTGCTCGGCTTTGTTTCTTTGGTCTGTTCCATCCATCTCATCATGGACAGCCTGCTGAGCGGGGCCAGTAAAGGGGCCGGTGCCCTTCAGTCAGCACAGACCTCATCACGTCATAGATGCCACTCGCTGTCTTTGCCCCTGTATGAGTGACCGTTTAGGAAACAATAAAGCCTAAATTCCTCTTGGTTTGAACAAAAGAGCCATGCATCCGCCGCTGGCCCTCTGTGTCTTTTGGCTGCTGCCCCTGGCCTTGACGCTAGAAGAAGACTCTCCCCTGGACTGTGTCCCTCGCAGATCTGTGCCCTTCATTAGTGAGTGTTGCTTTCTGTCTTGCTTAATGTTGGCTCACAATGTGTCAGCTTGTGTTGGCTCATATCGTTTGAGTAACATGAGGAAACACGGTTGAATCACTGGTGTTCGCCAAAGTTAATCAGTCATGTTCTGTGTCTAGGGGCCAACGCTCACCTGTTTCATGAGGAGGGAGTGTTCAACTACTCCACCATGCTGCTGAGAGAAGATCTGGACCTGCTATTGCTCGGGGCCAGGGAGGCAGTGTATGCTCTTGACCTGAAAGACATCACCAAGAAAGTTGCTTCAGTAAGAACACTGATGATATCAACGTCATTCAAATAATTCTGTTAGCATTAGTTGTAACATTTCTTATCTGAGTTTCTTGGCCCAGGGCTAGCACATGTGTGTTGTGCCAAGTGCTCTGCTCTGAATGAAGCCCTAACTCAACACATACTTAAACCAACGAGTGTTACTGGAAGTTAATGGCTGATTTACGTTTGTTATACTACTTCAGTTAAATTTGCAAGGACATGTTTACTTATTCTCCACAGTTGTAGCTTCCTAGCAACTAAGTCAACCCATTTTGGATAATTGTATGTTTTAGTTATTTTGCAGCTTCAGATTCATAACAAAGTATAATCAAGTCATGTATTATTATGGAACAATATTGTATTTATTCTTTGCCACCTTGAATTCCTTGCTAAGAGCTGCAGCATGAAGTAATGTACATATGATTTCATTAATAATCATTATTCAGTTGTATAATATCCTAAAATGGGCCATTCTGCATAATCAGCACTTTTACTTTAGTTGCTTTTGGACTGCAGACTTTAACTTGTTACATAATTTATTTTACAATGCAGTATTACTACTTTCACTTATCAAGTAATATATCAGAGTACGTCTTCATCGCTGTGATTCCAATCATAAAACAATTAACCTTGAAAAATGGAAACATTTAAAACAACATGGTGTTTTCACTCTTTCAGGTTAAATGGGAAGTGACACAACAGCAAAGAGATGAATGCAGAAACAAAGGAAAAGACCCTGAGGTGGGTCCCGTTTCAGCTTTTTCTATTTTAAATGTTTTTAGAAGATGTAGTCATTGCTCTTTGAATGCCTTTACAGACGGAGTGCATGAACTACATCAGGATCCTGCACCAGATGGAGGATAACAGGATGTATGTGTGTGGAACCAATGCTTTTGATCCTGAGTGTGATTACATGGTGAGATGTGTGCTTGCTTATCTAAATGTATATTATTGAACACTTCATAAATTGATGCTGTATAGTTTATTCATCACTATTCTCATCAATTTGTGCAACACAACTATAGGACTTAAAGACTTTGTGAGTTTCAGTGTCTCTGTGATTGTCTCTGCAGTCCTACGCAGATGGAAAGCTGACTCTAGAGAAGAAAGCAGAAGATGGCAAAGGGAAGTGTCCATTTGATCCTTTTCAGAGATATGCCTCCATCATGGTTGGTGAGTAGCGGTTATACAGGACTGTCTCAGAAAATTAGAATATTGTGATAAAGTTCTTTATTTTCTGTAATGCAATTAAAAAAACAAAAATGTCATACATTCTGGATTCATTACAAATCAACTGAAATATTGCAAGCCTTTTATTATTTTAATATTGCTGATTATGGCATACAGCTTAAGAAAACTCCAAAATCCTATCTCAAAAAATTAGAATAGTTCCTCAGACCAAGTAAAAAAAAAAGATTTATAACAGCAAAACACAATCAAACATTTGAAAATGTCCATTAATGCACTCAGTACTTGGTTGGGAATCCTTTTGCACGGATTACTGCATCAATGCGGCGTGGCATGGAGGCAATCAGCCTGTGGCATTGCTGAGGTGTTATGGATGCCCAGGATGCTTCAATAGCGGCCTTTAGCTCATTAGCATTGTTGGGTCTGGTGTCTTTCAGCTTCTTCTTCACAATACCCCACATATTCTCTATGGGGTTCAGGTCAGGGGAATTTGCAGGCCAATCGAGGACAGTAATGCCATGGTCAGTACACCAGTTACTGGTGGTTTTGGCACTGTGGGCAGGTGCCAGATCATGCTGGAAAATGAATTCCTCATCTCCATAGAGCTTTTCAGCAGACGGAAGCATGTAGTGCTCTAAAATCTCTTGGTACACAGCTGCATTTACTCTGGGCTTGATGAAACACAGTGGACCAACACCAGCAGCTGACATGGCTCCCCAAACCATCGCTGACTGTGGGAACTTCACACTGGATTTCAAGCAACTTGGATTTTGCTCCTCTCCAGCCTTTCTCCAGACTCTGGCGCCTTGACTTCCAAATGAAATACAAAACTTGCTTTCGTCTGAAAAGAGGACTTTGGACCACTGTGCAACTGTCCAGTGCTTCTTTTCCTTAGCCCAGTGGTTCTCAAAGTGGGGGGCGCGCCCCCCCTGGTGGGCGCAGAGGCATGCCAGGGGGGGCGCGAGAGACCAGGAGGAAAAATGGTTATAAAAAAAAAAAATAAAAGATAAAAATAAAAAATAAAATAAAAATCATAATTTGAAAAATTATTGATTCGAAAATAATATGATGCAGTACAGTACTATTACGTCTGGGTCTCTGTTTCATTAAAGCTCGGCTCTGTGTGTGTGTGTGGAACGAGCCATTTTGTGTGCGCGTGAGACAGAGAGAGCGCACCGGTACTGGAGATCGTTGTTGTTAGCTTCTGGTGCTAGCGAGCTACGCTAACGGATATAAGGAGTTTTTTCAACAACAAAGTGGAGGAGAGTCCTCTCCTGTCAGACTGAGAGCTAAAGGACTCTCTCAGTGTTATCCCAGTGGGTCTCAAATGTTTTGGTCACCATTAATGTAAATAATTATTTCCGAGGCACACGTTTATATGATCATTATAGTTATAAAAAAATAAGAGAATAAATGAAAAACAGGTATGAAATACTATATGACAGTAAAACAAGAATAAAGTTTAAAAGGGTGATTTGTAAAATATCCATCAAGAAAAAGTAAATCTGTTTACATTTCTGTTTCATATGGGTGTTGAGAGATGTATCCATAGATCTCTTCCTTTCGCTCTCAAAGTGCACCAGATTGATGCTTTTAACTTCAATATTTAAAAATAAATCTTCCCGGGGAAGCTTGCCCCCGGACCCCCCTATGTGACGTCCACACATCACCTATAAAAATAGCACTTTATCCCTGCTTACACCTATATGCCGTGAGCTGAATATCGAGCCTTCATTGTAACAGTCGCGGGTACGTTGTGTATTTGCGTGGGGATTGTTGCAGTAGAAAATTCCACTGTAGCGACCGGTACATTAATGGGAAACCCTAAATGTTTGAGCACCCTCTATGAAACGTCAAGCTACCCCACAGCACCCCCAAAATAAATCTCTGGCGCCGCCACTGAGCCTGATTATTCGTTTTGGGGGGGCCCGACTTTTTGTTTTCTCCAAAGGGGGGGCCTGACAGAAAAAGTTTGAGAACCACTGCCTTAGCCCAAGTCAGACGCCTCTTCCGTTGTCTTGAGTTCAGAAGTGGCTTGACCATGGGAATACGGCTATTGTAGCCCATTTCCCGGACACGTCTGTGAACAGTGACTTTTGATACCTGGACTCCAGCTTCAGTCCACTGTCTTTGAAGCTCCCCCAAATTCTGGAAGCGACTCTTCTTCACAATGCTGTTAAGGCTGCGGTCATCTCTCTTGGTTGTGCAGCGTTTCCTGCCACATTTCCCCCTTCCAACAGACTTTTTGTGGATGTGCTTTGAAACTGCACTCTGTGAACAGCTTGCTCTTTGAGAAATTTCTTTTTGTGTCTTACCCTCCTGATGGAGGGTGTCATTGACGGTCCTCTGGACAGCAGTCAGATCAGCAGTCTTCCCCATACTTGTGATTTAGTTTACTGAACCAAGCTGAGTGTTTTTCAAGGCTCAGGAAACCCTTGCAGGTGTTTCGAGTTAATTAGACGATTCAAGTGATTCATTGAACACCCTACTAGTATACTTTTTCATGATATTCTAATATTTAGAGATAGGATATTTGAGTTTTCTTAAGCTGTATGCCATAATCAGCAATATTAAAATAATAAAAGGCTTGCAATATTTCAGTTGATTTGTAATGAATCCAGAATGTATGACATTTTTGTTTTTTTAATTGCATTACAGAAAATAAAGAACTTTATCACAATATTCTAATTTTCTGAGACAGTCCTGTATATTAAGAAATCGAGGATGAATGATTAATTAGTAAAGCTGCATTTTTAATTTGTATCTCTGTTTCCACTGTTGTGTCTTGCCAGAAAACAACTTGTTCTCGGCCACTTCAATTAACTTCCTGGGCTCTGAACCCGTGCTGGCGCGCAGCTCCCCTGTCTCAATACGCACTGAGTTCAAGAGCTCCTGGCTTCATGGTAACATATGATCCTATCCTATATAATGTTGAAGATGGCGTTAATGCAAATGCTTTACTGTCTGAAGCAGTGTTATATTTCATACTGAAAACTATTAAGTAAATATCTTGGTCAACAACCCTTTTATTTCCATGACTTAGACCAGACAATGACAACAATACAACAACGTCTTTATAGAGTAGCTTTGACTATATGTTGCAGTGATTACTTATTGTTGACTAAAAGACTAAAATGATTCAGATAAATCAGATTCTTTTTTCCAGCAGTTCTTCTTCCTGTGTAGCTGTGTTTAGCAGGACTAAATCAATAGTACAGTCACAGGCACTAGGCCTAACTTACCTACTTAAGTTAAAGTAAACAATACCAGCAAGGTACAGTAGCTTGGGAGGAAGACACGAGGTCAAACTTTGGCTATTTGACTGATTATATATTCTACAGCAGTGGTTCTCAACTGGTGGGTGGCGACCCAAAAGTGGGTCGCGGACCCACAATCTTTTTTTGTTGAAAAAACTCAAACTTTTATTTTGAAGGCCCGATTCTCTAACGGCGTTGGACTGGAAGTACCGGAGACCATAAACGGTTTTGAAAACTTCTGTCACGTAGTGAATATCTTCTCAATAAAACCTCTTTCGAGTCTTCTGGCCAATCAGAATCCAGATTGTTGCCGGAAGTCCTCACGGAGAATAACTTTACGGTAGAACTACTCTTTATACATCCATGGGTACAACTTGAGGTGGTTCGGGCACCTAGTAAGGATGCCACCTGGGCGCCTCCCTAGGAGGTGTTCCAGGCACGTCCAGCTGGGAAGAGACCAAGGGGTAGACCTAGAACCAGGTGGAGGGATTATATCTCTTCGCTGGCCTGGGAACGCCTTGGGATCCCCCAGTCAGAGCTGGTTGATGTGGCCAGGGAAAAGAAAGTTTGGGGCTCTCTGCTGGAACTGCTATCCCCGCGACCCGACCACGGATAAGCGGGAGAAGATGGATGGATGGATGGATGGATGGGAACAACTTCAGATCAAAATGAACACATAATGAAATATGACCCCCGGTTTGATGATTGACAGGTCACAGAACAATGGGGGCTATCTATCCTTACCCACAATTTAAAGTAATTCACACAGACTATCTCCTCTTTGCTCTTCTCTCTGTGTGGAGCAGCAGGTTCAGCTGTCAGAACAAAGTGAAAAACAAACAATGGCATAACATATTATTAATATGTTGGGTAGTAATATATGTATTTATTTTCTTCTCAGTGTACTAGAATGCGTAGTTTATATGTTGCAGTGTGAGAAAAAGTTTTTAGAGAGTACTTGTCCATGGACAAGTGAGTTTGGCAATTTACTTGTCCGAATACATTTTCAATTGTCCAGAATGGACACAAATTGGGGCCACTGGAATCTTCTTCTTCGCCATCGTATTTTACATTTTCCCACGGTTTTTACGACACCGCTCACGTGAGTGAGCGGTAAGATTTTACTGCATCACACATAGGGCTGGGTATCGTTTAGATTTTAACGATTCCGGTTCTGCTTTTCGATTCCAGTTATTTTCGGTTCTCGATTCCGGTTCTTTGAGAGGGTAAAAATAAGTCCCATGACAAACTGGGAGAAAAATATATTTATGAAAACATTAATTCAAATCTGTATTCCTATTTACAAATCAGTTCATACTGTTTCATTTATTACGGTTATTGAATACAATTATATAAACATAATCTCCGCATTGTTTTGTTAGTTCTAAGTGGTGCAGTTTAAGAATGTACAATTGGCCCAGTCTCCTCTGATGTTACACTGCAACCTGCCTGTGAGACAGAGTCCAACCACACAATCTGTGTGTCCAACACATGTCCTGCAACACACATGCTGCAACCTGCCTGTAAGACAGAGTCCAACCACACATGTCCAACACATAGGCCTAATAATAATAATAATAATACATTATATTTATAGCCTATAGGCCTAGCGCTTTTCTAAAACTCAAAGACGCTTACACATGTCCTGCAATACACATGCTGCAGCTGCCCAGCTGTTCACTGTTTGTAAAAGTAAATAGATAGTATTTTAATTTCAATAATTTCTATACCCTGCCTTATAAACAATACTGACATCCCTGTGGTCCTCCGAGTATGGGGGTCCGGGGATATGATTACAGCGCGAGGACACAGGGAGGCTGCTTCACTTCATAAAGGAAATGGCGGTCAATATTAACAACAAAGGAGCTACAATTCCTAATAACCTTCATTACGTGTTAGAGAAAGAACATAAGAAAGTTTGACAAAGATGAGGCTGTTAAACGGGCAGTGAATCCGCTGTCTGTAGAAAGAGAGAGAGAGAGAGAGAGAGACGCTGAGCTGCACCATGCAGCGATCAGCTGATCCGGAGCAGAGAGAGGGAGCTGCGGTCCGCGGGGCTCGGCTTCGCCTCCTGTCCTCACAACTCTTATCAATCCCGGGAACGGACAATTGTTGTTTGTTCCTACTCGGAACCGAGTTTTGCTTCCCAACCCTGCCACTGTGCTACACTTCCCGCCCCGCCCCTGTACAGAAAGCGGCGAGATGCATTTCATTAGGAATCGACAAACAGAACCGAAACTAACATTTCTAAACGAACAATGGCGGACACGTCCAATTTGCGAATGAGTTCTGCCTTTTGTAAACTGAATCTATCAATAATATAACAATAAATCCGGGCGAAAAACGTCACTTGTCCGCCGGACAAGTCAATTGAAAGATCTACTTGTCCGATATTGTAAATAACACGTCCCGGACGGTGGGACGTGTACTTTTTCGCACACTGAAATCTCCTGGGGGAGAATCCCCCCAGACCCCTCTGGGGTTGGGTTTTCAGCATGTGTGCCTTTTTATTTTATACAGTTCAGCTTTGATTCCATCTTTTCATTAAACCTTTTTTAAAAGCATACTTTAGTTCTGTGAAGGGATATATGCACTGTACTTCACTTTAATTAATATTGTGTGCTGAGAAGCGTATATATTACGGCGCAATTTTTTTGTTGTTGAATAGAGTGGTTCAAAATTTCGGGTCTCGATCTATTGACTAAGGAAAAAGTGGGTCCCAAGGCTTGACCAGTTGAGAACCATTGTTCTACAGAGTACAATGCCCTGGTTTTAAGTCAACTAAGGAGGCATACAAAACAGGATGAGGTTGACTGAATGTAATAAGAAAAACTAAAAGGGACATTTGACACGGGACTAAAACTAAACTAAAAAAGTAGCAGACAAAATGTACACTCCTGCTCTGAGGTGAACAGTCTCATCTTGATGATTTCTTAGTAGCTCAGTCAAAGTTGCTGTTCTTTTCTTCTTTCAATACCAGAGCCCACCTTTGTTTCCATGGCTCAGATGCCAGAGAGTGATCTGAGTGAGGAGGGAGATGATGACAAGGTCTACCTGTTCTTCAGTGAGTCCGCTGTGGAGTGCGACTGCTACAACAAACTGGTGGTTTCCCGCGTGGCCCGGGTCTGCAAGGTGAAAAAGAGTTTAGCGTGCATGCACTTATTATTTGTCGCAGGTCCATTTCCCAAAACGACCGTAACATATAAACAGCACTTCCTCAGTGGCGCTCAGTCCGCTTTCCGCTGCTTGATTGCGCATCCCGTTTCTCTTTGTGTATTTTCCACTTGTCAATGTGGCATTACAAGGTTTTTTCTGTGCTCACAGGGGGATCTTGGAGGTCTGAGGACCTTACAGAAAAAATGGACATCCTTCCTGAAGGCCAGGATGGACTGTCCCGTGTTGGAGTCTCAGCTGCCGTATATTATCCAGGACACTTACCGCTTGTGTGACCCGCAGCAGCACTGGAAGGACTGTTTGTTCTACGCCATCTTCACACCCCAGTCGTACGTTTGAATCAACAAACGTGTTTGTGTTTGAGGGAGCAGGGTCTCTTTCTCTTTAATGGGCTTTGGCACACCACTTGGCTCACATTTCTGTGTGTGTTTCAGGGATACATCAGGCCTGTCTGCAGTGTGTGCGTACCGCGTGTCAGACATCAGCAAAGTGTTTGCGATGGGGAAGTACAAGACCCCAGTCCCCGTAGAAACCTCTTTTGTTAAGTGGGTGATGTACAGCGGAGATGTCCCCGTCCCTCGGCCCGGAGCTGTGAGTCTGCCCAGAATTCAACGTGTGTGTGCGTGTGTTAGAAACAAAGGCAAAACTCAAAAGGCAACTCTTTTTTTTTTTACAAGTGTCCCAGCAGGAAACTGATTCCTTTTGTATTCTGACTCCGTTGTTCTCTCTTTTCTCTTTCCTTCCCCTCTTCCCTCGCCAGTGCATAGACAATGAGGCTCGTAAAGCGGGCATAAATCAGACTCTGGACCTCCCAGACCGGACCCTTCAATTTATCAAAGATAGGCCCCTCATGGACCAAGCTATCCAGCCAATAGGGGAGAAGCCTGTTCTGGTGCGAAGGGGAGCCACATTCACACGCATCATAGTCAACCAAGTGCAGGCCGCAGATGGAGAGAAGTACCATGTCATGTTCATAGGCACAGGTGGGGGTTTCAGTTCAGCTGACAGCCACTTCCTTTCTTTATTTCCCTCTGCTGCTTTTGATATCATCACAACAGTGATAAGTGTCAGGTCATGTGTCAGTATATAAATAAAGCATATTTCTATATTTCTATTAAAAAGAGGAAGGCACAATGCTGAAAGCAGTGAACTACGATGACGAGATGTTCATCATAGAGGAAGTGCAACTCTTCAAGCCTCCAGAGCCAATCAAGACTTTGAAATTCTCTCATGTCACGGTAATTTAAAACTCTTTCGTAGCCCTTATAAATATGTTTGCGTGTGTGTTTACTGTATATGACGGTAAAGCACCAACATCAGTGTGATGGCTCTATGTTTCTGTGTGATGTCTCACTGTGTACAGGGTCAGCTCTATGCGGGCTCAAACTCGGGGGCAGCGCAAATACCGCTGGCCTCCTGCTGGAGGTCCCTATCCTGCATGGACTGTGTTCTAGCCAGAGACCCGTACTGCGGCTGGGACAAAGCTGACGGGAAATGTGTCGTCCTTTCTGATGTGACAGGGTAGGCTTCTTTCCCAACATGAAGTACATGCAGTGTCGATATCTGGTCTATCAAAACTAAATGGTCATTCCTGTATCCTCTACTTTAGAGAAATAATCCAAAGTGTGAAACAAGGAGATGCCTCTCTCTGCCCTGATGCTGGTGAGTGTGTGTACACTACCACTTTAATAGAAATACTGTAAGAAATATTGATATTATTAAGAAGTGGATGCCTGTTGCGACTTTCCTGGAAGAACTGCTGTATTAAGGCACAGCTGATGCAAACCAAACATTTTCCCAATAATGCAGCTTCACATTCAAAAGAATGTACAGCTAAAGTTTACTTTTATAATCTAGAAGTCACAGTAAATGCATTATGTTTCTACTATTGATCATCAATAATGTGTATGCAAAACATCTAACTGTTTTGTGTTTTTGGAGAGCAAATATAGAATTTTTAATAACCAACTCCTTTATTTAAATGTGTTTTGATGGCCCCCGTATCGTAGGAGGTGTAGCATTAACAGTCACCGACAGTAAAGAGGGTGTGGCCAAATCACACCAGAACAAAAACATGAATTACTGCCAATTTTAATCTTTTACATAACAATAATTGAGGTGGATTGGTAAATTGAAATTGTGTGTAAGTGAAGGACCCGTTTTGTTTTCAGATCCTGTGAAACCTATGAATAGGTCCTTCTGGCACGGGGGAAACCTGAATCTCCGTTGCCTTCCACCCTCCAACCTGGCAAAGATCAGCTGGGAGTGGGCCGGCCGGCCTCTGACCCCTTCAGCTCGCATTCAGGTTCTACAGGACGGACTGCTGATCCTGAACGCCACAGAGTCCGACAGTGGTCGGTACCGCTGCCTGTCTGTGGAGCTCTCCAAAGCTGACCAGTACACGAGCACCGTGGCAGAGTACCAGGCTACAGCCCTGTCTGACCCGGGGGACACAGGGTCCACCCAGGCTCAGACTAAAGGCCACTCTGTGGCTGGACTGCAGGTCGTAGTCGGGCTCCTTGTAGTTTCTCTTCTTGCCCTTTTGGCTTGGAACTTTTACAAAGGCCATCTACCGCTGCCCTGGAACTGCAGAAAGAAGAATACAGAGCAATCCCAAGAGACCCCCGAGCAGGGGGGGCTGAACTCCAAAGTGACCTACCAGGATGCACCGGGGCCCGTACCGACAGAGGGCAAGCCCCTGGTGTCTGGAACAAACAACGGAAGAAATAACCACACTGGAGGGGAGGCCGCTGTAGAGAATGAGGACCCCAAAGATTCTCTGCAGTTTATTGATGACGAGTACGAAAATTCCAAATGACAGGCAAATTAAATGTTCCATCCTGCGCAACTAAAGTTTGAGAAATGAACAAGAATAACGCATACTATTTGTTAAGAGGCAGAACTACTGGATTCATGAGTTCAGCTCCAACGTTTGAGAGAAATCTCAATTTATGGGACTATAAAACATTCCAAGGAATTGAAACTTGTTTTGAGACACCTAAAGATTAGGCGCATTCACACCGCAGTACTTTTCCCACAAAGGTTCATGAGAACTTAGTTCATCAGAACTCTTTAGTTCAGATCGCATTCACACCGGAATAAGTCCCTGGGGGTGTATTCGGCAAATGAAGCCGCTGACGTCACTTCTTCTTCTGCTGCTTTGGGTTTACTGGCAGGCCGCAAACAACTTCACGGCGTATACTGCCGCTCAAAATCCCCGGCCGGAAGTCCCCGGAGTTGGGGACTGGCTTCAGTAGAAGCTGCTGGGACTCCCAGCAGCTTCTACTGAAGCCTTCCGAGTAAATCGCCAGAACGCCGACACCTCCTCATCTCCACCGCTCCCATGTTTTATTTTGTGTTGCCATAAGTTAGTCTCTCTGTGTTTCTGCGCTGGGCTAATGCTAATAATGCCAATAAAATGGTGGCTTCACAACACTTTTTTTGAGTGGTTTGCAATCCGCCCAGCCAATCAGAAATATAGCTCTTTTCTCACAAGAGAGCCGAATGAGAGTCCCTGCTCTCTAGCAGGGACGGAAAAGGCGGTAAAAAGGTTCTCATGAACTAATTTTGGTTCCGGCTCTTTTTGGTGTGAACGCGACATTTCGGAACTATATCGGAACTAAAGTGGGAAAAGTACTCTGGTGTGAACGCGGCTATTCTGGAACAAGACTTTTGTACACGTTTGAGACATTTGAATTTCTGCTTTTTGTTTTATTATTGTTTGTACATTTAAGTGTTTTAGCTTCCTACTAAATGTTTTCAATCCCTTTCATAGATTTAGCATATCTTGTAAAAATTATTTTGATTTTCAGAGGGAATGTAAAATCATTTAAAATGAGCCATTTTCATTTTACCACTAGCTGCCATAGTTCTTTTATTGTATTAAAACGTTTCTACCTGGTTCTTGTGTTGTTCCAGTGTATCTAAATATAGACAACAATGTTTATTAGCTTTCAACAAGACTGGGCTTGCAAAGAATGTGAAGAACAGATGTCTGCAGATGCCTGCAGTGATGAATCATCTTTGTCCTTTCGTGTATGTACATCTCGTCTTTCTGAAGACTGACCTAGTTTCAAATATTAAATTTCTTAACTCTCAAATTTAAATGTTTAAAATTGGTGTTCACGACGGAAACACATTAAAACGTGGCAACTTGCAAAGAGTAAGAAAGGGAAAAAAATCTTTATTGTGTAATTTTGATTACGTTACAACTTACAGTACAGAGTAATGTAGCTCAGACAAACTGCTCTTAGTGAGAGCAACTCAGAACAATAGAAAATAGCCCCATTGACTGCACAGCCTACATAATATAGCGTCTATGCTTAAAACCCAGCGACTGGGGTCTTGGTCTGTCCCTCTTTGTGGTCTCTATCTCCTGTAGCGGTACCTCTTGAAGTGGAACCACAACTGGAAGATCCCATTGGCGAACTGACAGCGGAAACCGTGTCGATGTGAGTACTCCCACTCCCTGTTGACAATTTTGAAGGCAATGTCCTCGTATGGAGGGCCGGCGTGGAACCTTAGGATCCCAAAGTCCTTGTTGTCGGGACTGGGCTCGAGGAAGTACTGCGGGGTGGAGCGCTTGTCGATCAGGTCCGGGTAGAAGATGTTGAACTTGTAACCCTGCACGATCTTGGGCGGAGGGTTGTCGAAGTCGTAATGGGTCTGATTGTATTTGTTCCACTCGAAGCCTGTGTGGACTCTGTTGAAGAAGCGTGGTTTCCTGGGACGGTATTTGTCCGCCCACAGGTACATCTTCCCTGTGACGGGGAACTCCACGCTGAACTGGGCCTCGTCGTTGCCCATGCCCTGTCTGGCGCGACGGAGGAAGAGGTCTTCGGCGGTCTCAACGGCATCACCTGATGGAGAAGTCAAAGAAGCAACAATAAGTGGGGAGAAACAATACATATAACCAGAGATGGCAAAAGTACACATCCTTTACTCTCTTCTTTAGAGAAGACCAGGAAATGATAGATACACGGATCGTGTTCAAATCAATAGGCACGCAATGACTAAATAATAATGATCACGTCACCAAACACAGATTAAAACTAAAGTAATGAGGCTGTTTGAAAATGGTAAGAGGTAGAAAGTACAGGTATTTGTGTTAAACATGTGAGAAGTAAAAGTAACAAGTCGTCAGAAAAATAAGTAGTGGAGTAAAGTACTGATGCCAGAAAAATGTACTTGAGTACATTAACAAAGTATTTGTACTCCACTACTTCCCACCTCTGCATATAACATATTTTGTGCAGCAAAAATGGTAGGTGCTGCTACATCTTCTGCAGGCATTAGTGCCCTGTGTGTTAATAATCTCATACCTGTGACTTGTAGCTGTTGTTGGCGTGCGAGCTCCAGCCTGGCTGTGTCCTCTTCTGCTGTGGTGGTGTGCGAGTCCAGCGGCAGCTCGGAGGACGTGAGCAGCGTGGGACTGTAGCGGCCCGAGTCGTACTCCGACTGGCTCTGCTGGATCAAATCCTCCTCCGTCAGCACGGCCTCCACTACCTCGCCCTCCTTCTCTTCGTCTTTCTTGTCGCCCTCTTCTCCTCCTTCCTCATTTGGCTTGCCCACACCGGATGTTGATGGACCTGCCTCCTCGTCATCCCCTTCGGTGTCTCTTTTGTTATTTTTGGTGGAGGATGAAGGGTCCCTTTTTTTTTTTTTTTAACACAGAAGCGAGAATTAACAGAAGTAAAAGTTAAAGCCCAGGTTACCTAAGCCGCCATGTCCCCAGGGAATCAGGATGTGTATCATGTGTTGTTTCAATATAACTTACTCATCACCGCTCCTCGTCTCCTCTTTGATGATGGGGAACAAAGGTTCACTTTCCACCCCCTGTTCCTGTTTCAGCTTGAACAGCTTCTGGCGCAGAACATCCTGATGTCGCTCTCTCAATCTATGACACACAATTGAATATTTACATTTTCAATTTCTCCACTGTTTATTCCGATAATGAGCTGTCCTTAGAATTTATAATGCAAGTACAACAGCAGAGATGTGTACCTTGCTCTGGCCAGATAGACTCTGACTTGCTGCAGCAGACTCTCCCAGTAACCGATATCAAGATTTGACCCTCCTGCCCGAATCTTGGTCTCGATGTTCAGGTGCAGCGCCTGCAGCTGGCTGTAGGTCTTTCCTTTGAACACCGTCTGGACATCAATGGTCACAGCTGTGTTGATGCCTTCACGACGATCACCTGAGAATAACAAAACATTGCATTGAAGTTACAATAAATGTTGTTGGGCTTCTAGTACATACAAATCAGAGACAGCTATGAGTTGAATTATTTAGTGGCACGCAGGACCGTAACCAGTGGAACACTAGGAATAAGTGTGCAAAAATATTTTTATTGTATTTTCGAATCCAACGAGACCGCCGGCAGAGTGCGTCTCATCTTGCAGAAGGAAGCCATGCACGCAACACAGCGCAGAAGGATAACTTCTAGCCCAGCTCTCTTTAACTCCAGTCAACTTTCTGCTGCTTGCATTCATGGTGAAACGCTCAGGGGTGTAGCGCACTTCACACATTGCAGTACCCATAAGGAGCTGTTTTGCGTGGCTGTGTCTTTAGTTGAAAACCCAGTGGAGATCTGCTCGTCTGTCATCGAAAATAATATGCTACACAGGGGCAGACTGGCCAACTCTGTGTTCTGGAGAATCACACTACGTCCCGTCGTCAGCGAACCACGCCGGTCGCCAGTGGGCCGTTTACGATCAGGCTCAGTTTGCTGACGGCCGGCACCACCCTTTATTTATATATTTAAATGTGTTTGAACGGCATCATCTAAGTTGCGCTGACAGGCGACAGAGGTCTACAGATCTCCCCCCCCCCGTTGACAGTTAACGAGCGTCGAGCACACTAATCAGATATATATATATATTTTTTTAACCACTCCCTCGACCCTACCCATCGGTGACGGAGTGAACTCCGTCTGTAGCCACACTCGCAGCTCAACGAGGCTCCCTCCTGTCAGATGGAGGGAGTAAATACAGCGGCAAGCTTTGGGACGGCCTCCCCTCTCTAAGGCAGAAACAGGAAATGTCGTAACTGTATGTAACAACGGTTTCAAATCAGCATCTCTTAGACAAAAAGTTTAATTGAATAACTCAAATAAAACTCCAAACATCTTTCATTGTGTTTCAAAGCTCTTTTAGTTTTAAACCTGATGTTTATAAGCTTCTTAGTTTTTGCAACGGTCTGTAAATATACACAACTTTATAATAAAATGCACACTTTTACCTTTTTCTAGACTAAACACAGGTATGATCCTAAGTTAAAAACATATGAGGTTATCATGAGGTTGTTAACATCGCAGTTTATCAGTGAATGTTTGCTGGAACTACTTGTAAACAGCGTGTTTCCTGACGGACACACACAGCGTGACTCCGGTCAGGTAGAGACC
This sequence comes from Notothenia rossii, assembly GCF_949606895.1. NCBI lineage: Eukaryota > Metazoa > Chordata > Actinopteri > Perciformes > Nototheniidae > Notothenia > Notothenia rossii. The sequence continues at coordinate 61,292,454 of NC_136907.1, forward strand.
GGTCTCAAGTCAGCACCGCTGCAGACTCGCTGTTTGAGGACTTGATAGCCCACTCCCGCTCCACACTCGTTGCTTTGGAACAGTCCTCAATATTGCAGACCCTCCGAGTGAACGCGCAAACGGAGGGGTAGGGTGTAGGGGGCGGTTTGGGAATGGGCTTATATATCAAAAAGGTTGCCGACCCATGATTTAGTGATAAAAACACTGCTGGAAACAGAGAAACTTTACATGTCACAGTAAAGCAGGGATTATTCTGTACCTGGTCCTTTCCCAGAGGCCTCCAGTTTTCTCAGTTTGCTGATCTCGTCCTCAGTGATGGTCGTCATGTCTCTCCAGAAGTCCACGTTCTTCCCTTGCTCCAACTCCATGTACACCTGCCAGCACAAAAACACTCAGTTATTTCAAAGATGGAGCTATTTTAAAGTTGAAGCTTCTATTAAAACATGGCCTGTGACGCGAGCCATTTTTAGGGTCATCTGCGTGAGCTAAAAACATTCCATTCACCCTTTGGGGGGGGTTTATTGTTTAAACTCATCATGCTGAGTCTGTATTGCGACACATTTTGTATTGACAAATCATTTTCCACTTAGTTAAAAGTTAAATTCAACTGCAAAAGTCATATTGGATGACTAAAATGTTTTGGCACCCCTCAGTGGCAGATAAAGTCAAAAGACAGCAAGGAAATATATAACTCAGGGATACTATGATGAATCTGACGTCTTTAAACATCTTGTTTTGTCCTTTCAAACCCCCAAATATTCATTATCAATATGATTGATGATGATACTTTTTCACTGGAATAGACCCATAACCACTCACCTTAATGTCCTCCAGCAGGTCATCCATGTCTGTGACCGTGAGCCCGTTGAGAAAGGTGTAGGGCTCGTGCATCTCAACCGCGAGATCGTCATCTTCTGCACTGATGTACTTCGCCAAAAGGTCGATAGGCTTGGCTCGACCATCTCGGATTCTGATCTTGGACCTGGACAGTGAATGTAATTTTCCTATTAATAAACAGAACCATGACGAAAACACCCTGCACTAATACTATCAAAAAGGGATATACGGTATATTGTGTGCACACTGACCTCAGTTTGGCCTGGTGCAGATGGAAGTTGTCCTCCTGCTCGGCCCAGGTTTTGAAATGCTCGGCCTCCTTCTCTCTCTGCAGCATCTCCAGCTCCGTCTCTCTCATGGCCTTTTCTCGCTCCCGCTCCAGACGCAGCTGCTTTACCTGTATACACAAAGTTTGTATAAATAAGAAAATGGCTGATATTCAACACTCAACAATATAGTGCCATCAAATAAATACTCCACAGCTCATACCTTTTGCAGCTCTCTGCGATTCTCCTCCTGAATACATTTGTTTCTGTCTTTAAGGTCTTTATCTCCCAGGTGGCCAATGCCTTTCTTATCCAATGCCTGAAAGAAACACAACACATGAGTTACATTACTCAGAGCAAGGTGGACTGGAAGCTACATTTGAAATCTCCTTCCATGCCGTTAAAATCTTCTCTCTAACTCACCTTCTGCCATTTGAATGTGCCCAATAGGTTGTTGTCCCCAAAGGGATTGTCTGCGTTGGTGTAGCCCATGTACTCTTCACTCCAGCCCATCTTTTCTCTCCTTTTCTTCTCCTTTGCTTCCTTTTTCAACAGTCTCCTGGCTCTCTTCTCCTCTGGTGTCTCCAGAGCCTTCATCATCTCTGTCTGTTTTTTCTTATCCTCCTTTTCTCTGACTACACGGCCTCCACGATCAGACCCTGAGCTATCAGAGGAGTCAGGTGAACTGGAGCGCTGCCTCCCTTTTTCTCTTTTACCCTTGCTACTCTTACTCTTCCCTGGCTCCTTGTCTTCACTCTTCTTCTTCCGCTCTAGGCTTTTGTGTTTGTCTCCTTTTCTTTCCCTGTCTCTGTCTGGCGCTTTCATTCTTCTGTCTCGGGCTGGACTCCCTCTCTCTGGACTACTCTGTCTTCTCCTTTCTCTGTCGCTGCTTTCCTCATGGGAGTCAGAGCTGGACTGCGACCTTTCCCTCCTTTTTTCTCGGGATGTTCCTCTGCGATTCTCCATTTCTTTTTCCTGCTTCCTCACTTTGGAATTGCCTGAATCAGAACTGAGAAAGAAAAAGGGATTGAGTACATTTTTGCTAGTGGACGATCCATAATGTGTTGGAGAGAAGGATTACATGTGTTTTTTTTACTCTTGCGAATGTGAGTGGGTTGAAATGAAACAGCAGACTTGTGAATTAGTGTTGTTTTTTCTCTAAACACTTTTAAAACCTAGATCCAGATGCAATTGCAAGTTAATTGCACAATGATATCTGTATACATGTCAGAGTGTAATAAAAATACGCCTGTTGATTTGCAACTTTTAAAGTACCAATAACACAGTGGGAAACATCAAATGGTTTTTTTTACAGCCCAATTTACACATTTGTCTCAGGGGCATATTACATCCTCTATCATTAGACCCTTGCAGGCCACACTGAAAAACTTCCACCACCCCCCCCCAAAAAAATCACATTTAACTGGGGGGAAATAAAGGAAACCCCTGAGCCACAGAGGACGAACAAGCGTGCAATAAATGTCATGCGTACATAGATTGGCTCAGGTTAATTTATTTGCCATTTAAACAAATACTTATTGAATTAACACGGGCAGTACTAATTCAACTGACTTTTGTATGAGGTAATGTCGTCACAAAGTGTTGTCTAGTGTTGGCTGGTTTGTATGTCTGTTTAGCGTTCAACAAGTGTTACGGCTCGATGATAACATTAACGTTGGTTACCTTGATGATCGACCTCTCGACTTGCTCCTGGTCTTGTTTGCTGGTCCTCTCCTCCTCTCGCCCTCCGAGCTGCTCCTGGAGCCACCTGGACGGTCCCTGTTTTGAGGCCGACGCCGACCTGGAGAGCCATCGCTGGAGTTCCTGCTGCCGGAGCGGCCCCGTCCTCGCGCGGCTCTTTTTGTTTCCACAGACCGACTGCGGCCTCTCCTTACCTCCGGTGTGTGGGACCGGCTCACTCTGGATCTATTTCGTCGGTCTCTGCTTGGGCTTTTGGACCTCGAGCGGGACCGACGTCGCGATTTCGAACCCATCATGAACTTTCCGTCTATGCGGGGTCTGGAGTGCGCTCTGTCGCATAAATAAGAGGTAACAAAGAAAACCGTTTGCTCTCCTCACAGCGGGGTAGTATAGAGTGTTTTTTAAACATTCAATTAACTACATGGACATATGTGTCTGATTCTCTCACTTACAGTCATCATAAAATTGCGGTAAATTGTCTGGTTTTAAAATGATTTGATCTGGCAGTAGGTAGCCATCTGAAGGGGTCTTTCTAAAAAATAATGGCGCACATTCTAGACGTCATGAACAGAGCTTGAGAAAATAAAGTATGAATTAATACAAATGATCTAATTGAAGTTGTTGGTTACATGGGACATCTTAAATATATTTAACATAATTTACATGTAATAAATTGTTAAAATACAGTGACATTAAAATTAGGTCAAAGCTGCTTTTCAGAAACACAAACAACATTCGCGTTTTCGTGACGTCAGTCAACTGGCAAATGTAGTTGTCTTAATTCACTCTTAAATTAATAGTTTAAAATAAAACTGCCATTGCTCATCCAATCAGCCCTGATTCATTTTGTATTCATATAAACAAGTATTTGACCACGTCTTTGTGTGTCTTATTGTTTGCTTTAACGGTTAGAAGTAATGTTTACAGATGGTTCGTGGACTACAAATCCCAGACAACACAGAGCGCCATTGCCTGTGTGAAGGGGAGAGGAGACTCCTTTCAGAAACATTCTTCTTTACCCAGCTGTCTGTTGGGGCGATATTAACTGCATTTCTTACTGATGCCAGCAACATCTTTGATTCCTCGCATTTCAGAGCAAGAATTTTGTTTTTCCTTTTTTAATCTCGCTCTAGTGACGAGTGTTACCTACTCGCACACTCGGTAAACTCGTCTTCAGCTGCTCCGTAAGGTACAGCTTGTTAGCTGGTTTACATTAGCCAGCAGCTACCAGTAGATTTACGGCTTATATCCGTGGCTGCGCTTCCAGGTAGATCAACTAAAGAGGCGCTGCTCAGCCACCATGGTTTGGTCATTTCACCAAATCCAGGGTAATGACATTGGTGAATAATTCATCTGATTTGAGGAAACATAAACGCAACCTTTGTTTGACAGCGCAACCCGTCTGCTCTGGCCTGTTTCATTGTCTGCGAACATCGAAAACAACCTAGTGTTATTTTTTTTTTATTGTCAGTGGGTTGTTGGCCAACTCAGCCGTGTTCGTGTAAACACAGCAGTCAGCTGTTGACTTCAGATTTTACCACAGGCCAGCTATCTATTCCGGTATGGCACAACACGACCACTGTCATGTAGCTAGTTCACAGAAAGCACTCATGTTGGAGATGAAGAGCCTTCAGGAGGAGCCTGTGGAGGGATTCAAAATCACACTGGTGGACGAGGCTGATATGTACAACTGGGAAGTGGCCATTTTCGGACCCCCAAACACTCATTATGAAGGGGGGTATTTTAAGGTAAGAATTGTCCACCAACGTGGAACATTGTCTTTGTCGAATTAACAGATCATTAAAACATTTACATATAGCACATACAAAATCACTTACAGTAGGAATTGTTAAAATAATACAACTTTATAGATAAATCGACAAACAAATTATAACTTCCCCACATCCATGACAGCAGCTCCAAGTTAAAATGCGGAAGGAACTCTTAAAAAGAAGAAAAAAACATGTATTGACAACTGCCATTATTTCAGTTTTTAGCCCCAAGGAAGACCTACAGCAGTTGAAACCTTTTTAAATGATTTACCAGCAACAGCAATTAAACCTTTTTAATAATAAATGTTTTTGTTTTGAACTTAGCACCTGAAACATCTATGATTTACCAACAGATATACACATGTCATGCATTATATTGTAGTGATACTGTGCATTGTTACATGTAAATGACCTGCTGTGTATCCCTCTCAGGCTCGGATCAAGTTTCCCATCGACTACCCGTACTCTCCACCTGCCTTCCGCTTCCTCACCAAGATGTGGCACCCCAACATCTATGAGGTGACTTATCACATACCCTTATTCTGTTTTACAATCAAATGTGAAGCCATTTCATGTACTTGATCACTATATTTAACATCTCTCGTTGACGAATGATGCATCTTATAATAAAATGAGTTTATTTCCTCTGATTTTAGAATGGAGATGTGTGTATTTCTATATTGCACCCTCCAGTGGACGACCCGCAGAGCGGAGAGTTGCCTTCAGAGAGGTGGAATCCCACCCAGAATGTCCGGTTAGTACCTCCCCCATTACCTCTTTTCAAATGTGTCTCCTTTCTGGGATCCTCCCTTCCTTGTCTTCTCTCAACCACTTCACTGATTGATCTGACTCATACCCTTAGCACATGACATTTGTCTTCAGTGGAGTCTCTTCCGACGTTGAATACATATCGTGGTATTAAACATCTTGTAATGTGATCTGTTTTTGGTCAGTCCATACGTTAGGTGCCTATGTTATGTTATGTTCTTTTTTTGTGAAATATAAGTGGACTTACACAATGTGGAGGCATTACAACTCCATAAGTGCTTTATGGTGGATTTGTGTCGGCGCACTGTTCTTCCATCCAAATAATGAATGGGGCAAAACAATTATAAAAAGCCTCTATCAGGAATTTCACCTTCAATGTACAATAATGGAACCCCTAAAATTCTTACTCAGTTAGAAAAAAGGTCAATCCTTTATACATAATGCTGTAATATTGGTTCAAATTACTACATCATTAATTTCTGGATGATGTATTTTTTTTACTCACATTTGTGTTCACTTCCAGGACAATTTTGCTGAGTGTGATCTCGCTGCTGAATGAACCCAACACCTTCTCTCCCGCTAACGTGGACGCCTCCGTCATGTACCGCAAATGGAGAGACAGCAAGGGCAAGGACAGAGAATATCAAGAGATCATCAGGTAAACAGACGTACTTTATTGGCGTCATTCATAGTGCTTTTATCACAAGAGCTGACTAAATTCCTTCCTTCTCTTCAAGTGTCAATCATCTTTACAGTATATATTATTTTACTTCCCGCTCAGGAAACAGGTATTGGCCACCAAGGCAGAAGCAGAGCGTGACGGTGTGAAGGTGCCCACCACGCTGGCCGAGTACTGCGTCCGCACACGCGTCCCGGCCCCCGACGAAGGCTCTGACCTCTTCTATGACTATTACTATGACGACGACGATGTGGAGGGCGAGGACGGAGACTGCTGCTACGACGAAGATGACTCGGGAAACGAGGAGTCGTGACGTGCTTTTTGGGCCGCATCCTCAATTTAGCTGCGATACGCTACCCGTTTTTTCTGTCAGGCTTGCCAGAAATTCTCGGTCCACATTCAACCGAGAAAGATTTGAAGCTTCCCACTTCTAAACCAATGAAAAGAGCAGTTTTTCCTGAGCCTTTGAATTATTTTCTGAGGCGTTGCACCGTTGTGGAAGGGTCAGATCTGGTAGAATTTGCACCAGCACAAAAGTCACCAAGTTCTTCAGATATTATGAATTTCCATTATCACCTAAAACCTTATTTTGAGAGAATATCACTTAATCCTATTGAGTTGTTCATTCCCATGTATAATATAAAGTATTGTGGGGTTAATACCACTTTTAACAATAGCAACATTTGCACTGGTGCAACTGCAAACACTTCCAAACTTTGCTCAGCCTGTCACTTCTCTCGTATATCTTTATTTCCCTAATTGTAAGTGATTGTTGCTCAGCAGTAGTTGGTCTCAGTGACTGACAGAAGATTGAGGACTTCAAGCAGCATTTTTGTACCGAATGATCTACTGCAAATCCATTAAAAAAAGATATTTCTGAGTTTCCCAATCTTGTTGCGCTTCAATCCGAGGGGATGTCACAGAGCGATGTTTTGTTGAGCATGCCAGAACATCATCAGAAGCTTTTTGTCCCTTTTACCTACGGGTTGTTTACCTATGGGTTGTTTACCTACGTCACTATCCGTTATCAGCTTGGTGAAAATAAATAGTCGAGTTGACTGAGGTCCCACAGAACTCTGTATCTGGAGGACCGGCTGGCGTCAGTTGGTCAAATCCTGATGTGAACTGTTTCGGTAACAAGAAATTGATATTTTGCTGTGTTTCTCCTGGTTACTGTTGGATGTGTTTCTGTGTCATTTTGAGTGTGGGGTTATGTCATTTGAAGTAGCTCAGATGTAAAAGTCGTTAAGGGACGTTTTTCAGGGGGGGGGGCAGAACTAATTACTGATCTGAATTGTATTTCTCTTCAGGTTTTCTCTCTAAGAGGCCCGAGGGAGCCAAAGACGTAAAGCAGTGTAAAAGAAAGCCCAAAACATTTTCTGACTGTCTGTTGTATTCCTGTCTTTGCTCTCTTGCAGGCTTTGTTATGTAGTCTCTTTACTTTGTTTAGACATTATGGCTGCAAAACCTTGGCTTGAGATTTATTTATGTGATGAAATTATTAGGTTTGATTGGCAAAAAAAGCATATGTAAGAAATTTGTTTGTCAAAAGCTGTTGTTGCAGTATCATTCAAATTTCAAAAATGCTTTTCACCCCCAGAAGTGTACTGTAGAGCAAAAAGGCTGCCGTGTTTTATTATTATTTCTATTCTTTGTTTCAGCTGAGAGTAGTTTTGATATGATTTTTAGAGTGCATGGGTCTCTGTGTGTATTTTTTCATCAGCAATATTGATTGTTTAATTTACTTAAAGTTCATACTGAATTTCTCAGGATAGTGAATTACATATAAAAAACTATACAATTTCCCTCTTTTAGGTGGTCTTCAGATTTGGTTTAAAGCTTCAGCAGGAACCATAACTGATATGCACATGTAGCTGTATAGGTAAACAAAGTATTGTTTTATTCACCTGTGTTTATTTTTTCTTTTCGGCTATTTAAAACTGGAAAATAAAGATTTATTGGGAAAAATTAGCTTATTTATTGCTTTATTTGGATTAGTTGTTGCCTACTTCTAACATTAACTCTCTTAAAGGTCCCATGTCATGCCTTTCCGGTTATTACTTGTCCCCTTGTGTACTATGTAGCCTTTTTTTTGTATGTAAAGGGTCTGCAAAGTCACAAACCCTCAAAGTACACCCTGTAGCGAGTAAAACTCTAACACAGAAAATACCTGTCTGTGCTGCCCAAGAACGCCTCTTTGGACGGTGGTGGACTCATCAGAGAACAGAGTGGGCGAGCTGACCAATCAGAGCACAGTGGGCTCATAGGGAGGGGTGGGGGCAGGAGCTCCAACAAGCCGTTTAGGACAGAGAAGAAACCAGTATGAGAAACCAATGTGATTTTGGAACCTTTATTTTAACATTCAACAATTGATTTAAAAGGGATTGGCGAAGACAGAGCTTCATTTCTCTCACACAGGAATCTCTGAAATCTAATTAATTTTTGATAAGGGTCCCCCTTTATAATAAATGTACCTTTTGATAAGGGTCCCCCCTTATCAAAATGACACTTTTTTTATAAATGGTCGCAAACGGAGGGAATTGGGCCAAATATATCCAGGGTCTGTTGAACTGGCTTCGTCGTACAGGCCTGTACTGGCTGGACTGATTGGATGAGGGGAAATCCCATGGGAAATCCTTGTTGTGAACATATCGTCGCTAAGAGATGACGTCAGTTCAACACCACAACTGAAGAACCGCCTTGGCGCTTCTTAATACTTGAACAGTTTTCTAAAAACAATACAATAGAGTCAAGCAACGTTACCGACAACAGCAATGTCTGTGAATTATGCTGCTGGGCTCTCGCCGTACGCAGACAAAGGTGTTTGCGGACTTCCTGAGGTAAAAAATAACGACCATGAGCTAACGATGGGTTGTGTTTGTTAGCTTATCTATTGCTAGCAGTCTAGCAGAAGAGGGCGCTTTTTTAGGTTCAGTTCAATTACAAATAATAGAAAATACATCATAAAAGCTAAACACCAATGTAAAAATCCTCCATGACAAGACAGAGTTATACATTCTTATGTTTACTCATGTACAAATGTTACGAAATGTACGGTAATGTCAGAAAGCAACACCACAACACACTCAACATTTAAAATGTCCAGATTACAACAAAGGAATTCCCAAAGACAGACAACATATTAATTAGAACGTTTGTTATTGCTACCTTGTGAAAATGTTTCTTTATTGAAAGTTGGATAATATTGACACATACCATGTTTATGTATGTTTGGCTTCAGGGTTAATTGGAAGAAAGGGCTATCATACCCACATTAGACAATACCACTTACCCCGGTGATACAACATTACTGTATGAAAAGCATCCCTTATCAACCCCTTGTCATTCTTAAGTACTCTTGATATTTAGGTATTGTTACAAACATATTATGATATTTGATTGTGCCAGTATCTGCCAACTGTTCTTAAACTAGCTGTTTCTTGTTCTGTTGCAGGTATTTGATAGTCCTGAGCAGCTCAAGGCGAATGTGGAGACCCTCGCTCAGCTGATCAGAGACTCTCAGTACCTGGTGGTCCACTCTGGAGCAGGAATCAGCACCTCAACAGGCATCCCCGACTTCAGGTGAGGCACAGAGTCATCAGAGCATCTATAGCCCTTTATCACAGACACATACTGATTTTCTCTCTCTGCACAGTGACCTCACTCAGTCCCAAGTCAAGTTTAAGTTTCTTTTTTGTTTAAAAGCTCCTAATCAACTTGTTACAGGACTGGTTTGAACATCTAGCACACTATTGCTTATGTGTGACCAATGACCATATACAGTAGTGTTTGCAGGCCATACCGTTTCTTTCTGTTAATTTGTATATGACCCTATATATATTTTTGTATATTAACCTTCAATATTTATTTTTATTGTGACTGAATTAGTTGGTAAATTGATTAGAAAACATTACGACCCTGGGGAAAAAATGTGGACAACCACCAACTTTATGCCACTAATACAAAAACACTTTAATATTTTCTCCATTTCTGGATGGTATAATTATAGACCTTTCGACTTAAGCTCCTGCTCTTTTCTTGCAGTACTACTGTATGAGCAGTTGAGGGCAGTGCTTGCTTATTATTTGTTGTATTCAGCTCTTTGTAAACAACCACACACGCTTCAATAAATCAAATTGGTCTTCCATTATAGTGAAATAATTAGTTTTGCCAGCTGAGCTTTTGCACTTATTTAAAATAAAGAACTTTTGACTCATTAATTGAGTTCATTCTGGTGGAGTCTTCTAGTCAGAATTCATATATGCACAACTGGAGAACTTGCCCCGTAAAGACCTGACCTATTAATATTTGTTTGGTTGCCTGTCAGTCAGCAAGAAATGACCTTGGAAGGCAATATCATTAAAGCCAATATGTCTATGTACACATGGGGCCCACTATCACAAATGATATTCCCAATGCTGACTAACACACACACACACACACACGTTTTCTCTAGCAAGAGAGAAACTGAGCGCCTCAGGTTCATGCATTATTAACGACACCAAAACGTGTGTCTATATATATCTCGGCTTCACAGATCCTGTGGCTCTCATGTCCTGCAGCATCTTCTCATGGTGATAAGAGCGTAATAGATGGCGTACAACTCATTCTGTAAATGTTAGAACTTGTTTGAACTAGTCTTGGCTGAGGGAGCAGTGAATCATAGGCCCAATTCCAATCCACCCCCTACACACTACCCCTCCGTTCGCGCGGAGGGTCCGCCACATTAAGTGCTGTTCCAAACCAACGAGTGTGGAGGGGGAGTGGGTTATCAAGCCCTCAAACAGCGAGTCTGCATCGGTGCTGACTTCACGTGCTGCCCTACCTGACCGGTCTCAACGCTGTGTGTGTCCGTCAGGAAATAAGCTGTTCATTCAACATCCACTGATAAACTGCGATGTTAACAACCTCATGATAACCTCATATTTTGTTAACTTAGGATCATACCTGTGTTTAGTCTAGAAAAAGGTAAATGTGTGCATTTTATTATAAAGTTGTGTATATTTACAGACTGTTGCAAAAACTAAGAAGCTTATAAACATCAGGTTTAAAACTAAAAGAGCTTTATAAAATTAACACAATTAAAGATGTTTGGAGTTTTATTTGAGTTACTAATTAAAAATTTTGTCCAAGAGATGCTGATTTGAAACAGTTGTTACATACAGTTACGGCATTTCCTGTTTTTGCCGGAGAGAGGGGAGTTGGCTCCAAAGCTTGCCGCTGTATTTACTCCCTCCATCTGACAGAGGGAGCCTCGTTGAGCTGCGAGTGTCACTCCGCGGAGTTCACTACGTCACGGAGTGGGTAGGGTGTGGTTTGGAATTGGGCCATAGAATCAGTAGTGTTGAGAGATGAAGATGTTGTGCATCTGTGTTTTTATGAGCTAACTATGGAAATAACATGGCAACTGTTTGGGTGTTACACAGCAGCAGTACTGCCATGTTTATTCATCATTCAGACACTCTTAGCTAATTGGTGGGCTAAAGGAACAGGAATCGGGCAACAGACTTTATACGTTTTAGTTAGAAAACCTGTCAGTAATAATAATAATAATAATAACTTAGATTTTTATAGCGCCTTTCATGAGACCCAAGGTCGCTTTACAAGGAAGAACAGGAGTATAAACAAACATAACAAAAAGGCAGTCAGACGAACAGTTAGTCAGACAAAACAACAAATAGATTAGGGGCCAAAGTCCTTGGCAGACAGATGGGACTTGAGGGCCCTTATGAAGGCGTCAAGCGTGGGGATTTTGTGGATCTCCGCAGGGAGAGCGCTCCAGAGAGTGGGGGCTGCCATACTGAAGGCTCTATCCCCAAAGAGTCACAGGTTGGTACGGGGGGCCAGAGTCTGAAGACCGCAAGTTCCGGGGTGGGGCATGTGGGAAAAACAGCGAGCCAGCTAGCAGCCAGTGTTTATATTTTTGTAAAATTATTCTTGTCAATTTAGACTGTTGATATTTTTATAAAATGCTCATAAGGATGTTTTTGTCGAATGTCATTTATTCTACATATAATCTATGTTATTTGTTGTAGGATCATCTTTATGCATAGTTTTTTTTGGGTCATATTTCCAGTGGTCTCAGACGTGCAGCATGTGGCAGCAGTTTCTCAGTTTCGTGGACAAAACTTGCAGAATATTTCCACCTAACACTCACTTCAGCGTTGAAAAGAAACCCACACACCAGTTAGGAAATGAAATGCTTACAGTCCACCCACTGCATTACCGCCTGTCAACTCCTTATTATAACTCCTGCCAGTCATTACTTCAATCATATTTTCTCTTTAAGGGGTCCAAAGGGTGTGTGGACAATGGAGCAAAACGGTGAGTCACCTCACTTTGACACCACCTTCGAAGAGGCCCGGCCCAGCTTGACTCACCTGGCCCTGCTGGGGCTTCAGAGGGCCGGCTACCTCAAGTATCTCATTAGCCAGAATGTGGACGGACTTCATGCTCGATCAGGCTTCCCAAGGTAATTCTGTTCTGCAGCATGATGGTTACACATAAAGCATTTTACACACTGAGAAGCTAGCAATGCGTGATTTCACAGATAATTCACAAAGCGTCTAGTAGCACTCAAAGTGGGAATGAAAAATCCCCCTCATGTTGGAAGCCGAATAACCTTGGAAATTGCCCTTTTCTATTCACTGGAACAAAAGCTTGTGTCATTAATTTTTTTTTTTTTTGTCTCACCAATAGTCAAAAACCCATAGTGAGCCAGTTTACTATGTTAAGTGAATACAAATAATTAATCAATTCTGAGATGCTAGAACCATCAAATTTGTTACTTTAATGCGATTTTTCAAAATAGCTTTTGATACATTTTCTGTTGATTGAGTCATTGCAGCCACAACACATCACATACGTTGAGATAGCCACCCATCAGACACCGGGCAACATTAGCATGACTTTGTTTCTGTACATGTCTGTGTCCACCTGATTCATTCCTGAAGGAAATATATGGCTCTTAAGCTGCGAAAACATTAAAGATTGTTAAAACCAAACAATTATCTCAAAGTAACTAAAGAGCAGCGTACTGCAGAGTCAGGGGGTCTTCTGGTTTACAGCATACCTGCAGCAAATGTCCAAAAAGGGCCTCCGTTTGCTCATACATGTAACTTGTTGGATCCGGTTAGATTACCTCCCTGTGCAGGATGATTTGGAGTTGCAGCAGAGTGAGTGGAGAGGGAATGAACAAGTGGACGTGAGATACTTATTTAGAGGAAATGCAATGTGTCAGAAAATGCAGTGAATTCCTCAACGTTAATTGGCCACATTAGAGTAAGTTTGAGCTAACCATATTGTTTCATGCCGGTTTGTTAAATGTTGGAGTGCGACTCATTTTCTATTTAAATATGAAGCTGTTGCTTTGTGATAACAGCTGTAACAGCGCCATATCTTTAAACACTGCTTAATAATAATAATAACTTAAATGTATATAGTGCCTTTCAGGGGACTATAACTAATAATGCTCAGTATAATAGAAACTCTTTGATCTGACTCAGGTTCATCCAAACACACTTGGACTAACCCAGGGCCAAGAATCCAATCTTCACATTCAGCACATAGCCCAGCCTTGTCTCTCATTCACAGTCTTGCATTTCTTCCTCTTCACTCTATCAGTCAGGGTAGACGATGCCATGCATTGAAATGCTATTTCTCTGAGGAAATCATTGAGACAGCAAACAAACTGGGAAAGTAAACTGGTTGGCACTGTGTGTAAAGCAGACATTTGAAAGCAGAAATGAAATGAGGAATTCTGAAATAGTCTGAACTTTTTTGAAGTGATTTTTTCTGGTTTTGTGTTTGATTTGATTTTGTCTGGCAGGGATAAGCTATCAGAGCTCCATGGAAACATGTTTGTGGAGGAGTGTGAGAAGTGTGGCAGGTATGTGCACAAACAAAAACAAAAACAAACACACACACACACACACACACACACACACACACACACACACACACACACACACACACACACATGAAGCACATGCTGTGACTTCATTTCCCTCCACTCCCCTACTCAGTCTTCCGTTATTATTGGAATAAGTTACCTTTGCTGTGAATCATAGATGAAGGCAGCAGCTAATCGCTCAGCAGCTGCTCTTCAGTGACATGTTGTTTTTCCATTTTTTGAATTAGGCAAGTCAAGTGTCATTGGATGTCTAGTGTTATTCTTTTTTTGTTTAAATGTGCAGGAAATGGCTAAAACAACACCAAGTGGTGGTGCTAACTGATTGAAATACTCATATTAATAAATGGACAATGTTGCTTTCAGGCTGAACAAAGAAGTAACCTATAGGAGTCTTGGTTTTCCAGGCAGTATGTCAGAGACAAAGTGATAGGTGTGATGGGACTGAAGCCAACGGGACGTTACTGTGATGTGGTTCGATCCAGAGGACTCAGAGCCTGCAGGTAACACGTGTTTCAGTGCATTTGGAAATATTGAACCACGATCCTTTCCTTAGTATGACCGTATGTGTATTCTTCTTTACTAGAGGGAAGCTGATAAGCACTATCCTGGACTGGGAGGATGCTCTTCCGGACAGAGACCTAAGCAAAGCAGAAGATGCCAGCAGGTGGGGGAGTCAGACCAAATTGCAGCAATTTGTGCTCAGTCGTTTCTTTATTACTGTATTTATTTATTTTTATTTTTTGTCATGATGACCCACAACACAGACTCTTATCTATCCTGATTTCCTTAGACACCCATGTTTCATTGTCAGCCAAATAGTACAAGTCACAGATCCAACGTGGGAAATAATATGTGGGATCTAATTGCTTTCTGAGTGGCTTTACTGTCAACTGTCCTGACATGCAAATGATTCACAGCCTGCTTAAAGGGGATAGTTCAGATGTGTTGAAGTGTGGTTCTATGAGGTACTTGTCCATGGTCAATGTCGTGGCTAACTTCCTTTTTTTTTCTTTCAAGCCACTCGACGCCTTAAACAGACATTTTTACAGTTGAAGAGTTGCTTGGCCTCCGATGGTTCGGATGATGTTATGCGACGTGTTAGCTCAAAATAAAATAACAAACTTTTACACATGCAACAAAGAAAAGAGGCCTTTACAATATTCAAAACAAATCGGCAAAACTCAAATAAAATAACAAACAACTTACAGTAGGTATTCTTTCTTTCTTGATAAGGCTTATATAACTTGATAACATAAAGGATAATTGAACGGTTAAAAACTGTGCCTCGACGGCGTCTTTCTAGCAGGTTGCCCATCACTGTCACTAAAGGAGGCGCCGTGGGAATTGTAGTCTTTTATAGTGTGTCGACTACAGACGTCACAATTAGGTGGCCTTTCTTATAAAAACAAAATACTGCCTCTAACAGTCAGTATATAACAGATGGGAGTTACTGCAGGAAGCTAAGCAATGTACTGTTGTTGACAGGAACTGGAGCAAAATAGGAATTATCAACCTGAAAAAGGCCCACCTAAAATAAGGTACCTGGCAGTCAAGAGGCTATCGTCTTTGTTTTTCCACCCAAACAAACCAATAGAGGCGGCAATAGACCCTCATCTCCTGCAAGCATATTATTCTGTTTCTGTCAATGGAGTCTGGATTTGGCACGAGCATTTGTACCTTCTTCAGTTTCCTATCAGAGAATGGCCGTCTGATGACAAGGGTTAAAAGGATATCAAATATAGCATGCACTCAATTTGATTTTGATGGTTTTAAGTGCTTTAATAACGTGCAGCCCCCATCCACAGCAGTACATTGTTTTTTTTGTTCCCGGTATTCCTGACTGTTTCTCTGAAAAGGGGACCTGCCGTCCACCATCTACCATAGGAAACACACTCATGGATAAGTACTTTATGCAACCCCACTTTAAAACATCTAAACTACCTTTTTAATGATATTGTTTCCCTCCTGTTTGTCAAGGTTTCCATTCAATCCTTAAGACTTAAAAAGCTTTTATCGAGTGTCTTCTGAACAGCAGTATGAAATACATGTTGGTGTTTCACCTTGGTGGGCTCGGAGACCTATATATACACAAAAAGCATAATTACTACATACCATGCTGTGTTAATGCTCTTACATTCACTGTGACATATTGGAAATGGTTTTGCCAGATGAGTGTTACTAAGAGCAGCCATTAGTGCCTTTCACGCTTGCCCAGCTTCCGTTCATTTGAAAACTAACTACCGGGCAATCATTTCAAAAGCACTTTCTGTTGCTGTTATTTACAGGATCCTCGAAAACCTTTCTAACCAGCCGGATCAAATAATATTTCTTCTTTTCCAAAAAAACCCGATTTTTTTCTGCTTTTCTAATCCACAAAAACACGGCAGATATACATATTTGTAAAAGCAAATATTGACAACAATGCTGCTATATTGATTTGTTTTCTAAAGTGTGTATTCTATTTTAAAACAACTAAGATACATATCAGGATTAGACTCTGTCTCGTCTTGAGAGTCAGGCAAATTCAGATACAGCCTTTGGGAATTCTGGGAATTCTTTTATAAAGCTGAAATTTGCAGATTCCACTGTCTCAGATGCATGTTTGTTTGAATCTTGATAAAGAACATCTGGGGAATACCTTCAAAACAGACTATTTTTGGTTTATTCCAATGTTGCCAGAAAGCTTTCTTTTTTCCAAACTGATGCTTAGAGCTGTGACTCAAATATAATGATAATATGTGTAACAATACATTCAAAATTAGGACATTGAACCCTTTTAAATGTACGTTTTCCTCAATAACAAACATTTCTCCCAGCATTGGAAACTCAGCTTATTCCTCAACGCACAACCATGAATACCAGGCAAATCAAAAACGTGAACAGCATGTGACGTATTTCTCTGCTGTCTGCAGACAAGCGGACCTGGCTCTGACGCTCGGTACCTCCCTGCAGATCAAACCCAGCGGAGACCTTCCACTCATCACAAAACGCAAAGGAGGGAAACTGGTCATTGTCAACCTGCAGCGCACAAAACATGTGAGTCTCAATCAAGCCTCTCCAACTGATGCATATATATGAAAGAAACGGCACAAATGAAAGCAAAAATCAAGACTACAGCTGAAAACTGATCAATTGGAAGAAAAATGTTCCCCATTAATACAAGCAACACCAGAACTCTAGCAGCACCTCTTTATGTATTTTCATTTATTTGTATTCACTGCACTTGTACTTGTTTCATCTGGATGGTAAAGCACTGGTTCTTACTAACATAATGGTTCAGGTATTGGGCCATCATTTTATTGATGATATGTTGATAATGTTTGCACAATATGAAAATCGATAGCATCAAGAAATGGTATATATGTCTTTTTGGAGGGCATGAATGATTAACCCTGGTGTACAACAGGTGCAGTTATGTAAGCATCTCCATGTATGTTCTATTTATGTTATGTCTGTGGAAAAAAGTTTGCCCCTGTGACCTGTCCGGCTTCTTCTTGCTAACTATTTCACCGTCATGATTTTCTGTCTCGTAGCACAAGCAGGCGCACCTGCTCATCCACAACTACGTAGACGAGGTCATGAAACAGCTGATGGAGCTGCTGGGCCTGGACATCCCAAAGTGGGAGGGTCCGACAATCTGCGAGAGCTCCGGAGACCCCTCCGTCGACGTCAAACCACCACGTGCAGTCACAGCAAAGAGAAAGTTGAAAAAGTGCCTGAAAAAGGAGGAGAGGAACAGAGACACAACGGCATTGGCAGATGATGGGAGTGTTAAGGAGGAGGTGGTCTCGGTAAAGAGGGAGAGAGCGGACCCTCCGAGGGAGATAAGTGAAGAGAAATAGCCTCAGGTACTTTTCCTCACAACACAAACAACAAAAACTCTACAACCGAGGGTGCTCGGTTTGATCCGCTTCAAAGGACAGAGGTTCTGTTCACTTAACACCCTCTCAAACAAAGACTTCTCTTGTACTGTAGTTTTTTTTAATCCCATTTTTTATACAATTCCCCCCACCCTTTCATCTACGACGAACAGAAATGTGAAACTGACTCCTTAGCTGAAAGCTCAGAAGTTGACATCCTCATGGAGCAAGTTTAGCTAGGAGATTGTGTTTAAGGTAAAAAGATGGCTTTATATGAGGAAATATGGAATATAATGTTGAATATCACAGTTATGATATTACTTACGATACGATATACTTTATTGTCCCCGTAAGGAAATTTGTTCTGGACTCCGTCCTGCAGTTCCGCATACATGTACATATACAAACATAGTGGACATTAAGAGACATACACATATCATCAGTCATACACCGTTTGAACAAACTCAATACACAGACGCACATACTGACAATGGCGATCTATTGCACAAGCCTCATGGCCAACATTTAAAAAGCACATTACATTACATTTGACTACATTTCATTTCATGTGAATGTTAAGAAGCTTAGTGCCAGTAGAAGTTTCGCAAGGGTCGTCATTGTTCCAACATACACACACACAGTCTCTTGATTAAAGCGTGTGGTTTAAATCAAGGACGAAACGTTTAACCAGACATAAATACACAAAAACTGCAGCACACGACAGGAGCCCGGGTCGCAGCAGTGCCGCGCCACCAGTGGTCGAGAGTGTTAAACCAATGGCTGAACTGATTTTTCCAACCAATCATGAACATAAATGAAAAATAAATGAACAGATATTTCAGTGTCCTGAGTTCAACATTCCTTTCAGTTTACGGCTAAAATACAAGAAGAAAGAAAGGTTAAAGAAAAGAACACTGCTGTTTCTCGAACCCTTTTTTGTCTTAAAAGTTACATTTTACATTTTAAAGTGAAACAATGACTCTCTTGCTCACTTTTGAAATTCCTGAGTTCAAAGTGCAGTCTTTCCTGATGCATTTATTGCACAAGGGGACACCACAATGACAATAAAAAAACATTACGCGGTGCAGACCTCATTGGGAGTGTTTTTTTTATTTTGTATTTCTTGTCAAACAACATGCCCTAAAAGTAAACATACTAATACACAGTATGTGATGTTCATGTCTTTGAGGTGAGATCGGGAACACACTGTTATAAATATAGCCTATAATGAGGTGTGTTGCGCATTCTAATTAAAAACTCCATTTAAATCTCGCACTTCAGATCTTTTCCCTACAGATCTATCCTTTAAAGACACCTTGATACTTCTCAAAACATCTATCAATAGAACATCTCGTGGTCTGAATAACTTAGTACATCTTATCTTGGCCTTATAGACCTGAGGGAAATTGAGGTTAAACCTAAACCCAACAATAACCATAGCATTCATATTACTTCTTTCATGGTACAGAAGCATTTACCTTTTCTAGAGACTGTGTATTTCTGTTAAATGGAGCCCTTGCTGCTGCATGGCTGCAAATTGACCATTATCGCTCTGGGCGTTTCTAGGAAATTGTTTTATCTCGGGAACAAGGCATTTTACTCTAATGGAAAAAGTCCCTTTACTGTTATTTTCTATCTTAAAACATATGTTTTCACAATCCACACATTAAGATCCTGCGGTACCACTTTACAATAAGACTACCCTTACAAAGGGTTTCCGAATAGTTTGTAATTCATGTATTAATTAGGTTGTGAACACTTTACAAATCATTAATAAGCTTTTACAAGACATGAGATAAACATGGCATCTGTGACCGGTTGCTTGCCAAATAGTGAGCCAACATTTATCTGTACTGCTAAGCCTTATATTGGCTACTTGGATTACTTTGTCTTCTTCATCAGCCAGTAGCCTTGGTATCTGTTGTTCACTGAGTTGATTCCCCCCCTTCCGTCTTGATGTTTCTTGGCATCTCTTATGAACATTTGTGAATGAGTTACTAACATTTATAACTGCCAAAAGGGAGCCTTATTGTAAAGTGTAAAACACATCACCATCTATTGATGAGTCACTAACATTTATAACTACTGAAAGGGTGATGCGTTTTTAAGTTTAATACACATCTCCATTTATGAATGAGTTATAACATTCACGCTTACCTAATACACATTTTTCACATGAAATGCAAAGTAAGATGCGAAAGAGCCAAGCAAAGCATTTGATTCACACATGAAGAAAATCAGGACTCAAAATAATGAATATTTAGTATGACTGATACACATATTTAAACATAAAAGCTTTTCTCAGACATAAATGAAAGACTTGGTAAGACATAATGGTACTCAGACTGGAAAGGCTTTGTGTATATCCTTGAACAAGCGTCCAAGCAGTCCATCAGGGTGAGCAGAGCCAAGCCAAGAGGACCATTCAAGAACCTTGAGGTGTTCCTCCAACAAACTCTCTGTACGGTTTCCTCTCAGTCTACGGACATGTCCTTTGACGGTCGACCAAGCTCTTTGGATATGACTGCCAGTCTGGGGGTTCACCAACCACCTGCTGTGGTTTATGGTGTTGTGGTTGTACCCCATGTTACTCAGCACTCTCCTGTATACCCCCCACTCATCACTAATAATGCTACTTCCTGACTTAACATACCGTCTTTTTATTTTTTATTTTACCTTTATTTTACCAGATAATTTCCAGATTTTCAATGCTGACCTGGCCAAGAAGGCAGCAACGTTACACGTTCTTACACATAACACAAACATATAAAATACAGAGAACACAACTAAGAAAACAAAATACGAAAAAAGCAGTCACTACATTGTGCACATTAGGACAGTAAGAAAGGTACACTACTTATTACTGCAAGAGCAGCTGGTGGTAAGGACTTCTGACAACTTCAACTTAAAACATGCTATTGAGACAAGTGCCGTCAGTTTGAGGCGTGGTTGAAGGTCATTCCAAGACCAAGGACCATCATAAAAAAGATTCCTTTTTCCAGCCTCAGTCCGCACAGCAGGAACCTGGAACCGTATCCAGGCACTGGATCTGAGGTTGTGAGAGTCACAAACTGGAGCAAATCGCGCACATATGTACAGTGGAAGCTTTCCTAAAATGGCTTTATACAATAATACAAATCAATGCTGCATCCTACGCATAGTAAGCGAGGACCATCCAGTTAGGCTACACAGTTTGCAATGATGAGTCCTATAGGGTGCATTTGATATATAACGCAGCATGGTAGAGTGGGTCAAGTTTGGCCAAAACAGTGGGACAGGCATATGTATAAATGGTATCACCGTAGTCAAACTGGGACAGGAATAAGCCAGAGACCAACCTTTTACGGGAGGAAGTTGAAAAACAAAATTTAAGTCTGAAAAGGAAGCCAAGAGTGAATTTCAATTTCTTTGTTAGAACTTCAATATGAGAATCAGATTCTAATCAGAGGGACAAGGTGGCCTCTTGATGGTTTCTCCAATAGTTTCAACACTAGTCAGCTTAAAACCTAATTAATAACCTAATTATAAACCCTTTATGAATCCTTTATAAGGGTAGTCTTATTGTAAAGTGGTACCGATCCTGCTATATAACCCTTTGTGCATATTGGCTGTATGTTGTGTTCTGGCAAACAAAAGTGGACTAGTTGCAGTTGTAAACCAACGTTTTAAAGGAAATTCAGATGGTGTGCATTTGTTCATTTGAGATAATGAGTTTATGTTATAAAACCCAATCATCATCAGAGGTACACTTCTATAAACCTGGGTAGTAATACGATTCCGTTATCCTTTCCTGCATTGTGACGGGACATGATAATCAAACTCACTGTCTCCTCAGAGCCAATGTTCATCGGAAGAATATCAGACATCCTTCTGTTCCTTTCAACCGAAATACCAGAAAAACAAAAGCTTCTTTTTTTCGGGAGCGGGTTTCAAACTGGAGTTCCCCAACACCCCCTTGATCTGATGATCAAACGCACAGACCACTGCGCCACCCGTCCTTACTTGTACAAAGCTGTAAAATAGCAAAAGGACAAACTTCAAAATCCTCAAAGCAGTGGAGCCATCTCTGCTAACTGCTATAATGGGACGTCTCTGTATGTTTTCCTTCACAAAATAACGTGCCTGTCCAACGTTATCGGTGATAGCAATGAGGATTTGACTGAAGATATGTCTGTGTGTTGGCCAGGCTGAACTTTGACTTCTTACAAAGCGTTCATCAAACCTGGGGCATGCATATGTAATAGGGCTTTGACTTAAACATTTTCATGGCAGCTTTTGCATTCATGTGCATATACAGTAAACGTGCCTATAGACTCAATAAGAAACTTTAAAGGCAGCGGAACAAACACATGCTGACGGGATCCTGCGTAAATACTAATGGGCTGTAATATAAGTTTGATTCAAAGGATTTTTTACAAGCGACAGTAATTCAAATAACAGTGTTACAACAGTGTTAAGCAGAAGAGCCAGTCTGAATGTGCATCACATCACAGTGGACAGGTCTCAGCAGGCTCAAAGCAGGGAACTGAGGCTGAGGCTCATTAAAACTGGACAGTGGACGATTGGGGGGGAAAGGCATGTAGTATGTGTTAGGATCAATCATTTTTCACAACATGGATGATCTATTTTAAGCTTGCTTCAACAGTTCAGTATTGTTGGGGTTACTTCTTTAACTCTATGTACAACTTACGCCCATTAATGAAAATTGAGTATGGTTTTAATGCTATACCTGAGTATTGTTGATAACCGTGTGCTTCAAATAGGGTTGTAAGGCGAGAGTTTACTTGGATACCTTCAGCAGGATAATGCACCGTGTTCATGGCCCCTAATGCCACAGATTGGGAGCAGGTGGAGATTCGGCAGGAGAAATAAGTCTCTTAAACTGTACTTACCTGATCAGTTCAAACGACAGGGAATAAATGATTTTTAACATAATGGGATGAGTGTGCACCTCAAAGCCATGTACTCTAATGAGCTGAACACAGAATAATGGTGAAGCACAGGTCTAAAGAACAGCCTCAAACGACTTCTGAAGTGTTCATGTCCACAGGCTCCCTCGTTAGAGTTGGAAACTAAAATAATTTTTTTAAATTTTTTTCAAAATCCACAGGTGTTTGTGTTGTCGATGATTACAGCAGTGAACATGCATGTCTGGTGCTGAATATGCCTCAGCCCATTAAGGCACTTTGTCTCACCAGATGTGAAAGACAAATATATAATCACCAGCAAACACAACAGCTTAAACTTCAACACATGCATGGAGTCTAATGACCTGCTCTGTGAATGAGTCCTTACACCATCCTAATCACCACCCTTATCTTCATGTCTCTGTCTGTACATCAAGTTGCTTTGTGTCAGCTTCATCATACTACACTGACAGACATCTGAGAAGAATGTGTGTGTGTGTGTATATATATGTACGTTTTCAAACCTGAGCTTCTATAAACTTGCAAGCCGTAGACTAATCAGCTTCTCAATTAGCATGTGTGTTGCTGAGGAAGAAAATCTGATCTGCCGGCGGACTTACTGTGACACTTGTACGAAGCTGTAAAATAG
This sequence comes from Notothenia rossii, assembly GCF_949606895.1. Taxonomy (NCBI): domain Eukaryota; kingdom Metazoa; phylum Chordata; class Actinopteri; order Perciformes; family Nototheniidae; genus Notothenia; species Notothenia rossii. Next base: position 61,315,805 of record NC_136907.1, read on the forward strand.
CAAAAGGACAAACTTCAAAATCCTCAAAGCATTGGAGCCATCTCTGCTAACTGCTATAATGGGACGTCTCTGTATGTTTTCCTTCACAAAATAACGTGCCTGTCCTACGTTATCGGTGATAGCAATGAGGATTTGACTGAAGATATGTCTGTGTGTTGGCCAGGCTGAACTTTGACTTCTTACAAAGCGTTCATCAAACCTGGGGCATGCATATGTAATAGGGCTTTGACTTAAACATTTTCATGGCAGCTTTTGCATTGATGTGCATATACAGTAAACGTGCCTATAGACTCAATAAGAAACTTTAAAGGCAGCGGAACAAACACATGCTGACGGGATCCTGCGTAAATACTAATGGGCTGTAATATAAGTTTGATACAAAGGATTTTTTACAAGCGACAGTAATTCAAATAACAGTGTTACAACAGTGTTAAGCAGAAGAGCCGGTCTGAATGTGCATCACATCACAGTGGACAGGTCTCAGCAGGCTCAAAGCAGGGAACTGAGGCTGAGGCTCATTAAAACTGGACAGTGGACGATTGGGGGGAAAAGGCATGTAGTATGTGTTAGGATCAATCATTTTTCACAACATGGATGATCTATTTTAAGCTTGCTTCAACAGTTCAGTATTGTTGGGGTTACTTCTTTAACTCTATGTACAACTTACGCCCATTAATGAAAATTGAGCATGGTTTTAATGCTATACCTGAGTATTGTTGATAACCGTGTGCTTCAAATAGGGATGTCAGGCGAGAGTTTAATTGGATACCTTCAGCAGGATAATGCACCGTGTTCATGGCCCCTAATGCCACAGATTGGGAGCAGGTGGAGATTCGGCAGGAGAAATAAGTCTCTTAAACTGTACTTACCTGATCAGTTCAAACGACAGGGAATAAATGATTTTAACATATGAGGGATGAGTGTGCACCTCAAAGCCATGTACTCTAATGAGCTGAACACAGAATAATGGTGAAGCACAGGTCTAAAGAACAGCCTCAAACGACTTCTGAAGTGTTCATGTCCACAGGCTCCCTCGTTAGAGTTGGAAACTATATAGCACTCAACAGACTGTTCTTTCAGCTTCGAATCCATCTGAACAAAGTAAGAAGGACCTCGGTCAGATAAACTATCTCAGGGTTTCTGTGATCTTTTTTGGAAGATCCACAGTCTATGCTGCACTTCCTAACCCTGTGCTGTAATGGACACAAGGACTCAGTGACAGCAAGCCTGAGGTCGGCAAAAAGGGAGTAGAAAACCCTGCACCAAAGATGTGTTAGGGTTGTTGGGCTAGGTCTGTCCAAAAGCAGAATTATTTCATTTAAAGTGGACCTATCATGCTATATTTGAATAATATATTGTAGGGCCATACCTATATAAAACATGTCTGAACAGATCATGCATTTTAGCCATGCCTCATTTTGCTCTATTTGCTGTATTCCAGCCCTGTCTTCACACGGGCTGATTCTGTGGCAAATGAGCTGCAGCTGACCAGGCACGAGCCTCATGTTACCATGCTGTTACCATGCTGTTACCATGCCGCAACCCTCTCATTCCCCTGATAGGTGGAGAGTTGCCCATATAGGCGGAGCTCCCCATTTCTGACGTCAGATGTATTTCAAATCTGGATCAGTCTGTATCAGATCCGTTGCAGCCCC
>NC_136907.1:61317659-61378197 GCF_949606895.1 Notothenia rossii
GTCCTTGAATCTTTTTGTAAGGCCTGTGTTATTTTAAGATGGTTGTTTTCAATCTATTTACAACTGCTCCTTGTTCAGTTATGATCGTCCCTGAAGAAGAAAGTAATCAAGGCCAAAGGCGTGGTATGAGAACTTCACTCACTTAATTGTTCCTTACTTTCCCTTGGGGGGTAAACAATTGTCATCTTATCCTTTCTGGTGAAAGGCATCAAATTGATATAAGAAAGATTTTATTCATAACTTGAAGACTGATGTTGAATTGGAGAGAGTATAGGAAAAAACATTATAAAGAAGGTATGAGGCAGAAGGGACATTTTGAGGGAGCTCGAGCACTTATGCTGAAAAACCTGAATTCTAGTTGGCTTGGGTGCAAAGACAAAAAAAAAACATTCCGTCCTCTTAAGGGGGGAGTAAAATGTCCAGAGAGACTGTAAATTGAGCTTTTACTGCTGAGTGGAGCAAAGTTCGCCACAATCTTGCTCTTTGTCTTGATTGAAGACATTTTGAAAATGTTAGTCAGTTAAAGTCGGATTGACCATTTTATCGTACAGGACTCATTTTGGAAAATTGTCTTACGGACATTTTGGCCTTCTTGAAAGAGGAACATGACCACGTCAAGAGTCACAAACCATGAAACGGCGCTAAGAACTTTTCAAAGATGCATCACAGAAGCATGTTTTGTTCTTCCAGCTTGTCCTTCCTGCAACAAAATGTGCATTACAATGTGTACACGTGTTTTTGCCGGCAATATATAGTTAGTATCAATTATCTTATTATTAAAAATCGTTTTAAATGAAAAAATAAAGTACTTATTGCATTGACAATAAAAGTAAGAAGAAAGAAGGCTTTATATTAAATCATTGGTGTTATAAACTCATATAGAGAAATGGCCTTGTTTGTGGTAACACATTTAAAGCTAAGCTCGCCTCCCTTTTTCAACATCGGATTTAAAAAAGGACTTTTAGTTCCCGTTCCTCCATAGAATATCTGTGAGCATTTGTATGTAGTCATGTCCTGAGAATTTGGAATGTCAGTGTGACAGTATGGAAAAGAATATAATTAATTGAACAGTTGACTAAATAAACTAAACTGCCATCTTTTACATTACGGCTGCAAGTTCTAGTTCAAAACTTTCATACTAAGTGAGAGTAGCAGCTGAGTCACCGTCTCTGTCACAGTCTGCATGATGAGCCTGTGCAAAGTGGTTGAGCTTTCACCAGCATCCTCTCAGTGAGGATTGTTTAAGACCTTGACATGGCATTGGCCTTTCCACTGCAAAAACATCCTCCAATTCAGATTGTGTACAGTTAGTGATAATCAACAGCACATACTGTAATATCCTGCTCAATCCTTACAAGTTTAGTATTGGTTGATTGTATCATCTGTGCTGAGCAAAAACCATGTAATAGCAATCTGGAGCCTTTTGTCGATGCATGAGCCTCAAGTTCTCCGAATTGTGTGCATAGTTCCTTTTTCTGTGACAACAATGTGAGCGGTCTGCCACAGAAGTCTTTCTTTTCACAACACAGCAAACTACAATGTGGTGCAGCAATTTAAACAAGAAGTGTGTGTGTGTGTGTGTGTGTGTGTGTGTGTGTGTGTGTGTGTGTGTGTGTGTGTGTGTGTGTGTGTGTGTGTGTGTGTGTGTGTGTGTGTGTGTGTGTGTGTGTGTGTGTGTGTGTGTGTGTGTGTGTGTGTGTGTGTGTGTGTGTGTGTGTGTGTGTGTGTGTGTGTGTGTGTGTGTGTGTGTGTGTGTGTGTGTCTGTCTGTCTGTCTGTCTGTCTGTCTGTCTGTCTGTCTGTCTGTCTGTCTGTCTGTCTGTCTGTCTGTCTGTCTGTCTGTCTGTCTGTCTGTCTGTCTGTCTGTCTGTCTGTCTGTCTGTCTGTCTGTCTGTCTGTCTGTCTGTCTGTCTGTCTGTCTGTCTGTCTGTCTGTCTGTCTGTCTGTCTGTCTGTCTGTCTGTCTGTCTGTCTGTCTGTCTGTCTGTCTGTCTGTCTGTCTGTCTGTCTGTCTGTCTGTCTGTCTGTCTGTCTGTCTGTCTGTCTGTCTGTCTGTCTGTCTGTCTGTCTGTCTGTCTGTCTGTCTGTCTGTCTGTCTGTCTGTCTGTCTGTCTGTCTGTCTGTCTGTCTGTCTGTCTGTCTGTCTGTCTGTCTGTCTGTCTGTCTGTCTGTCTGTCTGTCTGTCTGTCTGTCTGTCTGTCTGTCTGTCTGTCTGTCTGTCTGTCTGTCTGTCTGTCTGTCTGTCTGTCTGTCTGTCTGTCTGTCTGTCTGTCTGTCTGTCTGTCTGTCTGTCTGTCTGTCTGTCTGTCTGTCTGTCTGTCTGTCTGTCTGTCTGTCTGTCTGTCTGTCTGTCTGTCTGTCTGTCTGTCTGTCTGTCTGTCTGTCTGTCTGTCTGTCTGTCTGTCTGTCTGTCTGTCTGTCTGTCTGTCTGTCTGTCTGTCTGTCTGTCTGTCTGTCTGTCTGTCTGTCTGTCTGTCTGTCTGTCTGTCTGTCTGTCTGTCTGTCTGTCTGTCTGTCTGTCTGTCTGTCTGTCTGTCTGTCTGTCTGTCTGTCTGTCTGTCTGTCTGTCTGTCTGTCTGTCTGTCTGTCTGTCTGTCTGTCTGTCTGTCTGTCTGTCTGTCTGTCTGTCTGTCTGTCTGTCTGTCTGTCTGTCTGTCTGTCTGTCTGTCTGTCTGTCTGTCTGTCTGTCTGTCTGTCTGTCTGTCTGTCTGTCTGTCTGTCTGTCTGTCTGTCTGTCTGTCTGTCTGTCTGTCTGTCTGTCTGTCTGTCTGTCTGTCTGTCTGTCTGTCTGTCTGTCTGTCTGTCTGTCTGTCTGTCTGTCTGTCTGTCTGTCTGTCTGTCTGTCTGTCTGTCTGTCTGTCTGTCTGTCTGTCTGTCTGTCTGTCTGTCTGTCTGTCTGTCTGTCTGTCTGTCTGTCTGTCTGTCTGTCTGTCTGTCTGTCTGTCTGTCTGTCTGTCTGTCTGTCTGTCTGTCTGTCTGTCTGTCTGTCTGTCTGTCTGTCTGTCTGTCTGTCTGTCTGTCTGTCTGTCTGTCTGTCTGTCTGTCTGTCTGTCTGTCTGTCTGTCTGTCTGTCTGTCTGTCTGTCTGTCTGTCTGTCTGTCTGTCTGTCTGTCTGTCTGTCTGTCTGTCTGTCTGTCTGTCTGTCTGTCTGTCTGTCTGTCTGTCTGTCTGTCTGTCTGTCTGTCTGTCTGTCTGTCTGTCTGTCTGTCTGTCTGTCTGTCTGTCTGTCTGTCTGTCTGTCTGTCTGTCTGTCTGTCTGTCTGTCTGTCTGTCTGTCTGTCTGTCTGTCTGTCTGTCTGTCTGTCTGTCTGTCTGTCTGTCTGTCTGTCTGTCTGTCTGTCTGTCTGTCTGTCTGTCTGTCTGTCTGTCTGTCTGTCTGTCTGTCTGTCTGTCTGTCTGTCTGTCTGTCTGTCTGTCTGTCTGTCTGTCTGTCTGTCTGTCTGTCTGTCTGTCTGTCTGTCTGTCTGTCTGTCTGTCTGTCTGTCTGTCTGTCTGTCTGTCTGTCTGTCTGTCTGTCTGTCTGTCTGTCTGTCTGTCTGTCTGTCTGTCTGTCTGTCTGTCTGTCTGTCTGTCTGTCTGTCTGTCTGTCTGTCTGTCTGTCTGTCTGTCTGTCTGTCTGTCTGTCTGTCTGTCTGTCTGTCTGTCTGTCTGTCTGTCTGTGTGTGTGTGTGTGTGTGTGTGTGTGTGTGTGTGTGTGTAAACACACTTGTTTTCACATTTTGAGGCAGTTTTGAATTCAGACAAAATTAACTTTCCAGAGACGTCACTAGACTCTTTTGTCCTCTCATTTTATTTAATGTCACATTACATCTGGGCAGTTACAAAATGACTCACGGTGGCACGGCAAGGCAGAGAGACACGAAAGACGGCAGGTTCATGCTTTAACTGGAGTGTCCTTATTGACTTAGCAACAATTACACAAATATTAAACACATCAATCCTAGTGAAAATGAACAAACATACCGTCCTAATGATGGCATATGTAGGCATCTGAGATGCAACGTAAAAAAATAACTTACAGGTTAACATCTTTTAAACAACACATGGTATTTTGTTTGCTGCCATTGTCACTAAGAGTGGGCTCAATCAGGGGTTTGATCGTTTTCAAGAATGTAGTTGTCATCAAGGAGATCAGTTCCAAAGTGGGAAAACGGAAATAATGAACTGACCCTAACTCTAACCCTAACCCTGCTGTTCAGGTTTCTGTGCAAATGTAAAAATAATGACACAATAGTGTCACACAGGAACATGATTAAAAAATGGCACCAAAGTCAATTTGGCACAAAACAGTTTGACATCTTGGGAGATGTGCCTTTGCACTGGAGTGTTCTAAGAACAAAGAATAGAAAAAGGAGGTAATGGTTAGCTTGGTTCTGTGAAAAAATAATGAAGTCAGCTGTCCAGCACCTCTAAAGCTCACTGGTCACCTCGTTAGTTTAGCTTTAAACTGGGAAACCGGCCTTTCCAATGCATATCTGCTTGTGCACAGTTATGTGAACACTTCACTAATTGGCTTGCTGCTTACTTTTGGAAATCATGCGCATACATTTTAGCTGTGGCCTTAGTTCACAGAGAGAGAGGCAACAGTGCACAGTAACAGTAATTGGAGAGATTGTCATCTTTTCGCTTCGTTTTTGCAAGGGTTAATTGACCAAATGAGACAAAATGTGTTAGTGAGCCTTTGGAAGCTAGCTCTCCCTCCATTTCCATCCTTTGTGTCAAGCTGAGTTAACCAGTTGCTGGCTGTAGCATCATATTAAGCTTACAAACATGAGGTTGGTATCAGTTTTCTCAACGCTCAGCAAGCAAGCGAAGAATTATATGAACCACATGTAGAGTAAATCACGTGACGATGTCCTCCACTCTCCTCCCTCTCAGAGTCCTATTGAGAACATTTCGGACGGAGCGGGACACGCTCAGCAGGAGCTCCTTCAGTCCTGCTCTGTACTCTTTTCGGATCAGGCAGTAGAGCACGGGGTTGAGACAGCTGTTTGCATGAGCTAAACACACAGTCAGGGGGAAGGCGTAGGCCTGGACGTTGTAGAAGGCTTTACTGAAGGGCACCAAGTCAAATTTGATCAGCACCCCCCACAGAGTGAGAGCCTGGTTAGGCAGCCAGCAGCTGAAGAATGACAGAACTACGATTGTGACGGAGCGGGTGACTTTGGAGCGGCGGCGGCGGTGGCGTCCTCTCTCACACTCTGACCTCTCTGTAAGGGTCCCGCTCTCCATGCTGCCTACGATGCGTCGGCTCAGGATGAACCTCAGGAGAAGGAGGTAGCACACAGAGATCACGGTCAAGGGAATTACAAATCCAAGGAGAACCTTTTGTGTTTGATAGAGTCCAAGCAGGACTTGAGGATCCCAGTGACCTGAGTCGGAGTCAGAGAAGCGCATTAAGCACAGCTCTTCATCTGTAGACACCTGTAACACAAAAACAACATAACAGGTTTGCTAACTCCCTCCAACAGAACACATATTTTGAACGTTACACAGCCAGTTACATTTGTGATTTCAGTCATTAACGCTCAATTTGAATCAACCGTCACATTTCCAACATAAAAAACAACTTTGTTAAGTTTAGGAAACAGAATGATTGTTAATACAGTCACTAGTGGTCAGGGTCACCTTCTTTTAATGGTGATTCTTTACACCGTGTGAATAGATGATAAAACCAATAGTTGGTTGAGGAGGCCCTTTTGAACCACCTGTATGTGGCTGATAACCACTGATAACGACCATTCAATTGAATGAAAGATTTTGAACAAAAAGTTTGTATTGCTGCAATTTAAATCGGTCTAAGTGTAAATGCAACAAACCTGGACTGTGGTGGAGTAGAAAGCATGAGGCAACGTAGCCACCAGTGACACGACCCAAATAATTAAACTGGCACACCTGGCACGAGCATTAGCAACCTTGGGGCTGCTCATCTTCATCGAGGTGAGCAGAGAGTGGTAGCGCGTCACGCTCATGGTGGTGAGGAAGAAGACGCTGGCGTACATGTTCATGGTGGTGACCGAGCTCACGATCTTGCACATGACCCGGCCAAAGGGCCAGCGGAAGTCCAGCAAGGTCTCCACGGCCCAGAAGGGCAAGGTGAGGACGAACTGGAGGTCTGTCAGCGCCAGGCTCATCACGAAGCAGTCGATATACGAGTGGTGTTGGCCCCAGCGGTGCGAGTGGAGCAGGAACAGAGCCAGGAGGTTACCCACAAGCCCCAGGACACACACCACCAGGTACACCAAGGTGATGACAACTCGTACCTGACAAACACATAGAATAATTTTTATTTTGGTTCACACAAAGTGCACACAAGGAAATTAAATTAAAAAACAGCATGCATCCTCTCAGCACTTTCTATCAATAGCAAGGCTAATATTCGTAGCTGTTTCCATGCACCCGATAAACTAAAAGTATGCTATTTTTAAATGTAGGCCTACAATTAGTGCTACTAAAGATATGATGAAATACATTTAAGTTGACTGAATAAGTACACATTTAACTAAGAAATGCAGTACCTTTTTAAGAACAAGTATATTTCAATAAATGTTTCCGATAACTATGAAAACATGTGAAATATATTCATAATGCAGTCAAAAATATGTAGTTAATACATACATTATGATGAATAAGATTGTATATGCCTTTTAAGTTCACTTTAAATATAATTAAAATGCAGTATTTCTTTAAGAAGTTGTAAAAATAGTACAGTCAAGTAAGTTGACATATATAATAACTATAGTGTATCTATAGACATTTGGTTGCTATTGATTCTATAGCAACCAAGTTTCTAATAAATGGAGTTGCTAAGAGGCTAAACTTGGCTCATTGCTGTGAGGCCTTCCAGAGAAGAGTTGGTCCTAAAGTCAAAGTTTTAAGATGTTTTTTAAAAAAAACTAATGCATATAATATCTGAGCAGTCATGCTCTTTGTCAACAACACACCACAGGTAATTCCATTAAGATGATAATAATATAAATAATAAACAACGGCTAAATACTAATTTGGCTCCTATCTTTAGGAGTAAAACATATACTTCACCAATTAGTAATGCTACTTAATTGTATTTCTTTAATTAGTTCAGTGTGACCTTGACTTTTTTACCCTGTGCATGGTCTTCTGAGGTGATTCGTGCGAAATAAAATTATAGATCTTATTAATTTATATGTAAGAAATCCTTAGCTTCACCTACTGCCAGGTTTGCGCTGTCTGCGTGCAGGTCCAGCGGGGACTCCTTGGAGAGGATGTGGAGCCAGCAGTTCAGTGAGAGGTTAAAAGCTGCGAGATTAGAGGCTGCTCCCGAAGGGCTCACAAGTTTGGAGATCTCGCTCTCGTCCTCTGCCCCGCACAGAGCGGCCAGCGGTCCGGAGGCGCTGCTGTTGCTCTGCATGCTGCTGCGCAAGAGACCGCTTCTCTGTATTGGCGGCGGTGTTATCCTCCTCTTTCACTTACTTCCTGTTGGTGCGCAGGTGTGGATGCATAAATTCCCCTTGTCCTGTAGTTAGTCAAGCCTCAGAGTTGCATGATTTATTAACTTACTAGCATTTTACTTTAAAAAAGGTTGACATATGACATACAAGCTAAAGTGTTCCGTTATGCAGCCACATCTTCTGACCGTGATGCTGTCAGCATCATGACGCTTTTATAGTCTCTGAGGTGCGCGACGGTGCACTGCATGAGCGCGCAATATTACAACAACTGGTTAGTCGTATGATCATTACAGTCGATACCAGGTATGATCCCCACTAACACTATAAAACTGGTTTTAAAGCCAGTTCTCTGATCTGTTTTTATTAAAAACGTACATTCAGGGTTTTTTTCAAAGGGAAAGGATGTTGTTTAGCAGTCTGATTCATTACCAAAAAAGTCTGTTTTCTGAATTCTGTTTGCTCTAATGTGAATGGATTGTTGGATATGTTGTTGCTCACGATAAAACCAGTGGGCCTAATTCAAGCAGTGCTTTCTTTTTGTGTGTGTTTGCTATGCTTGCCATATGGTTTATTGTTTTCACATTTTGAATGGAACAAGCTAATCCTCCTCTTTGATGTTTTGTCCAAATATCCCCTTCAATATTCCTGCATGTTAAGGAAAATTACACAGGATGGTATTTTTAGAAAGGTATACAAGAGATGTTTCATGATTTATAATATATTCGATTTTAAACATTGTTCAGTCTTTGGGAGAGTGCCAGCAAAATAAAGATATTTATGTGTGTTTCTGATATGTATTTTTTAAAAGTCACTTTAGGTATTCACACAACGCCCCACTTTTTCAGCCGTTTGTAAGAAAGAGTACATTTTTCAAGCAGCATCAATATTTCCCTTGCATTTTAAGATGTACTGTATGTTGATTGATTTGAAATCCATTCAAGAAAGTTGGAAGCTTTTTGTTCTCATCCACATTTATTTGTCTGGCTCCACATTTATTTGTCTGGCTCCACAAGCGATTAGGAGCAACTTTTAAACTAGTTTAACTAGTTGTTGAAGGTTTCTTTATAGGCCTACTGAGATGGATGGAAATGCAGATATAGTGTAGTTTGAGTCTGACTCGCTGTGAAGCTTCTCATTTTCATTTTGCTGAAGCTTTACCAGACACTTTTTTTTTACATCTACATTTTTCTCTTGTCAAGGTAAATGTAAAGCATGGAAAGTAAGTAGGCCTACATCTATTTTTGATGTAGGGTACTACCTGCATGGATTATGTAAGACTTTATTCAATCTAAAGTGCTAAATTACATTACATTGCATTTTAATGATTAGTTTTAACCACAGCAGAAGAAAGACTAATAAAAGGTTTTGACCCTTTGTGCTTTTTTCTAATATTTTTTTATTAGAAACCAGATTTAATATCACTTTGAGCTCCCGTAGCCTTACTTTCAGTTTCTCTTGTAGGTTCTCGGCTGACCAAGGACATTTAGTGTTCACCTTTTTTATTATTCTTTGGAGCAATGCAGAAAAAGGAATTGAGCTCTCTATGTAAGTCCCCTTACGTATCTATATTATATACAGGACTGTCTCAGAAAATTAGAATATTGTGATAAAGTTCTTTATTTTCTGTAATGCAATTAAAAAAACAAAAATGTCATACATTCTGGATTCATTACAAATCAACTGAAATATTGCAAGCCTTTTATTATTTTAATATTGCTGATTATGGCATACAGCTTAAGAAAACTCAAAAATCCTATCTCAAAAAATTAGAATAGTTCCTCAGACCAAGTAAAAAAAAAAGATTTATAACAGCAAAACACAATCAAACATTTGAAAATGTCCATTAATGCACTCAGTACTTGGTTGGGAATCCTTTTGCACGGATTCCTGCATCAATGCGGCGTGGCATGGAGGCAATCAGCCTGTGGCATTGCTGAGGTGTTATGGATGCCCAGGATGCTTCAATAGCGGCCTTTAGCTCATTAGCATTGTTGGGTCTGGTGTCTTTCAGCTTCTTCTTCACAATACCCCACATATTCTCTATGGGGTTCAGGTCAGGGGAATTTGCAGGCCAATCGAGGACAGTAATGCCATGGTCAGTACACCAGTTACTGGTGGTTTTGGCACTGTGGGCAGGTGCCAGATCATGCTGGAAAATGAATTCCTCATCTCCATAGAGCTTTTCAGCAGACGGAAGCATGTAGTGCTCTAAAATCTCTTGGTACACAGCTGCATTTACTCTGGGCTTGATGAAACACAGTGGACCAACACCAGCAGCTGACATGGCTCCCCAAACCATCGCTGACTGTGGGAACTTCACACTGGATTTCAAGCAACTTGGATTTTGCTCCTCTCCAGCCTTTCTCCAGACTCTGGCGCCTTGACTTCCAAATGAAATACAAAACTTGCTTTCGTCTGAAAAGAGGACTTTGGACCACTGTGCAACTGTCCAGTGCTTCTTTTCCTTAGCCCAAGTCAGACGCCTCTTCCGTTGTCTTGAGTTCAGAAGTGGCTTGACCATGGGAATACGGCTATTGTAGCCCATTTCCCGGACACGTCTGTGAACAGTGACTTTTGATACCTGGACTCCAGCTTCAGTCCACTGTCTTTGAAGCTCCCCCAAATTCTGGAAGCGACTCTTCTTCACAATGCTGTTAAGGCTGCGGTCATCTCTTTTGGTTGTGCAGCGTTTCCTGCCACATTTCCCCCTTCCAACAGACTTTTTGTGGATGTGCTTTGAAACTGCACTCTGTGAACAGCTTGCTCTTTGAGAAATGTCTTTTTGTGTCTTACCCTCCTGATGGAGGGTGTCAATGACGGTCCTCTGGACAGCAGTCAGATCAGCAGTCTTCCCCATACTTGTGATTTAGTTTACTGAACCAAGCTGAGTGTTTTTCAAGGCTCAGGAAACCCTTGCAGGTGTTTCGAGTTAATTAGACGATTCAAGTGATTCGTTGAACACCCTACTAGTATACTTTTTCATGATATTCTAATATTTAGAGATAGGATATTTGAGTTTTCTTAAGCTGTATGCCATAATCAGCAATATTAAAATAATAAAAGGCTTGCAATATTTCAGTTGATTTGTAATGAATCCAGAATGTATGACATTTTTGTTTTTTTAATTGCATTACAGAAAATAAAGAACTTTATCACAATATTCTAATTTTCTGAGACAGTCCTGTATACATACACCGAAAGTAAAACAAATAGTGTTACAGTTTTAAAAAATAATAATATTTTTGCTAGATTTTTCTCAAAATTGCTTTATCGTTTTAAAAAAGAATCGTTTAGCCTGCACCCTGTGTACTTTTTCCAGATCTTGACTGCAGTATTTAATACGTTTCTGGCTTCTTTGCATGAATGTTTTTTGGAACCTTTAATGAACAACATATGAAACAGTGACCTTTCTCTCCTGAGGCTTGATTCCCCTAACAGTAGAAGCATCACTGCTCTAATGATCAACATTCTGATATTCACAGTTTCTACCTCCACCTGTTCCTCTTTACCACTTAAAGCAACCTAATTAATAATTCATACATGGAGTCGAAAGTTTGGGTGTACTGAAAACCTACAAAATAGCTACAGCTGCTTGAGCAACAACTGTAACAATGTCAACAGTAAAAACTTTACCTGCTAAAGAGCCATGTTGACGGAGAAGGTTTAGAGAGGGACAACATAGAATACGTTCTTGCTACTAAGCTAGATCAGTAAGTAAATGTGTTTACTTTATAATACTATTGGGTGTTTTACTAAATATTTATCTTAGGACTGAGATTGGGGTTTCTGGTTCTGTGGTTTCTCTTTCGTCTTGCTTTTCACAGCAACGTTAGCCAGGCTGCTACATCAGCCATGTTGCCAACGGATTGGCCAATAATGTAGTTTTACAACTTCCTGGTCCGCCATATGATGACATTGGTCTCAAAAATACTTTTTCTGCTACAGAATTAAACATTAGACATCTGTAAACAAGTAGATTTTTAAAATATAAATAATCATCTTCACAGTACAAACACTTAAGCCCTTATTTAACCATTAGGCCCTTAAAGATGCACAAATAGCTGAATCCAGTTATCTTTTCGTTTGATGCAAATGTTGTAGTCGAGGTACAGCTGAGATCCTACCCAGACGATCCTGTAAACTAGACACAGATGTCTGTCTGAATTGTGATGTTTTGGACAGAAACTGAGATGAGATCAAACGTGTATGTTCTGTCCATGGGCAGAGAACATTGTGTGAGGCACAAGAATAACCAGTGAAGTGTTGTCCTAATGAATGGACTCTATGTAACAGGCAACAGCCAATAATTATACTTGTATAATAACAACAAAGAATTCAACTCTAAAATTGTGATGTTATATTCACTATTTAAAAGAAACTCAAGTAAACTTTCCAAGCTGGCACGAAGGTAAATCTTACTATTATGTGTGTATTAAACTCATCGAGCAGCTTTTGCTCATCATCTAATTAATTGGTTGATGACATGTCATTTTTTCCACATTTCCGTCATTATTTTTGGGATTCAAATGTCTTCAAAATTGGACATATGGCACATTCCCCTTTTGGGGCTCAAACAATGTATTTCAGTAAACTTTTAATTCTCTTGTGCTTTGTCAGCATTGCACTGAAGCATTACAAAATGCAAATAATTTCTGATAAACCGTTTCAACATGTACATTCAAAGTAAGTATTCAAATACAGTAGTAGTAGTAGTACACAATTGTGTTGTTTAAAATGTCATACATTTTTGCAGTATCATGTATATAATACATGCTCCACTAGGCTCCATTTTCCAAAGCATAATGAAGAATTAGAAATGTTGAGATGACTTCCTGGCCGACCTCAATCTGAGTGAGAGGGTGAATTTCAGTTAAATCTTTTAACTAGCTACTTGTTTACTTGTTTTGGAGCAGATGGCAAGCGCACCATAACACTTAATTCAGTCTCTGCAGTGGGAAATGGACGCTGAAAATTATTCAGACTGCTCATCTGGATGCTGCGCATGCAAGCAAGTCTGCTTTCCTATTACTCGTCTTCCCCCCTGGGGGTCCCGTGTAGATCAGTGATTTTTCCCATGCTTGTGATCATGGGGGGATGTGTTCAGCGTCAGAGTTTCTCCATCATCCGGCACAGGGCCTCAACGCCCCTGGAGACGGAGAAGAGAGAAACAGGTGGGACTCCCCGCCCTTCACCCATTGACTGCAAGTTGCGGGACGGAACTGAGGGCAGAGATGTGGCAGAGAGGAGTTGGTGTTTGTTTGTATGTGTGTGTTTTAGAGAAAATGAGAGTAGTGTATACACACCTTTGGTTTGTGTGTACTCTCCTTGGCTCGGTTGACTGTAGGGGTCTGGTTGAAGATTTGCAGAAATGAGGAGGGAGAAGGACAGGAGCAAAACCTGGACATAAAGCAAGAGGGCAGGCCAAAATTGATAGTTGTTTAAATAGATGTACAACGTATTAGGCATAACCTACATAACATTTTATCTAAAAGATAATACGGTATTGTATCTTACTATTTCGTTTTTGCAGATTATGCCGTCAGAGCAAATAGTCAGTGGTGTAAACTAATGTAATGTTGAGTAATATATCTCACCAGGATGCAGGTCCCTCTGTGTGTTTTTCCGGAGCCGTTAGGAACGAGAGCCTGCAGGCGGCTGAGCTGCTCCAGCAGATCACTGCAATGCAAATACACACAGGAAGAAGATTGAGACTTTGTACAAGTTTCCTCTAGGGGACATTCATGTTTCTTTTGAAAAATAGGCAAGGCAAGTTTATTTATATAGCACCTTTCAACACAAGGCTATTCAAAGTGCTTTACAAAAATGAAAGACATTAAGAGCATGAAGAAACATATTATAAAATGGCATTTAAAAACACTCAATTCAAAGCAAAGATAATAAAACATGAATAACAAAAAGTACATGAATAAAAGTTACAGAGCAGTGTGAGATACACACATCTGAAATGTTTAGGTCTGACTCTCAATCATTGCTAACTTTTTAGCAGAAATAGTTTTATATCACCTCCCTTTCTTTCTACTTTCTTGTTTAACGTGTCCTTTGGTTATGTTTCATGCTAAACGAACCCCCCTTTGGAAAATTATAATCTGACCCCATGGTACCTTTTAGTTTTCACCAAAACTATGCCTCTTTTTTAAAATGCACATAGGCCTAGTTAAGTTTAAGTTGTCTTTTCTAGGACTTTGTGGGTGTCCCCCGCGAACCAGGGTCTTGATACCAAAACGGCACACGTAGGGGACCATAACCACCTACGAGAGGATTTTAACTCCAATACACGTAGGGGACTTTAACACTAAAAATACTAAGCCTGGATATATCCATTAAAAGCAGCGGCAAAAAAAAAAGTCTTCAGCCTGGATTTAAAAGTAGTAAGAGTTGTAGCGGACCCGTTTCTGGGAGTTTGTTAGGCATATTTTTTTCAGTGTCAGGGAACAATGGCAACTTAAAAGAAACTGAAAGTAGAACAGCGTGTGGCAGAAAAGTGCAGGGACACGACCTCTTATCACGTTTTGTTTCAACTCACCGGGCACTCTGCCAGCTTCAGAAAGAAAGCAGCATAATGAGTTGGCAGGATGGAGAGAAAGAAAAGTCAGAGAACACTGTGTGAGGTTTCACTGCATAATTAGATGGGCTTTGCATTTTGGAAAATGTGCACTTAGCCTATAGTCAGTCTTGTTTGAAAAGAAGTTGAACGTTTTCATAAGCAGGTTGGCAGCTTCTGGAGAGTGAGGGGCCGGGCACAAAATGATAAATGAAACTCTGAGATATATACTCCAAAACGCATCAAAGGCAGAAAAGAGATATTTAATTAAGCTACATAAAAACAAATCCAATGGCTTTCAAGAAATAAGGGCAAAAACAAAGATAAAACATGGACGGTTTATTTCCTGTGTTCAAGATAATGCCCTTTACAGAGTGTCTCTGTGACAGTAATTGGAATATTTGGAGGAGGATACTGAGCTGCAGTTGGCTCAGTAGATAAACTGACGGTTAACTGAACCCCTCCCATCTAACAGTGACAGTCCAATCACAGGTGAGCCTCTACCTGGACGGCTGAGATTAGGAGTTTGTGTCATGACAACATGTGGTTTTGAGCTTTTATGAATGTAATTCTGACATTTCTGTTTTTTTTCCAGCTGTGGCATTCAGTTTCAGTCTTTAGGTACCATATGAAACCATGAAATACATAAGATCTCATTTTACTGGGTCTTCATTAAAACATGTCAGTTGGAAACTTATCCAAAAAAGGAGCTAGGGTTAGCTTTATTAATTGGAGCATCTGATTACACCTGTGAGGGGGAGTTTGTAATTTCAGATGGTAGCATATTTCTTAAAGCCAGTTTTAAACAAAAAAGACAAGCAGCTAACGGTTTGAGCCTCTGAAATATGCTGATTTGGTTTGCTTCTAATTCACCATAGATTAAATGTATTTGGACTGTTGGTCAGACAAAACAATTTATGAGAAGATTTGAGGACTCACCTGTTGGTGTCCTCCAACTGCTGGATCTTTCTCTGCAGCTTGAGGTTGTGAGCACTACATGCGGACATCCTACAGAAAGAGACAGCAGAGAAGAGGGGAAATATAAATATCAAAAAAACATATAATATTTTTGTTATGATGTTGGATGGTCCCCCCTGTGTTTATCCAATGCCAATAACCGTGTGCTGAGGGTAATCTCGCACCTCATTCTGTTATCTAGCGAACACCCTCCTTTTTTCTTCTTCAGCTGTTTGCTCTTGCTCTTGTTTATCACAGTGTGTCACACTCTATTATGGCGTTATCTGAGCTGAACCACGACTGATAATGATGCCATGTGTTATGCTCTACATGCATCATTTCCAACATATGCTGACCCTGCTCATTGGGTGGAAATCTCCTCATGACGTCCAGCGACAACAAAGCTCATGCTTAAATTAGTGTTGGTGGCACTCTACCAGATATTTAAAGCTCCTATAAAATAAACACGATTTTAAAAAGTGACATGCATGGTTTGGCCACTTTGAGGCCCTGCTGTCAGTGCAAATATGCATTTGTGTTTGACCAAAGGTAGAAACACACATACTGTTCTAAGACTTTCCATGTAATTATAACTAAATGTTGATTGATTCAGGGTAACCCTACTTTTCTGACATGAATCACTGTCATGGGAAACCTTGTTTTTCTGTAGGTGTGATGGGAAGAAATAGCCAATGTGGGGGAGGAAGGCAGGATTAACAAATGTAAAGACATTTTAACACATTTAGTGAGGCTGGCTGTGACGAGACTTGATCTTCACTGCCAGGAGGAGGAAGAGGAGGAGGAGGGAGGACGAGGACGAGGAGGAGGAGGAGGAGGAGGACGGGGACGAGGACGGGGACGAGGACGAGGACGACTTTACTGAGCTCTTGGCAAAACCTCCTGCACCTCTGTTGGGGGTATGTTGCAACCAAGCAGCATCCTCAACTTCCAATTAATCTAACACAGAGCACAGCTGCTCTTTTGTGCTGCTGGCTATCATACTACATGTTGTTTTCTGTCCAAGTGTCCCCACATCAGACAAAGAAAGCTCACAGCTGCACTGTGTATGTACATTGTTCTGATGTGCTGGAAAACCCACACATTCTGAGATTGTTCAATACTTATATGTCAGCCCTGAGCTACCGTTTTTTTTAAATATTCAGAAGTATGAATATGTTGGCCTCACAAGACTGAACAATCTTTTTCTGTTAGTTTGTATTTTAGATATATCAATCCACAACATGTTCTATTTCCCTTAAATAAATACTAAAATAAGTTGCGTTTAACAATGTGCCCTAGTACAAACAGGCCTTTGTACTCATTATATTCTCTCACTCGTTTTATTCAGCACTTGATATAACACATTGGAAACATCGGCCTTTTTGTGGCTCTAGAGCTATCTTTTTTTGTTGTTGGCAGGGACAGTACACAGCTTTTCAGTTGTACCAGAGTCTGCTTTGAATAATTTACATTTATAGTGTCTGTTAAAAATATATGTGGATACTTTAGAAAAGATATTGTTCCATATCTCTTGTGTTTTGCTTTTGGCAACATAAGTCTGATATTTCTGTGCTGAATTCCCCAGTTATCCATTTACTTTGGGTACAGCTGTATTACCCTTTTCTCTTGAAAAACCTTGTGTAGGTATCTGAGTCTCTCAGGTTAGTTCAGCCATCACAGCTACTGCCATTCAGCTTTTTGTCTATTTTTAAATTCCCAACCAGAAAATTCTGTTGCTTTGAGTTTCTCCGCGAGTCTGAGAAGCTTTTCATGGAAATGTTCCAATCCATGCAGCAGTTTGGTAATGTTGTGGAAAAACCAGGCTCATTATAGAGTGCTACAGAGCACAACAAATTATTAGAGATCAAAGTTCAATTTCTAGGCCAATGTATTCTGAGAAAACCAGTGATGTTGCTTTAGTGCAGATGGCTCCTACCTTCCCTCCAGACTATCAACATATTCCCTCTTCTTCTTCCGACTCTCTTGAGCTGAGCGCTTGTTGCGGATCTTCCGACGGATTTTCTTCAAAATCTTCTCTTCAAACTTGTCAGGGTGATGAAACATATGGGTAGATAGGGATAAGAGAGAATAAAGACGAACGAGTAAGTGAGGGGAAACTCGGGAGAAACTGGCAGAGGTTTTCAAACGTTGTACAGATTTAGATTTTGACTCATGCATGTGTGTGCCAGAAACAGAGGAGGCAGTTAATGTGGAAAGATTTCTGCCCTACATACAGTACTGTATGTTTCTTGCTCATGTACCTTGGACAGGGGCAGTTTTCCGGGTAAGTTCAGCCCTTCTCTAGCCAGAAGCTTCTTCTCATCCTCATTTAGTAAAAGCTCCTGCAGGCAATGCTGGGGAAATCGCAGCGCCTGTGAACCAGATGACAGAATATACCACTTAAGGTGACTCTCTGGACAGTTTACCTAGACAAGACTCTGGACCAGTTCATAACATATTTGGTGCAAAGGATGCTCTTTACTCATGTCTCTAGTCAAATTATAAAGAATAGCAGTGAACTGTTCAGTTAGTTATTATTTCTTTGTTATTAACACTGAGACTTTCTACTCAATGTTCCCATTAGTTAGAAAGTTTTCAAAAAGTCATTATTTCACAGAAATATTTAACTCTTTCTTATTGCTTGCTGAAAATCTTGAGCTAGCACATCAAAACCAAAAGCCTAATGAATTATTTTTGCTGTTGTAGTATATTATAGGCTTGCTAAAAACAATGTTGTTATGACAGTAGGGAAATTGCATGTACAATATTTCTTAATTACAATTAATTGTGTATTGAAATGTGTTGTTTTTAAAATAGGGTAATTGTATTTTTCTCCAAAAAGACAATATACTTTTGAAGGGTTACATTGGTTGTAAAAATATACCGGGAATGAGACTACTCAAGTTTCATGTAGCGTGTTATATAGGGTTTTTTGGCATGTAAAATATCCCAAGGTTCCCTCCAGAGGGAGTTTCCCTCCCACAAACTCCTTTGTTTACTTCAATAACATAGTGACATCACTACGTTACACTTGCGCTTCTATTGGCTAGTGCTTCAACACATTGAAGGTGAGGGGCTGTTCTAAGCTGTTCACCAATCACAACAGAGCCGGTCAGCTAACCAATCAGAGCAGGCTGGGCTCTGGTTTCAGACGGAGGGTGCAAGAGGTGCTGCAGCACAGGCAGTATGAGAAGAATAAAGAGCTTTTTGAACATTAAAGTAGGTAAACCTGTCACAGTGTAGAGGCATAAAATACAAATATGAACCTGATTTTAGCACAATCGGGCCCCTTTAAAACACCACACGGAATATTATGAGAATGCAACACACAAAGATTTCCCCTGGTGGGCACATTGCTTACTGTCTGTCCTGGGCTAGAGAGCAGCAGGTCCTTCACTGTGAGAGTCTGAGTGGAGGTTTGGCTCGTAGTGAGGTAGTGTGCAATGCCAAACTGCTCTTGAAGGTCATCGGACTCCCAGCCTGCAGATTGAAGCAGTAAAACAGCAGGTGGTTCACAAAATTGCCCCATGTGTATCAAACAAAGCACAACATTTGTAGGTTTTGTCTTTTTTTCTTTTAATCATAACTCTTTGATTGCTGCAGCCTGCTGTTCTTGTGTCACAGTTTCACAGTTTTTTCTGTGTTTGATATATTTGTGTTGGGGCTGAATTGGTTTATTCAGTCGATTTCAAAGTATTTTAGCACTGAAGCTTCGATATTCAGCATTGTGAAAGGGGACTATCATTCAAAAGCTGTTCTCAAAAGCTGTTCTCAATTAGCTGTTCTCAAAAGACAAACTCCTTACGTGAAGGAAGTAAAAAAAATGGGAAAACCAAATGATTGCTCTCTGAAAAGACTATCTTTAATTAGTTCTCATTAGTCTTTAATAGTAACACAAATTCATTTATTCTTGTCTGTCCGATGCCCTGGTTCACCCTGGTTTTTATCATCACGTGATATTTAAACTCGCTTTTGAGACAATCCAATTATTTCACGGCTCACTGTATTTTCAAGTTCAACAAACTTTCTTTTAGTATTAATTATCAGTATTCATAAAAATTATCATTTTATCTGATATTTTCTTACCTAGATCAATGGAAACGTCCGAGTTTCTTTCATTTGGTGATGGCTGGTTCTCTGGAAGTGCAGGCTGTGGGAAAGACGACAGGTCAAAGGCTGGTAAAGCTGTGCATAGCTGGGGGGGAAGGCCCTCTCTGTGCTCTGTCGAGGCGTCCTCGTTGATGCCGCTGTCGATGGTGCAGGGTGACCACAGGGGGGACGCTGGAGCAGAGGAGGAGTCGCTCCCCCCCAGCAGGGCGTCCAGGAAGTCATCAGAAGAACTTCCCCTGGGGCTCTGGGTCTAAGGAGGAGGATGAGGAGGGTATGTAAGCTTCATCCCATAGCAACACCACTTTTCGATAGCTTATTTAATCAGATAATCAAAATGACACAGATGAGCACAGACACGACGTAAACATACCAGCCATTTTTGTTCATAGCAGTTTCAGTTTCAACCATAAAGGGAGACATAATGAAACTGAATGAGCTCCCCAGATAACAGAGCTCAATAACACTCTGCCCTTATTGAGAATACAGACCATGTTCATATTTTCATAATGATATTTGTGGCTGGGATCACGCTTTCTCCGGAGTGGTTTGCCCAGTAGCCAACAGGATCACCTCCATACTCACTTCCTTATTTTCGATAGTCCATGGTTGGTTGCTGTGACAACTGGTGGTTTCATCCGTGTTCCTGAGCAGCAGGTCAATGAGGTCAATCCCGCCGTGCACCTGAATCAAATCAAGGCTCTGAATAATGTGTTGGAAGTGGAGGTGTTCATTGTTTCTCTGAGGAAAAGCTTTATTTATAGCCTGTGTGCTCTTACTGCTTACTTTCAAATAACTAATATATTCAGTTATGGCCAATTCAAGACTTATTACCTTAATATGAATTAAACATCTATTTAAGAGATGATTCAACCTCTGAATTATAAATACACAATTGACTCATTCCTGTAGTGCTATTTATCAATCTAGATGTCTGGTGTGTTGGTTGCCATGTGTTGGAGATATTGGCCTAAAAAAGGTCTGCCTTCTCTTAAATATAATGGAAGAAGATGACACTAGGGTTGTGGTATTCAAAGTGCCAAAAAATACTTAAAAATAATTCCATAAATCAGTACCCAGTTACTCAATGCAAAACACAGTTCACTCAATTTCATGTGTATTGCGTTTGAAAGAAAATAGTTCCTACATGAAACTGCTCCGAACAAGGCCTGTGTTTTATCTTGAGTACCCCGGACATGATTTCGGAAAAGACAATTTGCTGATGAGTTTTGAAATTAATATTTGTTCTTCTTCTTTGAGCACCATACACAGAGAGCCATCTACTTCCATGATTAAAAAGAAAACATCTATACGGCGAATACCTCAGCAAATCACACCTAAACTATAGGCTACTAATTGATAAATAGCACTATAGATAAGAGGAAACATTTCCATTTTTTATTTTTGGGAGAACTGTCCCTTTAAAACAATTTTTAAATACCAATCAGACTGAAATATTATCTTTTTAAACAAACCAATAGCTGCACCCAATTGTCAAGTTAAAGTCTCTCACCTTGCCTGCATTCAGCATCCTAATTCCAATATAATAGCAGCAGCTGATGAAATGAACGTGAAATTATCCAGCAGGAATGAAAACACACAACCAGATCACCACGTTCCTCAATGTGTCTTTGACGTCTGGTAAGAATGTCTGAGACTTTTGCAAGGGACAAAGTCGAAAGGTCTTATCACACAACTGTATTCCCCAGGCCCAGCCGATCACTGTCCAATCAGCTGCTTAGCAGTCAACTGAGAGAGCCAATTTCCACAAAAGGAAGACTGGCTGACAGATTCATTACTCACAGTTGCTCACAGGTAGCAGAGAGTGACCTTTGATGTCATCAAGATAAGGGTTTGATTCCCTGTGTGGTTTCACATTCATTTGTTGTTGGGCAGGGTATTTTCTTTTGAGATAATCTCTTTTATTGGCTTCAACGGCAGAAGATGGAGGGAGTCACACTTTAAATCTCATCTGTCACTGTCAGCAGAAAGACCAGGTTTATTGGATTTGATGATGATGATGATGATGATGATGATGAGGATGATGGTGTTTGTCTGTGATATAGCTGCAGTCTGAGGTTGAAAAAAGTGGTTTGAGTTAAATGTTTTTAGGGTTGCATTGTCATTAATTTAGTTTGCCAATGAACACTGCCTTGTTGTAAAGGGACAAAAGCAATACCATTTTGGGAAACTATCCTTCCACACTTCTAACTGAGTCTGCCAAACTTTTACTGAATTCACTTTCAATTTTCTCCATAATGGTCGAAGTGGTCCTTCTCGACAATCTTCACAGTTTTTTTGAATGTCTTTATAAAAGAACACTCCCGTTCCATCTATTACCAATGTTGAAGAACGATGTTGCAGAACGAACTCACCGTGCTTCACAGTTTCTTATCTTTATTGCCATAATTAGGGACATCTATTTTGAAGAATACCCACCATAAAGGGCAGACCTTACGTAATATGTTCTCCAAGCAATAACACAAGATAAACATGCACACACACATAAATAACCAATATCACACTGGGGAAGAAGTGTTGAATGGAGGAGCTGTTATACTGTACCTCCTTCAGCACAGAATAACTATAATCAATGGTTTGTCGTCTTGTTTGGATAATTACTTTCAACACAGTCCTTCCATCCCTCTCACCACTGTGTTGTGTTGTAACACTTCTACGGGAAAATCTTACATGTAAATCTTGTTGCTCAAACCATCAAATAAATAAATAAAACAATTATAATTTATAATTTGTGTTAAAATAAATCATTATATATTTTCTTTTGATTTTCTTTGGATTCTTGTCCAACACTATTTCATTTAAACTTTTCACATCATTTTTAGGAAGCCAAAATAGGACGTGCCACACAAAAACAAACAGATCAGATTCAAGCCTGGTTTTGTACTGCGAAAACCCCAGTCATTTCCTGCATAAACTGTAAAGATGAAAAACATATTTATTTCTTATATTTTCTGATGTTTTAGTGTATTCTGTGGATAAATCTAACTCTCTGAAGCTGCTCTGAAGGGATTTCAACACTTTGTGGTGACAGCTCAGGGTTTTTGGTGAACAAAAATACAATTTGAGAAACTCTAAACTGTTAAAAAAAAATCCTCATATATATGTTTTTAATATATAAGGAAAAGGTTCAAAGTCAACAAAGTGAATTTGCTTGGAGCCTGTGCATTATGGTTTCATGAGGGTACAAGCCAGAAGGATCAGAAAAAGAAATAATTCATACACTGCGTCCCCATTACAAACCCTTTGTGATCTTCCTCAGTGTTTCTAGCCCTTACCTTATGTGCATGTTGCATTATATTATCCACTTATCTATGGCAGATAGTCAGTATACTGTAATAAGCATAATTGCATGGCAGCGGGGCTCTGCTATCTTTATTGTTGTTCTATCTTAGATTATAGAGTTTCAAAGTACATGCAGATATTATCTAAGAAGCACATCTCTGGATATCAGTAATAGGTTACAGCTCAGGACAGATAATTGCTGTGTTATTGCAGATTGCTGATGATATCATACTGTATCATCATGAATGTGGTGTATTCGGATGCACGTGACTGACTGATGGTCAAGAAGAGTTGCATTCACTCATAGGTGTATTTCACATTTAGGGAAAGGATAGATTTATGACATTTCTGGATGTGACTCACCAAAAAACACAGTCACGCTCCTGAATTTTCCTCCATGGTTCGAGACCAATACGTATTAGTGTGAGTCAAACAAAAACACAAAATCTCATTTACTTGGCAGCGAGCTACCAAATTGAAAAGGCCCATGTTAAAATACTATAGGTTGATCTGGTGGGTGTGAAGATAAATTAAAGCTGAGATGATGTTTGTCACATGCAGGTTAAGCAGAGAGTGTGTTTGAGGAAACAAAGGCAAGTCTATAAAGGAAAAATATGTAGCTCAAGCTCAGAGGTCTTCTTAACTGGTAAAATCTACATTTAGTAAATAAAGATTAACAACGAGCCAATACATTCTGTATAGCTCAGCACATTTTTATTCCCCATTAATCTCAAACATCATAAACATAAAAAAGATAACGGCCTCCCTGTCTAGAAAGTTCTCCTTAAAAGTCACGTTGACCAGTGCGATATGTAAAGATAATTATTTTAGTCACTAATGTTTTTAGTCAGTTGTCAAATTACCTTAAAGAGCTTGACTTCATTTCAATATAGGGTCAGCTCAGTTTCTGCAGTGTTCCCCATAAGCATGCAATATGTATCTGCATTGTTGACAAATATCTCGTTCATATATTTAATTATGCTGAATGTATAGTGGTGAAATATATCAGATTATTCATATAAATCTGAGTAATCATGTAATCCTACAGTTTGAATGGATTTGTATTATCTTGTATTCTTTTCTTCTCTTCATCTGTACAACATAGAAGTCAATTATTTATATTTGTAAAACCTTCTGATGAGGGCAGATTTCATATTCAGAATTCCCCTTTTGGCGTCTACAAAACCTGGTGGAAACGTGTCGTCGCTACAATCATAGACCAGAGAACAGTATTGTTCCCACCAGAAGCTTGAATATCTTGCCTTCCTTGTGTTAAGTTAACCTCAAGTTCTTTCCGATTGATTAATTTTGTGTTGTAGCTGAGATTTAGAAACAAAAAGGATAATTAAACCTCTTGTAATAACTGAAAAGCAACTCCTTTTTTAAATGAAGAGAGACACCCATTAAAGGGTAAATCACATACTTGATACAGTGTGCTTACAGTACTTTTGGTGTTGTTTTTTTCTCTAGGTTTTATAAAGATTTGTCTATGGTTGTAAAAAAACTTGT
Source organism: Notothenia rossii (assembly GCF_949606895.1). Lineage (NCBI taxonomy): Eukaryota > Metazoa > Chordata > Actinopteri > Perciformes > Nototheniidae > Notothenia > Notothenia rossii. The sequence continues at coordinate 61,341,526 of NC_136907.1, forward strand.
TTGTTGTGCATTTCTCCTCAGAGCATTTTCTGTCCACTGGGGGTTAACAGGAAGCATCCCATTACCCTCTGCAAACAGACATGTGCCTGTTCTTATACATAGAACATCTTTTGTCCCAGTTGAAGTCCCATTTTAGACTCTCTCAACCAGCCTGAGATGTTTTGTCCTGTTCTGCCCTCAGCTGGTAGAAAGCAACTATAACATCCTGTATCAGTACAAACACTGCTGTGTCCACGAGGAACCACATTTTCCAAAGGGAAATACAAACTGCTTACCCTTTTTATTAAAGCCAATGACAAACCCAACAGCAATAGTGTTACTACAGCTAGTCCCCCATTTACTCCTGTCACATGAACCAAGGTGATGGTTGAACTAGGATTATATTCACCATCTGACCTGCAGCAATATTAAACATGAAAAAGTAGGAAATAAAACCAAATAACAATACATCTATCAGCATTTTAGCAATTAGGAATTTACCTGGATAAATCATTGTAGGCTACGTGAACATCCCCTCCAACTATAACAATATGCTCTTAATGTACTGTTAAGATTTTTTTTTTTATTCAAACTCACATTTCTGAAGATCAAGTAATTGGTTAAAACTGATAACTGAGACTTACCCAGTCAAATAATTAACATAAACACACCATTACAATAGGCACGTTTGTGATTTTGGGCAATATTTATTGTATGTACAATGCATGTACATACATTCGATGCCTACTCAATAATAGCAAATTACTTCAAAATATATATAACAAAAAACATGTTTATACCATAAAATGTTTATAGATTAACATTTAGAAAGTAATTACGCTAGTAGTCTAACATCTAAACTGATGTTTCTTGACAATAGGCTACTGGTGACTAAAAACTGCCTTTTGACTAATGAAATGAAACTTCTTGGTTTTATAGGGCACCATGATTAAAATACTTGGACATAAAATAACAAAAACATAAAATGCATTCTTTCTCACACAGAAATGGATAAACATAACCCTATCCAGTATCCTCAGTGCAGCAGCCAATAATACCCGGCTGCAGCAAGCCCGTGGGGAAGGAACCTGCAGGAAATTGAACATCAAAATATGATCAGAAGAGTCTTGTCGTTTTAGATATGTATATACTATTTAGGTTAGGCTTAGTGTCGCGTACAAGTGGTCGTATTTTGTAGGGGCCGTATTTTGTACCGTCTGGCTGCGGCTGCAGCTGGACCCTTCTCGCAGCAGCTGACAAGCATCCATGGAAAGGTGTCCCGGCTGTTGTTCAGCCGCAGCGCCCCCTGCTGTTGCAGCCTCTGCACCACAACTCGACATCCGCAGAAGTAGCAGCGTCTCTTCTGTCACCACCGGGACTGTCTGTCCTCCGAGACAGGAATACATCTTTAAACTCAAAGACCAACTGTCTGCAGGCAAAATGGTGAGTTGATACTGGGCTTACATGCCCGATGATTTTGTATTTAATCTATTTTTCGCATGCGAAAAGCGTTGCGTACATTCTTTATAAAAAGTTAAAGCCTTATAGTTTCGGTGCAACGAGCTGCAATAGAGGCTGTCAGGTGTCTGTGGTATTGATGTCGAAGCTTTAGCGGTGATATGTGGTCAGGTGAAGGCTCTGTTATCACCTACGCAGCTGACAGCAGCGCGGTCTGTGGCCTGGACGCACGGCCCGCTGTGACGATCTTAGCAAATTCTTTAAATATCAAGCTGCTGCAGTAGAATGACAACACCGATATCATGTGTTTACAAACTGTGAGAAACAAGACACATGGGGACAAATGTCGTATAAGAATGTGTTAAATAAAGTTGTTCTTAGATGCGATTGCAAGCTATTGCATATTAACTCTCCAACTGACGACAACATCAATTATAAAGTACGTCACAAATAGAGCTGCAGAGAATTTATTCTATTGGAGGATGGGGGATTTGTTATAGCTTATTGAATTACTATTATGTTATAACAGCCTTTGAATGTCCGGGCATCCCAGAGCTTATATTTTATGGGGCTAAATGCCTTTAACATTTAAAGACATTAAGTGAAATTGCCCTTATGCTTTAAATTATTCATACTGAGGGCTACATATGCCTATAGTGGCAATGTTTATCTTTCCCTGACACACTGTGTTATCAACATATTTCAAAAAAGTCTTTATCATCTTAAAACATCATAAATCATCTTGTGTGCCCTAAACTTAACTTTTACATAGGCCTTCATCCATTTTATTAGTGAATTTTATGCCTGAATTTTTTTTTTGTGATCTCATATAATGCATCAGCAACATTTATTGTTTTAAGGTAGGGTAGTTAATTCACTTCAGAAACACTTTTTTGTTATATTCCATGGAATTCTCTTAACATCCCGATAGCAATGAATACATTAAATGCTTTGAAAACAAATATATAAAAATATTTTATAACTATAAAGTGGGCGGGTGTTACCTTGGTTGGTGATTGGCTAATGATTACACAAGCCAAAAAAATCGTTATGACATCATAAAGTGGCCAAAATCTGATCAGCTCATTTTCAGACAGGTTGTTTTATAAATAGATGAGGACAAAATGTGAGTGAATATTTTTTCCTGAAACTTTCAGAATCTCTTTCCACAGAGGGGGCACATGTTTATGGATAAAAGACATGAAAAGGTGGATTTTGCATAATAGGTGACCTTGAAGAACCAGACGGTTAAGTCTTTAGGCTGGGCCTGGCCCACACCTTTTCTCCTGTTCGGGATTTTGGATTTAGTTTCAAACATGTCTTTCTTTTTATAACTGTACTTGGAACAGCTGCAGAGATCTAGTAGTGCACATACATAAATATTAAATGACGAATAAAATGAACCTCTGCTAAATGGATGAATGTAATCCTTCACTCTCAACCTCCACCAGGTGAACTTCACCACGGATCAGATTCGTTCCATCATGGACAAGAAGTCCAACATCAGGAACATGTCTGTGATTGCCCACGTGGATCATGGGAAGTCAACTCTGACCGACTCCTTGGTGTCCAAGGCGGGGATCATTTCTTCATCCCGAGCCGGAGAGACCCGCTTCACAGACACACGCAAAGACGAGCAGGAGCGCTGCATCACCATCAAATCAACGTATGTGATTTAGAGAAGTTAGGAAACAGCTTTGTATTCTTGTGTTACCTTTCACTGGTGGTGAGAACTGTGTGAATGTCTTTACTACAGTCAGTGAACTCCCAAGTCTAAATCTTATAAAATCCTGGTTTCGGTTTGATTGAAGTAAATGCACCTGCACTGGCATTGATTCATATATTAAATTATATTTACTGAAATCCTTCCAGTAAAGCCAGTTTGAAGTTCTTGGAGTAACTGGAACGTCTCCACTCAGCATATCTGCCTGTGCAGTATTGTGATGACATTCAGTTTGAACGTTTAATTGACTTCTAGGGTTAGGCTCAGTAATAGCAAAAGGTGAACATGTTCCCAACCTTTTCCTCCCTCTGTTTTTCAGGGCCATCTCTATGTACTACGAGCTTGCCGATAGCGACCTGGCGTTTATCAAGCAGAATGTGGACGGGAACGGCTTCCTCATCAACCTGATCGACTCTCCTGGTCACGTAGACTTCTCCTCTGAGGTCACGGCTGCCCTCAGGGTCACCGATGGAGCCCTGGTAGTGGTGGACTGTGTCTCAGGTAATGATGACTCACACCCTCGCCTTCACATCCTACACACACACACAAACACACGTAGGACTTGTTGCAAATGTAATGTGTCACATTTATTGATTCCTACCATGATTTTGTGGCAATAGAATCCCACGTGCAGAAAGATTATAAAGTTGTCCTTACATGTCTTTCCGAATGGCGTTATCTGTCAAGACGCTGATAACATCAATCTTTTGTACTATAACTGCAGTACAACTTAATCACAACCGTCACAGGCCTACACACACGCTCCCATGTTTTCTACCAGTTTGACCTTTTAATTTCCTCTGACAGGTGTGTGTGTGCAGACAGAAACGGTACTGCGGCAGGCCATCGCTGAGCGCATCAAACCGGTTCTGATGATGAACAAGATGGACCGGGCCCTACTTGAGCTGCAGCTGGAGCCAGATGCGCTCTTCCAGACCTTTCAGCGCATCGTGGAGAACGTCAACGTCATTATCTCCACCTATGGAGAGGATGAGAGCGGGCCCATGGGGAACATCATGGTGATGCTCCAACACCACTCAGACAAAAATATATGCTACAATAGCTGGGAGAGGTTGCATTTCACTTCCTACAGCTATCATTTCCCAGAATAATGGATTTTTCCCCCCCTCAGATTGACCCCATTGTTGGCACAGTCGGGTTTGGCTCTGGCCTCCATGGCTGGGCGTTCACCCTGAAGCAGTTTGCTGAGATGTATGTGGCTAAGTTCACAGCAAAAGGATCCGCAGAGCTGGGACCAGCAGAGAGGTGTAAGAAAGTGGAAGACATGATGAAGAAACTGTGGGGAGACAGGTACATATGATGATAAACATATCCAGACAGAAATATTTTCCACATAATAATCTGACACCATTTTGAAAAGCAGAGGTGTTGCACCACACCCGACAGTGCTTTCACTGTATACACACCACACCGTGAAGTACACATCTACATAAAGATATTTAAAGGTCCCTTATTATACAGTTTTTCATCAATATATTATAGTTCTAAGATATATACAAAACATGTCTCTGAAGTGTTTGGCTCGAAATGCCAAACAGATCATGCATTGTAGCATCCCATCAACCCCTCTGTTTCAGCCCTTTTTTTAAAGTGCTGATTCTCTGTCTTGTGCTTTAGATGAAAATAAGGAGCCACTCCCCAACTCCTCTGCAAGATATTCGGTTAAAAAGAACAAAATAGTGCTCTAGGAGGAGATTCAGGCCCCGTCCACACGGAGACAGAACGGGTTTTATCCGCTATAGTTCTTTATCGTATGGACGGTTCGTCCACACGAGGCCGTAACAGAACCCCGGAAACGGAGCCCTGAAACGGTAACGCATCCCAAAGTGGGAAGGTCTGGTAACGTAACTCTTGCGGCACCGTGTGTCCGCCCTAAACGATCATAGCCCCGCCACTCCCCACCTCTCCTGCTCAGCCCCCGCGTCACCCACGTCATTGCTGATGCGTTTCGCCAACAACAATGGCGGATCACAGGGTTGCGTTCGTGCTCCAGACACTACTGAACATGCTACAGATGTTAGTGCAAAATCTACAGCTCCTCCACCATAACCATCAGCAACAAGTGGACATGTAGTTTTCCGCTAAATCCACCGCTGAGAATAACCAGAAGGGCAACCAGGCAACCATGGCAACCATGCTCGGGGGGTCTTATTCGCTGCTTTTGGTGTATTTTGTGGCGGAAGTACAGCGCCACTTACAGGCCCGGCATATGTACAACAGCGTCTCCAGCGGGTCGAGCGGTCTCGCGTGGACGGACACGTTTCTTGTGCCGATTCAGTGTCGATGTAAGACTTTTTTTATATCGATCTCGGTTCGTTTTCGTCTCCGTGTGGACATGGCCTCAGGTCTTAAGGTGGGCGGTTGTTACCTTGGTTGGTTATTGGCTAATGGTTACATGAGCCAAAAAATCATTATGACATCATAAAGTGGCCAAAATCTGATCAGCTCATTTTCAGACAGGTTTTTATATCAGGAGAAAAAGAGAGGGAATCTTTTTTACTGAAACTTTCAGCGTCTCTTTGTGTTGATATATAAAATACATGAAAAAGTGGATTTTGCATAATAGGTGACCTTTAAAACCACTAGAAGTCAGCAAACCTAAATTTTCCACTGGTGGTCAATACCAAGAAATCCTCACGATGACTGGCATTTTTTACACGGATTTTTTAAATATTCAAATCTGATAAGTAAATTACGGCAGCCGTCGTTGCTATGGATGCGGCTTTATCTCCGAACACAGCAAGCAGACTTAGCGGAATCAATAATCCAAATTTAAATCCAAATATTCATTTTGGGGTTGATTTCATCAGTAGCCGTGTAATAAGCAGGATAATGTACATTAAATAACCTTCAGGATGATTCTGCTTCACCTTGTTGTGGTTCATTTCACAATAATAACCTACCTGCTTCACTCCCCCCCTACATACACACAATAACAACAGGATTATGAGCTAGATGTCAATCATGTGATTGTCATGATGTTGTGCGATAATTTGTGCACAGATATTTTGACCCAAATGCCGGCAAGTTCAGTAAGTCTTCAACCGGTCCTGATGGCCAGAAACTTCCCCGCACCTTCTGCCAGCTCATTTTGGACCCCATCTTTAAGGTGAATGGAGAGAAAATAAGTGATACAAACCAAAAATAATCATGTTAATGTTTACCAAGTCAGGCCTTAATTTTTCTAAAGACCTTCATATATCTGTATTGTTCAAAATGAATTTCAAGCTTCTCCGTGTAGGAATTAAACATTTTGATCCTTGGCACCTTGTAGTGGTTCCATCAAAAATATGTTGTGGTAGACGGCAAATACAATCTTGGGAACACTATATAATTAGGCTGAACACAGCGCATAGACTGCACTGTTTTTCGCCAGTAATGTCTAATTTCTTAAAAAAGCTAAAACTTCTAAATGATGTCAGAGATCGCATTAAATTAACTTTTAGAGGCTTTGGGGAAAAAAAGTTAGGATGACTTAAGGGTAGGGATGGGTACAGAGCCCCGGTATTAAAAGGGCCCCGGCCCGGGGCGAAATTATTAAAGAGCCTGTGACAGCCTCCCAACAACTGTTGCGCAATGAAAGGAAAGGAAAAGAACAAAAATAACTCAATATAAGATTTAACAGAAATTATAACTTTCTTCATCTCGAACCGTCAGTTTAAAAAAGAAGGTACGATACCGTTCCGATAAATATCAATAATTTCGAACATCGCGGGGAAATTCCTTTGACTCATTTTGAAGTTTTGGGGGAAGCCGGAAGTGACGTCAATGCAGGAACGCTTCACTGTGCGCCGAGAGAACCAGTCACGGACAAAGTGTGTTGTCATGCTTAGAAATGGTGAATTACTGAGTTTAGGCACGTTAATAACATTGTAATGAAGTTGACGACAGTATATTCATATTTGTCAGTGCTTTCATGTCAAATCGGCGAACATAAACATAAATGATCGTGGTGAAGATGATGATTAAATTAGGATTACTAATCGGTAGTGAGAGCTGCTGAATTTCCTCCCGTCGGATGTGATATAAAAACAAATCGATTATTTTTGTTGTTGTAAACTCAAGTGGATGAAACTACATTTATTAGTGCTTTCATGTAAATTCGGCGAACATATGATACATTAAATGATCGTGAGGATGATGATTTAAAAATCGTTTGTTTGACCCGGTCTGCATTTCCTGATGAGAAAACAAACCGATGCTTTTTGTAGTTGTAGTACACCAACATGGATTAAACGTGTGGTTTTTTTACCACAATTTTGGGGAAATTAATGGATAAAATGCACGGATTATTATTATTATTCCCACTGCGATCGGAGACAGTGGTACCGTTAAGCTCCGACATTATCGTCTTTTTATCGATACTGGAGACATTTAAAAAATATATGTCATATGTATTATTGCTACATAAACATTATATTGCAGTTTTAGTTTCGTCAACTCCGTTTCTAATATGCAATAAGACAAAAAAATGCGTCTGATGTATTTTTGATGTATTGCTCGTGTTACCGCCCTTACATGCTAAACTCTTATTGCACTTTTGGTAACGAGGATTGTCCACATCGAGACGGGTAAAGTTTAGCCACACCTCGGAGCGCGTTCTCGCCGCCAACTTCAGCGTCGTCCGTGTGTGTGTGTTGCTGCATGTAGCAGCTGCGTGTGTGTAAACTGCCCCGCCCCCTCGCAAGCAGGCGGGGGAGAGAGATCTCTCTTCTGGGTTGGAAAGATTGAAAATACTAAAAACACGCATTTTGCACGCTTTTTGCATTTTAGAAACGGAGTTGGCAACACTAAAACTGCAATATAATGTTTGTGTAGCAATAATACATACATATATTTTTTAAATGTCTCCAGTACCGATAAAAAGACCGTTAACGTTGGAGCTTAAAGGTACCACCGTCTTTAATAATTCAGCCCCGGGGCCCGTTTAATACCGGGGCTCGGTACCCATCCCTACCCGCGGCTGCTACATGCATGCAACACACACACACACACACACACACACACACACACACACACACACACACACACACACACACACACACACACACACACACACACACACACACACACACACACACACACACACACACACACACACACACACACACACACACACACACACACCACACACACACACACACGGCAGAGATGGCGGAGAGAACTAAGCGCTCCAAGGTGTGGTTCAACTTTACTCGTCTCGATGTGGACAATGCTCATTGCCAAAAGTGCAATAACAATTTAGCATGTAAGGGCGGTAACACGAGCAATTTGTCTAAACAACAACACATTATGTCCCGTAATGTTCCACCACAACCTCAATCTTCCTCCAGAAGAACCGTTAGGCCTTTTGCAGCAATACCTGTATGCCCCATCTGTGTTGCCCTGTACCACTTTATTTTTGCAGTAAATACTTGTTTTTTATTTGTCTTTTACGTAAGACAAAGTAAGTAAGTAAGTAAGTATAAGTTCACTTTATTTGCAATTTGTTTAGTTAATTTACCTTTTTTTTCTCAAAAGAACAAACAAAAGTACCGTTAAAGGACCGGATCGATAAGCGGTATCGATAAAAGTAGTAGTGCCGTTAAAACCTTAACGGTAACCATCTCTACTTAAGGGTGATGACTTAGAGGCGATGCATTGAAGGGGCTAACTTTTGGCTCCAATTTAATGCCTTCTTTTTGCCCTCGTAGGTCTTTGATGCCATCATGAATTTCAAGAAGGACGAGACAGCCAAACTAATTGAGAAGCTGGACGTCAAACTGGACTCTGATGACAAGGAGAAAGAGGGGAAGCCCCTGCTGAAGGCTGTGATGCGTCGCTGGCTGCCGGCCGGAGAAGCCCTGCTGCAGATGATCACCATCCACCTGCCCTCGCCCGTCACTGCACAGAGGTACCGCTGTGAGCTGCTGTACGAGGGGCCCGGGGACGACGAAGCTGCCATGGGTCAGTGGAATAATATGTTTTCAGATTATTAGGTTTTGTAAAATTATAACCTAATTTTTAATCTTTATTTTGGCTATACTTTATTTATGGCTTAATATTTCTGCTGTCCTCTCAGGTATTAAAAACTGCGACTCTAAGGCTCCTCTGATGATGTACATTTCAAAGATGGTTCCAACCACTGACAAGGGCCGTTTCTACGCCTTCGGCCGTGTGTTCTCTGGCACTGTGTCCACCGGGCTGAAAGTGCGTATCATGGGGCCAAACTTCAGTCCTGGCAAGAAGGAAGACCTTTTCATCAAACCCATCCAGAGGTGAGCATGTTGATGTGCAAACCAATACATAGAGACATGGGATAAATACAAATCATTTCATGTTTCTTTTCTGTTTTCATGAATTTATCGGAAACCTTTTTAAACCTTGTCTTTCTTTCCCTCCAGGACCATTCTGATGATGGGCCGTTATGTGGAGCCCATTGAAGATGTGCCATGTGGCAACATCGTGGGTCTGGTTGGAGTAGACCAGTACCTGATTAAAACAGGGACTATTACCACCTATGAACAAGTACTGTATTTATCCCCCCCCCTTCATTTACTGTTATTAGTTGCTGTCTGCCTTATTCTTCCTATAACAACAAAACCTTTTTGTGGTTGTGTCTGCAGGCCCACAACATGAGGGTGATGAAGTTCAGTGTGAGTCCTGTGGTCAGAGTAGCTGTAGAGGCCAAGAACCCCGCTGACCTGCCCAAGCTGGTGGAGGGACTGAAGCGTCTGGCCAAGTCTGACCCCATGGTGCAGTGCATCATTGAGGAGTCCGGGGAGCACATCATCGCCGGGGCGGGGGAGCTGCACCTGGAGATCTGCCTGAAGGACCTGGAGGAAGATCATGCCGGCATACCTCTGAAGGTGAGACACGAAGAGTCGTTTTTCTTATAAGGAGAGACGCTACGGGTGAATAGAGTAAAAAGGTTCAACTAATAGATATAACCATGAAAGTTCCCAAGTTGATTGCTTATATTGAAAAAAAATACGTTTTTGTATTACAAGCTTTCTGGAAATGTATTTTTAAATATAAAAATGTACTAATCAGCTTATTGTTTTAGGACCGATACCTAAATATTGGATAGTGCCATGTTCAAAATGTTCATTTTCTTGACATACATTTTTAAGTAGGGAATATTAGTGTCTCTCTGTAGTACCCCAAAAATCCCTAAATATTGTAAACAGCAATAATGAAATCAATTTTTGCCATCTTTTTAGGAAGAAATCGGGTTATGAATTATATATAAATAAACCCCTGTGTAGAGTTCAGTGTATGTAACAGATACTGAAGCTGTACAAAGCTTTGTGAATGTGTATAGTAAGCTATATTGGAAAACAGTTAACAAAGTAAAAGCAATGCTCGGGACATATGACCCAAATTAAGAATAACAATAATCATTATTGCAGAAATACTCCTTATGTGTTGCACTACCACTCAAACTCTCAAGGTTTGCTGCCTTTTCTTTCATCTTCCAGAAATCAGACCCAGTGGTGTCTTACAGAGAGACGGTGTCAGAAGAGTCAGAGCAGATGTGTTTGTCCAAGTCCCCCAACAAGCACAATCGCCTCTTCATGAAGGCCCGCCCTTTCCCCGACGGCCTGGCTGACGACATCGAGAAGGGAGAGGTCACCCACCGGCAGGAGCTCAAGGCCCGTGCACGTTACCTCACAGACAAGTACGAATGGGAGGTGAGCGAGGCCAGGAAGATCTGGTGCTTCGGTCCAGATGGCAGCGGGGCCAACCTGCTGGTAGACGTGACGAAGGGCGTTCAGTACCTCAACGAGATCAAGGACAGCGTCGTGGCTGGTTTCCAGTGGGCATCTAAAGAAGTAGGCAGCAGTTTAATTTGAATACTTTGAAAATAATTCAATAGTTATGTGTAATCAGATAGTACACTGTTCTGATGCAATGGTGATAATGTTCTGTCTTCATCATGCAGGGTGCTCTATGTGAGGAGAATATGCGCGCCGTTCGCTTTGACATTCACGACGTGACGCTGCACGCAGACGCCATCCACCGCGGTGGAGGACAGATCATTCCCACAGCTCGTAGGGTGCTGTACGCCTGCCAGCTCACTGCTCAGCCAAGACTCATGGAGCCTGTATACCAAGTGGAGATACAGGTCAGTACAGCGTCATAAATCAATCACAAGCACTTTGAATGACCTTGTGTTGAAAGGTGCTGTATAAATCAACTTGGATTTAAACTCAGGATTTCCAGTGATGTCTATTAATTACAATTTTGAAATCGTCCAAAGGTAGATGACCAAAAATCAGTTTTGTAAATCTATACAATGATTTTAACATTCAATTTTCTGTGACAAATAACAATTGATATCTGTAGTTACTTTTTAACCTAATCTATACTTAAGCCACTGAGGGATGGGAATGGGAGAACTTTGTTCGGACGCGTGTTCCAGACGATAAAACAATGTCCATACGAGTCGTATATCTTTCAATCTATCGATCCATTTATTTGTGTTCAATATGCATGCCAGTCACGCTGAATACAAACAGGTTTGACAGCTCCTCTCAACGTCAAAAACGGTTTGCTTCTGTCCCACACACCTGAATCAGATCACCCGTGGTTACATATATACACACTCACAAGTGAATGCTTCATCCTGTGTTCAATGTTGGAACTGCATGATACATTCAACTTGTGCAGATAAAGTAAAACAAACTAAATACATTATGGCTCCAACAATATCTATGCATAACATTTGATATGCAAACAGAAAGGCATGACTGAAAAGGCACCTCACAAAGTCTACAACTCCAGGTAAATTCCACCTGAGTGTTGTGAAAACTATTACTGTTTTGAACTTATTTTTTATGACTTTACTATTTTGGAATTGCTTTATGATCAGGTTTCTTCTTGAAAACGATCTGATGCCAGTTTAAACTATCTGCTGATCTTTTTGTCCGTGCAGTGCCCGGAGCAGGTGGTCGGGGGTATCTACGGCGTGTTGAACAGGAAACGAGGTCACGTGTTTGAGGAATCCCAAGTCATAGGCACTCCCATGTTTATTGTGAAAGCCTTCCTGCCTGTCAACGAGTCCTTTGGTGAGTGTGTGATTTAGAACAATTCACTTTATTTAATAATTTGGTTTTAGTATGTCATTTCCTTATTCTTGGCAGAGAATAATTTTTCACAATTTAAAGGTTTGGTGTGTAATATTCCCCTGCTTAAATGACAAAAGACAACTAGACCTGATGTCATGTATGTTGTTGAATTGTGCAGTTACATTATACCGAACATTTCCAAAATGTTTCCAATCTATCGGTCGATTTCAATGGCTGTCTGATAAGGTGACGTAACCCTTTGTCTGAGTGTCAGTGCTGTTGTTGTCTTCAAAGGCTGTCATCAAATCCAGTTTTAGGTTTTAAGCCCTGTTTATAAAAGAAGAAAATGAACAAGGAAGAAATCCTCACTAGGAAAGGGTGAAGGCAATGACCTTAAAATGTCCCCTAACTGTGTCTTTTATTGATGTTTTTATTGAGAGGCCTGTAGCAGCAGAAAATAACAAGCTGTCCATTTAAAACTAATTACCATTTAATTACAATTACATAATTAAAGTATGCATCTGTATTCATTTCCTCCAGGATTCACAGCTGACCTGCGCAGCAACACTGGAGGCCAGGCCTTCCCTCAGTGTGTGTTTGACCACTGGCAGATTCTCCCAGGAGACCCCAGCGACCCGGCCACCAGACCCTTCCAGGTTGTTGCCGAAATTAGGAAACGCAAAGGTCTGAAAGAGAACATACCTTCCGTCGACAACTATCTGGACAAACTTTAAAACTAAGCCAAGATAATACAATACCAAATCAATCTCTTAACCCTACCCCATGGGCACTTTAAAATCTTTGCACAGGCTTAAAAGATAAATTGCACAATTGTATTGACTTTGGACCGGAAGCTTTAAGCTTTTGTTGTAGGCAAGTGGAAGCAGCGATGCTTTTTCATTTCACAGCTACAGTACACCAAGTGCCTAGGGCGTGGGTTTTGTAGAACAATTGGATCAAAGCAGTTGTATTACTTGTTCTTTTATTTCTCCACATGGGTCCTCTTCCCCCCCCCCCTCCCTGTATAGTGCACCGTGATACTGCTGCAATAATGCATATTTAAAAGGATCATGGCCAGATAAAACCATGGAAACCATAATAATATGTTTCAGAAGTCTAACTTCCTGGATTGGACCTCTGTGTGGATGTGATTAATAAAAACATCCAACTCATGATGGAAATGTGACACCTGTTATTTCTCCAAGGGGCTTTAGTTAATAGTTTGCCATTTTGTGAAATACACTTTTTCAATTTGGGGCAGAGATTTAGTTAACCGAATCCACACTAAATGTGTATCTAGTATACAAACACAATTCAGTTAATTAGCTTAGCTTAGCACAAAGACTGAACATGGAGAAACCATTTCTTCTTATTTCGTGAAACAGCAGTGCATCAATATCAAAATCCACCGCCCGGCTTATCTGGACACTCTAGACACTAGATTTGTCTGACTAGAATGAGCTGTTAAAAAGATGTTAGTACTGCATGTTAGCTTAAAAGTTTTGGATGCTTTTCACTGATAGAGTGACTGCCATAAGGATTTAAAAAAAAAATCACGTTTTAATACCCCCCGCCCCCCAAAAAAAGCAAGGGGACAACCAACTACAATAGGGATGATTTACCCTTTGGCCAGTTACTCAGCTTAGTTTTTATGCTAAGCTAAAGTAACTGGCTAATGGGTTAAGCATAGCCTCATATTTGGAAGACAAATATTTCTCCATGAAAGCCAACAAGCATGTTCCCTAAAATGTTGAGTTGTTGCTATTGTTCAAGTGTTACTTAGATGGGGTATTTTCTAAAAATACAAGCACCACAACATATTTTCTTCACTCTTTAATCAATATTTTTTTCAAGTTACATATATAATGTTAATAAATGCCACTTTAATATACAACCCTTTTACTTCCGCACCAAAAAGGAAAGCTCTCCGCCCAAACTTTTTAAAACAAAGCTAAAAAGAAACATGTCTGAAGAGTTAGTGTGCATTTACAGAACAACCACATAAACATATGCAAGGCCGAGAAGTGCAAGGTATCTTGGGTATAGGCAACTACCAAGCAAGGACACAAGATATCACAGATTGTACTGTATGTAGAAACCCCAAAATAGCTTACCATATCATGTTGTTAAGATTAATAAGAAGTTTGTTTCAAAGAGTTCGTAAGCCTATGATGCCTATGGAAATTACAGCTGAATTGAGTGAAATGCTGGTCTGTACTAAAGGGTGATGAAGATCTTGTCTTGGCATATCTGATGAACTGTACATTAATACAGTTTCGACTCCCCGCACTAATGCTCGGGAGTACAGGAAGGGGAATTCAGTGTCAAGCCTTATGCCGTCAATCCACAGCAGTGACATCGATACTGTGAATAATCTGAGAGGCACCTCCCTCCCTCCCTCTCTCTCTCCCTCCCTTGTGGAGTTGGTTACAGTCATGTCTGTTTCAGAGGCTGGCATCACTACAACACAAAGGGATAAAAGGAAGCCGCGGAGAAAGAGAGAGGCAGCGTCTCAAATGACAAGCTACGCCCCATGTAGTGACCTACATTGCTTCACGGATATTTGTCTTCCCATGTGGCCAACAGCAGTGCACTATATGGGGGGAACAGTATGATGTCTGAGTCCCAGGAACGGCTGCTGAGGTGTGGCCCCGCGCTGGTGTCAGGTTGTCACATTTGATGGAGGATCGCTGCTTGTGTCAGAGGTGACTATGTGTAGAAGATGACCTCGGGAATCTGTCCGTCCTCTACTGAAGTGCCGTTGTTGTTGCCCGCCGCGTAACAGAAGGTGAAACACGTCTTTGTGCCAGTGGAGGACGACTCGTGCGTTACCTTTCTCATCCCCTTTGTCCCGTAGTGAGAGTCTGGGCCCTGAAAAACACACAGAGAGGTTGAATACACTGATGATGCCAACGCTGCACAGTGATATATAACATATATAGACATTTCCACAAGTGAGAAGGAACCACAGCTAACATGCTAAGTTGATTAATTCATTATTAGATCAACAAGGTCTGTACTGAATGTCTTATTTGCAATTGGTTTTCAAATTAAGCTTCAAAAGTCTGTTTTAATTTTTTGTGATATCGTCACTTTAAAAACGCACAAGGTTTGAAATAAGTGAATCATCTGATTAAATTAGTTGAATCAACTTTCTTTCATGAATATAAGTTGTTAGTTTGTAAACTAAACTTAATTTAAAACAGACTGAACACGGACAAAAAAATAATTATGCAACATTTAAATGTTGATGTAAAATGTAATGTCAACGTAGTGAATGAAGATTACAATTTCAGTACAGCCTTACAATCAACAGATTTTCTTATATTCTGATTTATTATTCTTGTCAAGTTTCTTAATTTTTGTCAGATTTGTAGGTTTTCTTGTCTTCTTGGAGAGTAAACTGAGTACATTTTGATTTCTACACTGCAAAAAAATGGATGGACGTGCAATGGTTCATTATTGTTTGACATGTTTTAGACCAAACAATGAAGGAAAATAATCCTTTGATCAAAAAGACCTATTTTCCTTGTATTGGGAGCACAGTGCTGTATGTGTATCTGCTATCATCACATACCTTGAGTGTGGCACAGGCAGTGTAGTTGACGTTGGGTAGGATCTCCACCGGTTCTTTGAACATGACTCTGAAGGTGTTGGCCGACCCGTCACAGCTGAAGCCTGTATCGTTCTGACCCAGCACCGTGTTGCTGTCTGTGTGTATGATCTGCAATAAGACACACTAACATTCAGAATATGTTATGCTCTACACAAACTGGACTCAAACTTTCTGAAAGGTTCGGGTTCACACCTGTATGTTAACTTGGTAGTCTGTGGGTCCGTGTATAGAGCCATAGAGACCAAACCCGACCACAAATATCCTTCTGTTTACCGAAAACCTGAGAAAAACAAACAACAGACATGTATTAAGAGTCTGGCGGGTATGATAACTGTGGAGAAGTATTTGCAATATGTGGTGTTATTATTTCCGCCAGGCATATCGGTATCTAAGCAAATTGAGTAATATTAAAATCTTCTTTGTGTGTGAGGAGCGGAAGAAACACCTAGCAAAGACTTTTACTCCACTGAGGGAATTCTTTCTACGACTAATTGTGCTTTGTGGCCACAAAACAGATCCCACTCACCGTATGCGGTCACTTGTCCCGCTGTAACCCCAGCGGCTTTCCACCTGTCCAAAACGTGTGATGCTACACTCCTTCCCGCGGAGGCAGCAGCGAGGCCGGTCGATGAATTCAACGCGGGGCTTTGGGTTAACTGTAAAGTGGAGGAAAAGACTCACCACCTCTCTGTCACTCAGAATACTGGACTGGGCTGGACCTGAAGGGACGATAGAAAGCACAGTGTGTGTTCAGGCAAAGAGAATAATCTACAAAAAATGTTTCACTGTTGGATTCCTTGTGATTCTGTTTACCTGCAGCAAATTCCTCAATAGTCATGAGAGGGAAGCGGATGAGTGTGAGAGCCTTGCCCAGCACTTTGCGTTTGTTTTCGGGCGTGGGCTGCATCTGCTGCCTGTGAGCCTCGGCATCTGCCCAGCGCACAGAAGCACCGAATAAACGCACTTCCCGCACCCCGAGAGTGTCCCTCTCCAACACGGCCACCAACGTATCTGAGGCAGGGAGAGATGAAAACGGGACGGTCAGTGAGGCTGGTACTGTTAAATACAGAGACTGAGAGAGACTAATGACAAACACAAGGCCACATTACCCAGATCTATGTCTGTGAAGCCTTCAGCGGCGAGAGCATCTCCAGTGTTCTTATCGATGTTCTCCAGACAGAGGCTGGCGAGCTGAGGCTCGTCAAACAAGCGTGCCTGAAACAAAGAATGGATCACTTTGTTTCACTACAAGGCTCAGTCAAAAGCTCAGAATTGAACATTTGCAGATCTGGATTAAGATCTAATAGTAGGAACTCTCATGATTTTTGAGTCCTAAAAATAGACAAATGCCAAAAACTGGCATCAAATAAGAAAATAACAGAATATTTTCTACTTATTCTTTGATTGACATTTTCTGTATTGTTATTTTGCCGATTTTTGAGACTCATTTGGTGTTTTTAAAGCTGCATGGATTTCAACAACAAGTTATATTTAAGAACGTTGTTTTTTCTTTAAAAAAAATATTATAATGTTAAGATTTCTCAAAGTAGAGTATTGTTGTGGTATGGATACCGTAACTCAGCACCAGTATCAAAGAAAATATCCTTTAAGTGTAGGGGTTTAAATTTCAGCTCTGTTGCACATGATACTGACAGTTTCAGCACACAACATCTAGGGCAGCTAAACTAGGAGATGAAATAAGATCTGATCACTAAAAAGACATAATAAGATATATCAATTTTACAAAAATAAAAATAATTGAAGCTCTGGGGAGGCAGACCTGTGTCAGCAGCATGAACGCATTGTCTGCTCTCAAGTTCTTCTTGAGGAACTCCACACAGTGAGCCTCCAGGGCGGGCACTGCATATTTCTTAGCTGTATATAGTGTGGTCATCACTGTCTCGGGCCCGATCTGGACTTCATCAGAGTAGAGAAACCTGCACAAGACATTCTGAGGTTAAAATCATATAATGAATGCATTAGTGAGGTATTTAATGTTGCATTGTCTAAACATTATTATACCCGCTAACTAATTGCATAATGACACAATTATACACGCCCACTTTCAGGACACTTTAAATGGCAGCCCTCTTACTTTAGCAGGGCCAGGAAGGCAGCTGGTTCCACATCAGGAAGCTCTATTTCCGTCGAAGTTGTCGCCATGCCTCCGTTGAACATGGCATCAAACACTGCGCTCCCCACAGCCAAAACAAACCTGACCATATCAACAAAACACAGGTTACGTTTTTTGCTTTGCATCGTCATAGTTAGCTATCAAACGTTTTGAATACTCATGCAGCTGATCTTACCTGTGCGCAGGTATCCTCTGAACCCCCATCCCTTTGCCCACTAAAAAATGAACGTCACTGAGCACTTCGTTGTTGAAAAGGAAAGCGAATCGCTCCTTGACGGTGCTCTTGGTCGCCTGCCAGTTGTACACCGGCTCTCGGTACACCAGCACAGACGCAGCAGCCGGGGTGGCAGCCGCTGCTGCCGAAGCGGCTGCGTTTGACGCCGCGGTTGCCATGTTGGTGGCCGGGGTGGACATGGCTCCTGCAGCACCTGCCGCAGCGGACTGCTGCAGGGAGTTCTGCGCAGTCGGTTGAGCTCCGATCGACACTCCGTTGCTGTCCCCGCCGCCAGGCCCCATCTGCGGGTTGGGTCGCCTCGTCGCGCCCTGTGCTCCCCCGGCCGCACCGCCAGCTCCGCCGTTAGACGCCGGCATGGAGAACACGCTATTGCTTGGCTGGCTGTTTCCCAAAGGACCAGGACCGGAGAAACTAAGGCAAGGAGGCCTGCCGCTGTTGTCTCCAGCAGCCATCTTGAACGGAGTGTAGGCGTAAACAACGCACTTCGTCGCTTTTTGTATTTCTAGTAGTCTCGTCAGTCTTTGTTTCCCTTAGCTGACGCCTGGCGTTTGTTGTTGGTACTACACGGTGCTCTATGCTCTCCACCTGTATATGAGGTCCATCTGCCTCACACATCAGTATTTCATCCTTAGCGAACACACCTGTTTGTTTTCTCTTAACTAAAATCTAGTGCATTCATCAAACCAAAACATACATTGTAAAGAAATAAAATACCAGGCATGTGCATTGTCCCTTTTTGAAGCAACAATATATATTTTTTTTTCATCAGGGTTGTTGCTGGCACTATGACTAATATCATGTTTTCTTAATTTTTCCTGAGAATGTAAGAGTTAGAGCGAGGTGGGGGGAGTCTGATATCTATATTTGAAAACTAGTTGGGTCACTTTTATTTTACATTATATTTTTAGGCTATATATACACTCGAATTAGGACCAAACCCACTATAGTACTACTACTATCCCTGGCATGATACAATATTACTTTATTGGTCAGATCAAGTCTGAAATTTGACTTGCGTCACAGCAGCTCCATGTCCAACATCAAAAGACAAGTATCCAGACACAATACATGAAACACAAACAACAAACATTTAACATAACAGCACAATCAGTGAGAGAAAAGCTGCTCAAAGAGCCTTCAGCGTGCATTTGATCTGGGATTTAGCTCTGTATTTACTGTGAGGATTGACTGATGCACAAAGGAGTGCTTCAGTCTGACTTTATTGAATCGTGGGACACTGTATCTCCGATTAGATGGTAGCAGTTCATATTCACTGTTCAGAACATGGTTTGGGTCAGAGATGATGTTGTTGGACAGCCTCACTATGGTGTTATATCATATAATCATAGAGTCTCTGACAGGGTTGACCAACAATCTTTGAGCAGATTTTTAACAGGTGGAGCAGTTTTGATTTTAGCTGCTGACAAACATTTGTACCAGGTAGTATTGCAGTACTGCAGAATAGACATGATCACAGATGTAAAGAACAACAGAAGAATTTCTCTGCTCTCCCCAAAAGACCTAAGACGGCGGAGAAAATAAATTCTTTGTTTTGTCCTTTTGCACAGATATTCAATGTGATCCTTCCATGACAGCAGATGGTCAATCATTACACCCAAGTATTTGTATGAAACTCCCTGCTCCCTTATTGTAAGTCGCTTTGGATAAAAGCGTCAGCTAAATGCAATGTAATGTAATTTCATCTGTATGGATGACAATGGGGACTTTATGGGAGTCAGATGGTGAGCCAAAAATGATTTCAGATGACAGGGTTTTGTTAACCTTCACAAGTTGCTCTCTACTAGTGAGGAAAGCAGCATACTGTACCAGTAAATAAGGTATGGATTTACTTCCATTTTGGCCATTTTTGACACCAAGATGTCTGCTTGTATTGTGTTGAATGCTGATGAGAAGTCTAGGAAGAGGGCTCTTGCATAGGTGTTGCGTTTATCTAAATGTTTAGTGATGATGTGAACCAGAGTGGCCACAGCATCTTCCGTATACCGCACCCTTGTTTATAGGCAAATTGGTATGGATCCAGTTTGTCTTATGTTGTACTGATAAGAAATCGGAGCAGAATTCTTTCTAGTCTAATGCTAATAGTCTAATGCTTTGAAAAAGGATTTGGTCCACCAGGATGTCCCTCATAAATTGCCATCTAGAGTAAAACCAGTCGTCCCATGGTAAGGTGGCTGTACTCGGTATAAGGAGAAAGTGGATATTCTCCTAACTTAATGGCTTTTGAAAGAAAAGGAGGTGGAAATACTACCTGCGTATACCCTCTTCTACATAACGAGTAGGGCTAAACATATAATTTGAATTGTATGAAAATCACACTAAAGACTAGTACAATAATCGAAATTGCATTTGTTTCATATTTGATTTTCCCAAAAATCTACTTATGATCATCTTAATATTGCAATTTTTTTTATTAAAAAAGAGTGATTCAAACATGAGCATCCCTTGCAATATTGTGAATGATCAGAATTGCATAATGTCCAAATAAATCAGCTGTGCTCTAGGGTGCCCTTCAGTGCAGAGAATGTGATGCCCCAAAGCAAGCCCTTTTTCTGCATAATGCCAATCATATACAATCTGACACTGGAGTATTGTAGGCTAGTTTATACATTTTATTTAAAAAAACAAACATTTAAACTGCATTTTACAAAGCTTGGTTAGATTATGAAATACTAGAATACGAAAATGTTTCTAAAATGCTTTGTAGGTTTGACTCAAAGCTTTTTTTGTCATATGCACACATAGTGTCGTTATGGCAATGACAATCTTAAGTCCCAGGCTAACAATGCAACATAAATATATAGGACATATGATAATAAACCAAATAAAATAGTGCAAGAAGAAACTGTTTGTAGAAATGAAATAGTGCAAGATTTAGTTGCAGGACCAATGAAAAGTGAAATATATGCATGTCAAATCAAATACAATAAGCTAAAGAGTGAAACTTTGTGAAAATAATGAATGAAATTCCTCGCCTACATCATTGACTGCATGATTATGTTTATTATGTATTCCCCCACCCCCTCCCTCTCTTCCTGCCTGCTACTCATCAACCGTCCGTGACGTCAGAGCGGCGCGGCACGGGGGAGCTGTCCTCGAGCGGAGGGTGCTGCTGCTGAAACAAGATGGCTGTGCGCGCAGGAGCAGCAGCGGAGCAGACCTGAAGCAATGCAGAGGAGGGAGAAAAGGGGGGCGAGGAATCCACTCCTGTGTGTCTTGTCCTGCCAGAAGAGCAACATCTCCGCAGAGAAACAGACGAGCGCTTCTGACATGATGCCGACTGGTTTCCGGTACCTTTTACGGTAACGGTTTGGCGGTTTGAGTTTTTTTTTTGTAACCAAGAGACAACCGGACTTGACCAAACAAATCACGGAGCTCTCAGCAGAGGACAGCCGGGGACGCTCCCGCCGATATCAGAGATGTCCCTGCTATGTGTGGGAGGTAAGAGAGGACATTTAAGGGCTATGTTTGATGTCTTTAAGTATCACCTGCTGGGGTTTAGCTGCTGTCTGACAGAGCCTGCGGGCTATCATCAGCTCCGGAGAAAAGTCTGTGTAGCCCGAGCAGGATTTGTGCTGATCAGTCATTAAATCACACAGCAGCAGCTAGTATTTACGGAAACACAGCACGTTTACAGTGGGGGATGCCACTGAGATACTTTTAACGGCACTGTTGCTGAATGACATGCTTGCTTAATTAACTCAATTAAAGATGCCTTGTATGAATTATCTGACCGCAGAAACAGGTAGGCAGAATTGTTATAGGGTAGCCCAGTCGTGACTGTTAGCCTACCATTCATTGGGCTCTTTGAGTTTCTATAAATGTGTACATGGAGGAGGAGAACTGCTTTTTCCTATCCTGGTGGTGGGTTGCGGTGTGAGCGTGTGTCATCTCTTCATTCATGCGTGGGCAGTCAGAGGAGGTGGAGGACGAGGAAAAGCCCCTGCCGCTGCCGCACCGCTCTTGCCGCACCACTCCTGCCGCTCTGCCGCGCCGCTGTAGTCGTGAGGGAATACTCGTATTGGGCTGGAGATGCTCGCCCCTTCTTTCTCAGCGTTTTCCCTGAAGCGATGCGTCACCTCCTCCTACCAGACTCCCTGAAAGCTCCTGATGCTGACACTGTTGCCTCTCTATGCCATGAATATGCATCTGCTGTGATTGCTCATAAAGTAACACCCTTCAGCCTCACACACAGGTTGCAGTCATCAGGGGAGTGTATGATCCACGCTGAGAGAGAGAGGAGACCCCTCTAAAATAACACTGTTGGACAGATAGGGGTTGAATCAGCATAATTGCAAAAACAACTTTCTCCTTATTATTTGGGTGTTGTGTCATCTTGCATTGGAACAAATAGTGCTGACAATTTGAAAGGTTCTGCATTTTGTCCTCACTTGACTTGATATTAAGCAGTGAAGGACCTATAGAAGTATGTTTACTCCTTAACCCAAAACTGTTAATTATTCATATTCATCTTCTCTCACATATTTGATAAATGTTTGATCCCAATTAGTCAGTACATGTAAATATATGTTTGGAGGTATGTTTAGGGGCTAGACGTTTGTCATAGATAATATTGTGGGGATAAAATGATAGTTAAGGAGGTTTCAAAGTCACCTTCTATACGCCGGGCCCATAATGGATGCTACCCCCCCCATATCCTGCTGCCAGTCCACCCACTGCCGGGCCCTGCTCTGAGTCAGTCCCAGGTGTCATTAAGACCCGGACCGTTATTCATTCATAAACAGCGGCTGCGGCTGTCAGTGTCGTAGACTACGAGACTTGGCAGAGAGCCCTCTTCTGTTCCTGTTACATCATTCATGCTTACCTGACTGGAGCTATTTCTGGCCTCCTCTGTACTTTGTGCCTCTGGAATAGGCAGCATTTCTTCAGAGCATCTGCAGACCCAGCAGAATTCAGACACAGATACAGATTAACTCTGAAAAACTTGGCATCTTTTCCTGCAGATATTCTGCTTTCCTTCATGTCCAGTTTCTCACCGTCTTCATTTGTTTTTGTTTTTTTAGGTGTGATGTTCTGTCAGCAGTCACAAAGAATACTGCAGATCCGTGTGTGTGGGGATATGTGTGCATACATATATGTAAATATGTATATAGGCGCTCTCTGAATCATGTCAGCCCTCTCATTTTGTCAGCGGATGGCTGAACTCGGCTCACCCACTCCCTACTTTACATTCCCTGACAGTTCATGTTGAAGGGTTTGCTTGATTCCCTGTCGAGTCTGTTTTCTTGGCAATCCGCTTATTCCCATAAGTCAGAGTCTGCTGTGTCAGAGGTACTTCCTGAATGAAGTAATGGGGTTTGCAGAAAATGTACTGTTCAGTCTTACAGATTGTGCTGTGCTTCCTCTGATTAAAGAGTATAACAACAAACAGGCTTTGATTTGTTATGTCCTTCAAGACATTTCATCAGATGGTGATAGATAGTTATAGCTTTGACCTGGTTTTCTAGGCTACTTAGCGAAAGCCTACATTTCAATTGATTTATTAATGATAAAGCCTATCATAAGCTTTATTGTTTATGAGTTATAGGCACTTACATGGACCGTATTTGTATGTGTGGGTTTGTGTTGCTTAGATACATCCAGTTGTGACAAACATATTGTTTGTTAGCTTGTGGACATTTCTCATCATAACTCAGTCTGTCAGGGAGATGTATGATTGTGTGGTATTATTAAACTTCAGCTTTCCGTTGTCGAAAATCCAATTCCTTTTTTTATTGATCCTCCTCATGTACTGATATATTTCCAGGGCTCTTTTAGTGTTGACACTTAAACACAGGACGAAGCAGGCTCCGATGTGGTCTGCCTAAACATCGTAAAGCATTGCTCGGTTCCTTACTTACCTTCTCAGCATTTATTTGCAACTACTCTGGGTTTTCAAATGGAAGTTGTGCCAGTGTCAGGGCATACATTTAGCAAATACACAGATGTGTGTGTTTAAGTGTGTTCCAGGTTAAGTTTGCATTAAGGTTGGTGAGGTATTAATGGAAGCAAAGATGAAAAGCTTTTTTTGTCGCAGGTGAATGTGAGTGATTCACTATGTGTGTGTGTGTGTGTGTGTGTGTGTGTGTGTGTGTGTGTGTGTGTGTGTGTGTGTGTGTGTGTGTGTGTGTGTGTGTGTGTGTGTGTGTGTGTGTGTGTGTGTGTGTGTGTGTGTGTGTGTGTGTGTGTGTGTGTGTGTGTGTGTGTGTGTGTGTGTGTGTGTGTGTGTGTGTGTGTGTGTGTGTACGTGCGTGCGTGCGTCTGCTGATGTAACCGCATGGCACTTAAACTAGAGATTTAGCTCAGGGTGTGTGTGTTTCATAAAAAATACACAAAGTGAAAGTATTGAGAAATGAAAACTAGAAAAGTGCCTTGCTGACTCAGGTACATTTTCCATCAACTCTTCATTTCCTGGTGGTTACTATGACAACCTGTTCTAGTGTGGACCGTCTGTGGAGAATATTGTGAACTAAGACATCAAGTGGTGATCACACTGCTTTTTTAAGGGCCGATAAAAGTGTTGGTTTGTTTACAGGAAGCATTAAGCTTGCGTTTGCATTTTGTCTTAATGTGAACCTTCGTACACACCTGCAGTGAGGTGTGGGGATCTGGAGCATGTGTGTGTGCGCGGTGGAGTGCGGTGGGTAGAGTATTAATAATGTATGTGTGAGTTACGTCAAAGCCGGGGAAAAAGTGCTGCAGAGAGAAAGCCTGGGCTTTAAATGTACTGTGAAAACCCTTGGGTTGGATAAAGCTGGAGCTTGAATGCTTATACAATGAGACATTCCCATTTGAACAGGCATGTGTGTTCAGTCTCAAACAATGGTATTCTATTTAAATCTCTTCTAATCAGATCATATTAGTGATGTAGATATACATGTTTTGGTAATGCTTTGTAATCTGTGCTGTATGCTATTTTCTCTTTCCCACACTGATGAAGTTCCAGCGCTGTGTGTTTCTATGTATTTCCCCCACACTCAGTGCCAACATGTCAGACCTTATGGCAACAACAAAGAAGGCAGAGCACTGGGTATAAACACTAATGTGCTATGTAAATATGTACATTGCATACCATTTAGTGACTCACTTGTATCTTAACAGCTCTTTCTAATTGAAAGTATGTATAACTTTAAAATAGAAATCCTATATTTGATCTTAAAACATGTTTTAGCTTAATTATTTCCGTGTAAGTATAAGCCATAGTACGACTTCTTTGGGGTGGAAATCCTGCTTCTCTGTTTCAACATAGAAGACAAACAGAACAGCCAACAAGAAATAATAAAGACAAAACATAGCATGACAGGAATACCATACTTAATGACATACATGATCATAGTGGGAAAGAACATACAAAATAGTAGAATACAAATAAATAAACATAAAGGGTACAAATGAGCCCAGACTACCCCTCCAAGCTTCATTATTTCACTTGTCGTAAAGTACAATATTTTGAAAGGTGCTGTTTAAATACTATTATTACAGATTGTAAATTGATATTGCTGATATTACAGCATTCATTTTTTTACAGTAAGTTCAATGTAGTAGAACTGTATTTTTTATTGGATCTTGAGCCTCCACTCGGTGCCTGTTCTCTGGGTGAAAGCCAGTAGAGATCATGCATGAGCGTTCAGAAGTGAAAGCAGATGGCGTTCCTGTGTGTGACACTGTCCCTCTCTGTGTGTCCACAGTGAAGAAAGCCAAGCTGGACGGACCCCAAGGTAAGACCAGGGATCCTGGAAATAGAAAAAGGGAGGGACTGGCTGTTATGTCACATAAATGTTTAAGCAGACTGAGGACACATTACATGCTGCAGCCATTAATGCAAAGGATGCAGTCAGTTCCTATGTAGATTAATATATTCTCTAATATCTACATTATTATCTTCTAATCTCCCCCCTCTCTCCTTTTACAGAGAAGTTCAACACTTATGTGACTCTAAAAGTACAAAATGTGAAGAGCACAACCATTGCTGTCAGGGGCAACCTGCCCAGCTGGGAGCAAGACTTCATGTTGTGAGTCCCTCGTCTTCTTCAGATTCTGTTTCTCCCTTTACCTCGCTTCGTCCTCTCCCTTCTCCCTTCATCGTCTCCGCCACTTCTCCTGCTTGAGAGCTTTTCTTTTTTTCTATCAACCTGTACTCCCTCCTCTTCTTTCTCTCCTCCTTCCCCCAAGTGCCCTTCATCTCCACATTGCTCCACGTAGGTCTTCCTCTCCACATCCGCACCTCCGCCTCAAACAAACGCCTAATCCTCTATTTTTTTTTTCATCTGCTATCCCTCGACACTTGCCCTTCTCATCCTTATTCCAAACCTTGGCTTCCTCCCAGCCCCACCTTCCTCTCCTCTGTCAATTCTTTAAACACCATTCCTTGATCTTCATCTACTCAGCCCCTCCCCCTTCTCTTCCTCTTCCTCTTTACATCTCAACCTTACTTTTAACTCTTCCAGTCTCCTCCTATTCTTGCTCAATAGCAGCTTTTCCCACTAGTTTGTATGAGCTTTGTTTCAGCATCCAGAGATGATGTCTTTACAGTGCTGTCAGGGCGGTAAATGGTGAGGATCCTTTAGCATGTGGGATGCAGCAGGCAGGCTGACTGCAGAGTCCTGTGTGTTTTGTATGATGTTTGGAGGCGTTGATCGTTGTTCCGGGGTTGCATCACTGAAGCTGTATTATGTAATGTTTGGGCTGCAGAGAAAGCCTCGTCGCCTTCTTCAAACAGCCTTTAAGTGACTGCGCCCCCTCAGTCCCTGCCATGCATCAAACAGGCACGTTCCCAAAAGGAGTCACCACGGAGACGGGAAATCCAGTACCCCTATTTCTTAATTAAAGTTCCCACTCCCTCCCTGCAGGCATGCGATACAATCACCTCCTCCACTGCCTTCATCACACTCTTCTCCTCTCCTCTCTTAATTCATCCCCCGCTCTCTTTCTCTCTTCTTTTGCTGCTTCCTGCTGTCTTGTAAATGTTTTATGTTGGATTCGCTCAGGCTTGCTCCCGCAGAGAGCTGTCTTATATTTGTCACAGTGAAGCCCACAAGTAATTCATGTGCATCTTCACTGTGTGTTTAGCAAATAGGTTATAATGTGTAGTCAGCTAAATGGTTCAAGTACCGAAGTGAAATTACTGGTAATGCAAAATCACCATTTGAATATTTAGATTTATAACATGTTTCATTTTATATTATTATATATTTGCTCTTTTTGTAAATATTGGGTAATTTTACCTCAAAAGACGAATGGTGTAGTTTTTATCAATTTCTTTAGAGTTTATTTTTAGATGCTTTTCATAAGGTACTCTATGTCAAATGTAAATATGGTCTTTTGTTTATTTTTTTATTTTTATTAAGAAGAGTTTTTTTGTCTCTTTTGCATTTTTCTAGTTAATACTAATAACAACTTGTCCAAAATAAACTAATATTAATACAATCAATGTTTTATTATATATATTTTTATATTGCAAGTCTTTATTAATTCATATGTATTGTCAATATAACTCTTGATTATTAAACGTTGTATCTCTCTATGTTTAGAGATATTTGCCGTTCCGAAATGTGCATTGAAATATTAAACTGCTGATCCATGCGTGTCCTGAACATTTGAACTACAAATATTTTATAAGTCTAAAAAATAAATCAAACATTCACTAGCAGTTGAGTAAATGTACCAACTTTCCACAGAAGTCTTAAAATGAATTGTCATAAATTTTTCTTCTGACTTTTGACGAACCCCCCTGTTTGTCTTCCTCTTCCTATCCAGCGAAATAAACCGCTTGGACCTGGGTCTGACGGTAGAGGTGTGGAACAAAGGGCTGATCTGGGACACCATGGTGGGCACTGTGTGGATCCCCCTCCGGAGCATCCGGCAGTCCAATGAGGTTTGCCACCAGCACCAATTGAGAAATACTGTATTTGAACTCTCTGTACTCATTTGCTGCTCCGACATGTTTTTAATCACGATCATCCATTTGTACAGCACGTTGTTTGTGTGTCGGCCTCAAAATGTCTTTCTGTACGCAGGAGGGCCCGGGGGAGTGGCTCACGCTGGACTCTCAGGTCATCATGACTGATAATGAGATCTCCGGCACCAAAGAGCCCACTCTCCACCTGGTGCTGCTCGACACACGCTTTGAGCTGCCTCTCGGTGAGAAATCAATATTCACATACAAGTGAGAAACTGTCAATATGGGGAGAAGATGAAAATATAGAAATATAGGAAATCAGCAGTCCTTGAGAGAATGAGAAGCCGACTTGAATAAATGGTGTCTGTCTGTGTATTTTCACAGCAAACTGTGATTTATGAACACCAATAATCCCTGAATGATTAATTCAACTGACCTGCTTCCAGTGATATGTATTCAAGACTGTCTGTGAGTCGATGAGAGCGTTTGTGTCCTTTACTTCTCAGGGATCGAGCTATGCTCCTCTTTACATTGATTAGGTGTCATTTTCTCACTGTTTCCTCTTCGTCCAGTCGATATTGTTCACCTGACTCCTCCATTTGTGGAGCTGATCTATTTATAGCGGATTGGCTTTGAAGCTGGGAGGGAACAGGCCCATTTTCAAAGTCACTGATCTTAACAGGCCAAAATATCTGGGTCACACAATATTGGGGTTGTTTTAGCTCACTTTATCTCCAGAGTTTATAACGACGACAGCAGTGTTTCCAGGGGAAATGCATATCTATTTTAACGGCTGATGTAGGTAGAGCTCAATTAGAGCTGTGTTTGTCAACTGAGTTTGCCTGCTGTGTTGTTTCCAGATATCCCTGAGGATGAGGCACGATACTGGACAAAAAAACTGGAGCAGATCAATGCCATGAGGGACCAAGATGTAAGTAGTCACCCCATTTGATTTAGCACCCTAAAATATCCTCACAACTCACCAACATGCCCAGATGATTTATTGGCAAAACCACCATATTACACATACATTTCTCTACTTCCTGAATATAGCATCTCCATATTAATTTACCAGCTAATCTATGTCAAGTTTTCCATCTGTCTGACCCCAGTTTTCTTACCAGGAGGAGCAGGAGCGGCCTCTTCGTGCACCAGGAACCCAGTGCTGTAAGTGGCAGTTCACCCTATAATATATTAACCATCTGTTTGTGCTGAGCAAGAGAATGATGCGATAAGCTGTGGAGATGTAATGAGATTGCTTAAGCTCAGTATGTGTATAATGTGTGTAACCCCCACATGAGTTGTTGTGTGTCGGAGGGGGATAGGATGGCTGCACTGTAAAGAATCGATAGGGGTTTCAGATGTCCGGAGGCGCTTCTCCAGGAGGCTGCTGAGCTTCCTCTGGTTCAGTCTGCAGAGCTGCTGAGCCAGCTGTCTGCTGCAGGTGGAAACTCTGGGAGACTCAGCACTTCCTCCGCGCTCTCTTTCCATCCACCAGCACCATCTGGGAACCTTAATTGCGTGAATGCATGTTTATGTTTGGGCACCAGTGCAGTTCATAATCAATACTAAAAACACTCCTGTTTAATTGCAGGTAACTGGAGCCTGTGGGGAGAGCAACAAAGTAAGTGTACATACAATATACAAATACTGTGCATACACTGGAGTCCATATGTATTCTGGAGAATCACATGTTGTATACATTTGGTTCTCTAACCATCACAAAAGCTTTGAAACAGGGAGTGTAACACTTAAAGCTTCAATTTGTTTTTTTGGGTGTAGATTAGAAGAATGTCAGAAGAAGAGCGAGTTTATGCAAATGCCCAAAAACAAACATTGTTTTTCTCTCTTACCTTTTTGTGGTATCTAGTCATGCAGATAGTTTTTGTTTATCCCGCTCAGTGATATCTGCCCCCATCCCCTCAAACAATACAACTAAGTTACATTTAGTTTGTGGTGCTCTTAAAAAAATGCCACTTCGAAAATGAAACGGCAAAATCTCTTTTCAATAATGATTTCCTTGTTGCTCTAGAAAATGACATATCTCCTACTAATATCCATCTTTCATATCTATATATTTTGTATAAAGTATTTCTGATGAACGGTGTGTGGATTACTCAGGGTAATTTATCTTAAAATACCCTTTAACACGAGGCAGTGTTTAATATTTCTATTTAATGTTCTGCCGTGCAGAGCCACAATAATGAACATTGAACCGTGCATAATGCTTATAGGAAACATAGAGTACTTGGAAATGTATAGATACATTAAGAAACAACTCTCCCCACCTCTCTTCCTTTCTGTCCTTTTTCTGTGATTAGCGGTTGCTTTTATATAAGCGTCTGTCAAACTCACCCACACAGAGACTCATCTCCTCTCTTTCCACACAGAGGAAAAGGGAAAGAGCTTAATGATAGCTGGTGAGCTGATGAAGTGAGTGAGAGGGAAAGAGAGAGAAACGTGGGGACACGGTTGAAGTGAGAAACAAAGTTCGGTGACTTTAATTAGTGTCAAACAGATGACCATGAAGGTGTAAGCGTCGCTGGAGCCACCTTCATCAGAGCGGGAGACGGTGATGGATAATGATGAATGATTAATAGATGCTGGTTTCGCTCTTGACTGATTCAGCTCTGCTAAAGTCTCTCATCACTTCCCTCTGGGATGTTCATCTCTGATCTGTGGACACCACAGTAATACAGCATGTCCTGATGGTGAGCAGGAGTGGATTTATGTGCAGTTATGATGATGAGTATGAGAAGAAAGCCGATAATGATATTCATCATGTGCTTTATGTATGGCTGCACTCTGAATGACCTATAGGGGTCTAAAAGGGCTTCAGTATGCTCACATCTCATCTCTATATTATCTGTAATAGCCATAGTACAGAGAATTGTTTCAATCGGGATCATCCCTTTTAAGTTTTTTTCTTCCCATGCTCTTGCTTTTATCTTCTCCTATTTCTGAAATCTATGATGACACCATCAAAAGGACTGATGCAGCTTTTTCTTTTGATGTGCATCTGTGCAGATGAAGACCCAGACAGCGCTGTGGATGACAGGGACAGCGACTATCGCAGTGAGACCAGTAACAGCATCCCCCCCCCATTCTACAGCACATCGCAGCCCAACGCCTCCGTCCACCAGTATCCCATCAACCAACAGCACAGCAGCACCAGAAGCCTCTCGTACCCGCGCTCTGGTAACGGCCAGGACCTCGAGTACCCGCACCAGAGGACTGTCAGGTGTGTGCTAGCTGCACTGTCAATTCATGTGGAACGAATGATTATCTTCATTTTTTGATTAATTCATTGATAAATAATTTGTTGTAAACAATTAAGAGACAAGGTGACTTCAGATTGCTTGTTTGATTCATCCATCCATTTCTTACTCAGCTTAAAATGATTTAAAACAAACGTGGTGAGAAGCGTTTTTGCTTATGAAATAGCTTAAAGGGATAGAAAAAAAGTAATAACAAAATTTACTTTAATAAACTAAATATCATAATACAACCTGTAAGAATTTTAAACTCACTTGCTTATAGAGGCTAATTCAATCTTATTTTAGACAGATTTTATATAATGAACATTATCGATTTAATTTGCTGCACTTTATGACCCTTTTCTTCTTGTGCTTCTATTTGGCTTTTTTTTTTTAGCATTTACCAATTTGCCGTATTTACCTCCTTTTCATTTGATTTGATAATCTTAAGAGGAAACTTAAAACGTTGTAACACCGATCTAAATGAACATTTAAAAGAAAACAAGAGGGTAGAAGGACTTATTTCCAAGATGGTCCTTGTTGTCGTTCATTCATTTATACATGTATTCATTTTCTGCTCGTTGAATTAACTTAACAATACAGTTATTACTTTAACTTTGTGGTGAGGTAATACGCCTTTTTCACAGCACACTTATGAGGTAGTGTTGGACGGCAAACCGTGTTACTTATGATAAACAATGGCTCCGTTGTATTGAAGTCTCCCAGTAAACCATGTCACAGTATCAGGACCCTGAAACTAAATCAACCATCATTTATTTGATTATTTACACCTGTGCTTTTCCCAATGTGACGAGTCAAAATACCCTCCACGAGAAAGGCCTTGGAGTGAATGATCAGAGTCAATGACATTCTGCCGTGCGTGTGTCAGTCCTTCATTGGGTTATAGAGACAAAGCGCTACTTCAGAGTTGTCTGCAATACTGTGTCATTTCTCAGCTCATATTGACATGCTTCTCAAAGACTTGGCATGGAAGTATGTGCTCCTTCACCTCTTGCTTCATGAATTATTCAACTGGCAATCTAATGGTCAATACTGCACATAAGATTAGACGCTTGTGTGAGTGTATTGGACAGGGCAGCCTCCACACACCCCCGCCCATTCTTCTTCATCTCTTTCCTCTCGGCTCTCTACACTCACTCCCTGCGCTCTCTCCCTCTATTTCTCTCGATGCTCGTCACTCCCTTCCTGTCTTCACTATCTCCCCGCCCCCCTCCCAATTCATCCTACTTCCTATCTTGCCTCTATGCTGTTTTAATAGCCCTATTTATCAAGGAGTATAAATACTTTCCCCCTGTTTGTTGTATGCCTGGATGCCTGTTCTTATTCCTTTGTCAGCTTTCTGCAGGCCTCTCTTTGAGTTCTGCTCTAATTCTCGCTGCTTGTCTGTTACTCTTGTATCCCCAGTACTTTTCATTGATTAACCATCGGCATTATTCATGGCCATAACAAGACATGTAGAAAAGGTTTTTTTGTAAGGCTGTCCAGTAAAGTACAAAGTGTACAGGCCAGTGAGTGTGCTTTTATGTGTTTATGTATACAGTGATGTTATGTAACTAAGTACATTTGCTCAAGTACTGTACTTAAAAGTGGGGTAGGTAATTTGGGAGAAACCAGCTAGAATTTGAAAATACACCGCCGGAAGAAATCTTCTACTCCCTTACAGAGCCCCTCCTCCAACACACACGAACGCGCACATGACCAATGAGGGCACGAGATAAGTTTGTGCACAGATGGAAGGCTGACAGGCAGGTAGGCCATCCAGTTATTTTAGCAAGCCCGGCTAAAATGATTGGTTGTGCTTTTTACAGTACTACGGCTTCCACTGATGAATTTTTTTTAATGGATTTTTTGTCAAAGCACTTCAGATATTCATTGCTACCGGGATGTTAAGAGCATTCCATGGAATATAACAAAAAGTGTATCTCGAGTCGGTTTCTCAAACTTACCTATACCCACCTTTAAGTAACATTTTTAGGTAGGCTACTTGTACTGGAATATTTCCTTTTTTTGCTACTTTGTACTTTTACAATTCTTTTGTAAATAGCTTACTTTTACCCAAATAACCTTTAGTTACTTGGCAGATTTGGATTAAAGATGTGAAATATAAACAACATAATACTTTAGTTACACCTAGAGCAAATCACAAGCTACCCTGCAGCATGCAGATAAATTCAAACTAGCTGCACCTTTTGATAAACACTTTGATGCATACATAATTATAATCAAAACATATGATATATTGTTCTGAAATCTGCACAATGAGTACTTATTCTTTTGGTTAGTATATTTTGATGCTAATACTTGCACTTTTACTTGACACATTTTGAAAGCTGGTTTTTAACTTTTAACGGAGTATTCCTACACTCTGGTAGTTTTACGTTTACTAGCAAGATCTAAGTACTTCTTCCTCCTTTGCAATAAGTCTCTATGTTTAGGTTTTATCCCTGTTTGTAATAATCAGCCTCTCCAGGGCATGTTGCAATGTTGCGTCTTAACTGTTCCTGTTTTGTCTTCTCCTCTGCAGTCCCTCGGGGAGCTATGCATCGTCTGCAGAGCTGAGTCGGTGCAGCAGTCGGCTGAGCGAGGAGGACTATGGCGTTGAGTACAGAGAGAGGGACCCTTACGACGAGAACGACTCTTACCACTCCTGCCACTCCTCGGTCAGCTACAGTAAAGGCTCTCCAGACTGGGACCCCGACGAGACGCAGGGGGCGTACAGCGATGAAGGCGGCTACAGCAAAGACGGAGGAGAGGAGGCGGCTCTGTACGAGGAGGAGGACGACGGAGGACTGTATGAGGGAGAAGAGGAGGGGCTCTACGAGGATGAGGAGGTGATCTACAATGATGAGGATATGTACATCTTGGATGGGACCCTCAGTGAGGACATGGAGGCTCCCTTTACCCCCACCCCAACTTCAACAGCGCCCCGAACTCTGGATGTACCCAGCTCCAGGCCTCCTCTGGAGAAACAGCCGTCCTTACACCAACAGCAGCCCCCTACTCAACCCCCCAACCAGACATCCAACCAGTCTCATCCTCCTGGCATGGCCCCATCAGCACAGCCCCCCTCTGTCCAACCAACACAACCGCCTAAACAGCCCCCCTCTGGCCAACCAACACAACCGCCTAAACAGCCCCCCTCTGGCCAACCAACACAACCGCCTAGACAGCCCCCAACACAGCCGCAGCCGGCCCCCTCTGCCCCCTCAGCCACTTCCTTCTTCTCCATGGCCAATCCCCTCACAGCTGCAGTCACAGGCCTGGCCTCCACTTTCCTTTCTTCTGTTCCCACCGCTCAGCCTGCCCAGACCCACCCTCCAGCCCCGGCAGTGTCTCAGCAACACCAGGCGGCCAGCGTCGTGCCTACATCCCACCCAGCCACCGGGACTAACTCACAGCCCCCCACGTCTACCACGGGCCCTTCCTCCCAACAGACCCCGTTCTCTGGGCAGCCTCAATCTCATCTCAACGGTCCTGCCGCCACACAGTCAGCCGCCCCTGAGGACCAGGACCTCCAGCTTGAGGAAGAGCCATGGCCAGAGGAGGAGATGATGTTTGACAAAGAGGCCAGGACGCCCCCAGCTAAGCCAGAGGAGACCCTCCCTAAAGAGGAGATAGAGGAGGAGTTTGAAGAGAGCAGGCCAGCAACGCCAGAAGAGGAAGAAGAGATGCTCCCGGAGAGGTAGGAGGGAAGTTGGAGAGGGATCAATGAACTACGCACATCAAAACAGACTTGAAGAAAAACAACACATTTATTATGAATCTGTCGAAATGTATCGGCTGAGGTCATTAGCTAAAAATAAAAACTGTTTTTATGTTTCAGTCCTCCAGTGATAGAGGAACCCAAAGAGCTGGTGGATCCAGCCGTCAGAGCCAAACAGAACTGGCTAAGGATTTATAACAAAGTCTTAGAGCAGGTCCGGGAGGTAAGGTCATTGTTTGAACCCCCCCCCCCCCCAATACCAGTCGTTCACAACAAGCCGTCCCAAAGCTGCAGGCCTGATAGAGCTCCACCCTGTAATCTAAAAGATATTCCCATGTTCAAAAGACTCTAAAGCCCCGGCCACGCGAGGACGATAACGGTCGTATCTGCTACAGTTCTCTATCAGATAGAATCTAGACGGTTCGGCCACACGAGGCCGACACGGGAATGCAGATAACGATAACGATAACGGGTCCCTAGGTGGGTAGATCTGCAAACGAAACGCTCTGGGGGGGGGCAAACGGCTCCGTGTTTACGCCTATACGATCCATGTCCTGATAACGCGCAATAGCCCCGCCTCTCCCCACCTCTCCTGCTCAGAGATCAGCTGCTGGGCTCTCAGAAGAGTGGGAGGAAAAGAGAGGCTCCGTTTTTTATTATTATATATAGATTTAAACTTTAACGGACATGTTGACCGGCGAAAACAAATTTAACTAAAACTCTGCTGCACGGTCCCCTCGTCACTTGGAAGAGGCGGAGAGGTGGGTGTTTTTCATCTGCTGGTGGCAAACCAGAGAGATTTACAGCAGGAGCAAACGCTTGCCTTGGGGAGGGAGAAAAAGAGCCACAGAGGAGAATAAACAGAAGGGCAACCATGTGTGGGAAGTCTTCTTCACTGCTTTGTGGTAGGAGTACAGCGCCACTTACAGGCCTGGCATATGTACTACAGCGTCTCCAGCGCTTTCGAGCGGTCTCGTGTGAACGGACACGTTTCTGGTGCGTGTTGCGTCTGGATGGAAGACCTTTTTGATAACGATTGCGGCCCGTTATCGTTACCGTCCTCGTGTGGCCGGGGCTTAAAAGTGTCTACCAGGTCTTTGAAATATAAATGTGCAGTGCATTATTTATGTGCAAAGACAGGGTCTGTAAGTCCCTCAGTTCTATTTTGGCAGTGTTTTGTCAAAGCAGACCTTCATATTCTATGATTTGCTACCTTTGGTTTTCTTCCAATTAAAAATACCGACAGCTTCATAGACCGCAAACTTTTTTTGTTTGGGTACGACACACCAAATCACTCCTTGACCTTGACAAACCTGCTTGATTTAATTGTACACATTAAAGTGGACCTATCATGCTATATTTGAAACATATATTGTAGGGCCATACCTATATAAAACATGTCTGTGAAGTTTTTTTTTCAAAAGCAGATCATGCATTTTAGCCATGCCTCATTTCGCTCTATTTGCTCTTTTCCAGCCCGGTTTTTGCAAGAGCTGATTCTGCTTTTCAATCAATCAATCAATCAATCACGTCAGAAAAATGTAAATAATAATCAGCTC